>NW_012122265.1:1079103-1103085 GCF_000951035.1 Colobus angolensis palliatus | reverse complement strand
AGGTTGTGCTTTTTGTAGGAGCAGATGTTCTGGGTGTAGGAGCAGAGGTCGTGCTGGTTGTAGGGGTAGAGGTTGTGCTGGTCTTTCGAGTGCACATTGTGCTTTTTGTAGGAGCAGATGTTCTGGGTGTAGGAGCAGAGGTCGTGCTGGTTTTAGGGGTAGAGGTTGTGTTGGTCTTTCGAGTGCAGGTTGTGCTTTTTGTAGGAGCAGAGGTTGCTCTGGGTGTAGGAGCAGAGGTCGTGCTGGTTGTAGAGGCAGAGGTCTTGCTGGTTGTAGGGGTAGAGGTTGTGCTGGTCTTTCGAGTGCAGGTTGTGCTTTTTGTAGGAGCAGAGGTTGTTCTGGGTGTAGGAGCAGAGGTCATGCTGGTTGTAGGAGCAGAGGTCGTGCTGGTTGTAGGGGCAGAGGTTGTGCTGGTCTTTCGAGTACAGGTTGTGCTTTTTGTCGGAGCAGAGGTTGTTCTGGGTGTAGGAGCAGAGGTCGTGCTAGTTGTAGGAGCAGAGGTCATGCTGGTTGTAGGGGCAGAGGTTGTACTGGTCTTTCGAGTGCAGGTTGTGCTTTTTGTCAGAGCAGAGGTTGTGCTGGTTGTAGGAGCTGAGGATGTGCTAGTTGTAGGAGCTGAGGTTGTGCTGGTTGTCAGAGCATAGGTTGTTCTGGGTGTAGGAGCAGAGGTCATGCTGGTTGTAGGGGTAGAGATTGTACTAGTCTGTGGAGTGGAGGTTGTGCTAATTGTCACCAATGTGGTTGTCCTGGGTTTCTGCCAAGAGGAGGTGCTCTGAGTTGGACTGGTGGCTCTCCCACTTGGGGTGCTAGGAGCTGTGACAGGTGTGGACGTCACAGGGCAGCCTTTGGGGGTCTCACAGCAAAGCACGCGCACCTCGTAGTTGAGGCACGTCTTGAAGGGTCCCTGCTGGTCCTGGTTCCGGCACACCAGGCCCTCTTCGCGGCTGCACTGCACCACCTGGCCCAGGTGTTCGATGCTCACCTCCGGGTGGCTCTTGGCTCGGCACTGGAGCCCGGTGATCTCCTCAGGTTGGCGGCAGATTTTCTCCCCACTCCTGATGATGTTGTTGTAGGTTTCCTCATCTCCGCCGTGGGGTCCAGGGGACGGGAAGTCCACGTTGAACCACTTGGTCCAGGTGCACTGGGGATGACAGTCTGTGGTGGCCGACCTGCTGTGGGTGCCCTGTGTGACGCTGGTTGCTGTGGACCCACCCCTGGAGGTGGCTGTGGGTTGCTCCGTGGAGGCTGAGGGCATATGTGTGGTGAAGGTGGTCTGGGTCTGAGCTCCAGCTGGGTGTGGAGTCGGCCGTGTAGTTGTGACGGTCTTCAGCGTTCTGGTGCCGTCTCTGCACGTGTTCACCGTCTTGCAACACTGGATGCGGATCTCGTAGTTGTAGCAGATGGGTGGGAGCTGATTCTTGTTCAGGCAAATCAGCCCCTCCGTGCGGCTACAGATGACATCCTGCCCCAGGTCTGCCAGTGGCGTGTTGGGGAAGGCCTGTGCCCGGCACTCCACGCTTCGAGGATTTTCACAGAATTTGTATCCTTCGTCTCTCAAATTTTGAAATGTGTCAAAATCTCCGCCGTTTATTCCGGGATCAGGGTAGCTGCCGTCGATCCACTCGGTCCAGGTGCAAAGCTCGTGTACACAGGAGGGTGTGATGGACTCCGTGTGGATGGACTTGCTGGAGACCACAGAGGTCCCCGGGGCCGTGGTCGACATGGATGATGTTGATGCTGCCGGCACTGGCGGAGGGCTGGGAGTTGAGAAAGTTTTTTTGACAGATGTAGCGGTACCTGGGGCAGGTGTTGTCCTGGATGTAGAGAGAGACACGGGGCCAGGTGTGCTGCTGGGGACTGAGGAGGCTGAGGCCCGGGTTTCAGTGGTCTTGGAGGTTGTTGGAGGAGTGGTCTGGGTTGAACTGCTAGAAGTGGAACAGGCTAGGGGCGTGCAACACATGACCCTGATCTGGTAGTTGTAGCAGAGCCCCGATGCCTGCTCCCTGTTACGACAGGTCAGCCCCATGTCCAGGCTGCACTGCACACGCTGCCCCAGGGCTCGGAGTGGCACTCTGGGGGCGTCCTCGGCTCGGCACTCCACCGACCTGGGTGATTCGCACACCAGGTACCCATGGACACGGAGGTTCTCCAGTGTGTCAAAGTCACCGCTGTCCATGCCCCGTCCAGGGCGGCTAACGTCCATCCAAGGTGACCACAGGCACTCTTCCCCACAGACCGGTGGCAGCGAGGCAGAGGCTGTGGGCGACCTCGTCCTGGGAGAAGTGCCTGCTGTGGTGGGCCAGGCGCTGCTTGGAGGGCCTGTGTGCACGCTGCTCGGGACAGGGCTGGGGGCGTGCGTGGAGCTCACGACTGTGGGCAGAAGATAAGGCAGCTGAGTACGAGGGGCTGGCACTGGGGGCTGCCCCCACCCCTCCCTGCGGCCCTGTCAGCGGTCTGAGGCTGCAGCAGCAGGCCTGTCTGCCTGTCCCCACCCACGGTCCCTGCTCAGAACCCACATGAGTGGCACAGCTGCTGAAGAGCCAGTTTTAGGGAAGTGGCTCCCAGACCATGCCCTGAGCAGCATCCACACATCTGTGCCCCAGAACGCCAGAGTTCCAGAGCTTTCCACTCTCAGAGAAACTCAGATGATGCCTTGGGGCCCTGGGACATCCCCCAGGAGAGGGCGAGGACACGGGGGTACCCAAACCCTGAGCAGCATGAGGCAACTGACAGCTGTGCATCCCCAGGGCCAGGCTGGGCTGCCAGACCCCCGACACCCCCATGAGGCTAGGCCTGGGGGCTGCTGAGGGCAGGACTTGGACGCCAGGCCTGCCGGGGTGACTTGGAGGCTGGGCCCTCCCCACTGCAGGTGGCTGGCGGGAAAACAGCAGGTCATCCCCGAGCCCAACGCCCTGCTCCTCGGTCCCTTCCTGATCCTCAGGGCCTGCCGCCCATGCCCAGAGCTGCTGTGACCTCAGCGTCCAGCAAGGGCAGCTGTGCCGGGCCGTGGGAGGGGCTCACCCTGGGGCTCCTCGGCCGCATTTGCCTTACCGAGCGGGGGCGTGGAGAAGGAGAAGGTGGTTGGGGGGACGGGGGTGGTGGGGCTGCAGGGGTAGACCCTCCTCTCAATGGTGCCGTTGGCCCCGCAGCGGGCAGAGATGCAGCCGCCCGTGCCGTCCGTCGTGTGGTAGATGACGTCCCCTGGGTGGAAGCGCTGTCCGTCGTAGGTGCAGACACAGGCTGTGGGAACAGAGGGGCCGGCCCGTCAGAGGCTGGGCGCAGGCAGAGACCCCCGGATCCCAGCCCCAGGGGCTGCCGGCCACTCACCCTCAGCTTCGTAACTGCACTCCACGCCGCGCTCGGTGCAGAGGCTGGAGACAAGGAAGAAGGGCAGGCTGGTGCATGGGGGCGGCTGCGCGCCTTCCACGGGCATCCCATGCTACCAAGGGCAGGCAGGGAGCAGCTCCGACAGGGATGGAGGTCCCTGGGCACCGCATTGCACCCCCGGACTGGGGAACAGGGGGGCCAACCCCACCCACGTCCCAGCAGTTGTCCCTCCAGGGTCAGCCCAAGGTCCCTCCCTCGTGGGGCCCCTCCAGTCAGGGGCCAGGGGCGGTGGGTGCTAGAGTTACTCCCCAGGGGTGATTTTAATGGGCGTCCTTCCCTTGGGGACCCTGGGCTCCATCTCGGCCCAGCTTCCCGCTGCCGCCCCCTGAGCCCCTGGAGCCTGCTCCCCAGAGGTTGTGCTGGTTTTCCGCCCAAAGGAGCCTTACACCCAGCCCTGCCTCTGGGACTCAGGACATGGGGGTGCTGGCCCCTGAGAAGCTTATGTCACAGTTGCCTGGGCCACGATGGGACCCACAGCTTCAACTCCAGTAACAGGAAAGTCCCCAGCCCTGCTGCTCCCAGCCGCACCCAAAGCCCAGGCCGTGGCCTAATTCCCCTGCATGCTGCAGGCTCCACATTCCTCCATCCAAAGGACTCACCAGGAGTGGCAGTTCTTGTCTGAGGGCACCACTGAGCCTGGCCGGTAGGACTTCCCATGGACGTGGCACAGTGGTGGCGGAGATGGGGTCGGGCAGGTGGCCACACACTGCATCTTGTCCTCATCAAAGATGGGAGCCTCTGGTGGGCACTTGGGGTAGCAGCCTGCGGGCCAGAGAGGCCAGAGTCACAACCAGACCCAGCGTCCTGCGCCTCGCCCTGGAGGGCTCCGCCCAGCCCCCAAGCAGTGGGCCTCGCTGACAGCACTGGAATGTGCTGGAAGCTGGGGCCACAGAGGCTCCTCGAGGGACCAGGAGAAGGCCACAGGCGGCGGAGCGCAGGCCAGCCCCTCCCAGCCAGCCCCAGCCCACCTTCCAGGCCCCAGATGTCCTGCAGGCAGTCTCCGCGCGGGTTCCGGCAGGTCCGCAGGCAGGGCGCCCCGCAGGGCTGGTAGTGCCACTCGCACTGGCCTTCCGGGCTGTAGTAGTCACAGAACAGAGCTGCAGGGAGGAAGGAAGGGCTCGGTGGGGCCCCAGGCGCTGACTCGGGGAGGCCCCGCACCCCGGGGCTGCTCCAAAGCCACTTCCCTCCCCTGCGCCTCCCGGCCATCGCAAGATGGGGACGGGGAGAGTGGGGCAGATCGGCACCCCCCAGTTATCAGGGTGCCACGGAGGCTGCCAGCAGAGTGGGGGTCTCCAGCCGGAGCAGCTCCAGCAGTGCCTGTTCCTGCAAGGCTCCGTGTGGGCTAGAGCTGGGCAGCTCTGCTGACCCCTCTGCTCAGAACGTTCTACCACACCAGCGCCCCCTCGTCAGCCACGCTGTCCTCTCTGAACATTCTACCACGTCCGCCAGCTCTCTGTCAGTCACGCTGTCCCTCTGAACATTCAATCACACCAGCAGCCCCTCCGTCAGCCACCCCCTCCTCTCTGAACATTCTACCGTGCCAGTGATCCCTCTGTCACCCACGCCCTCCTCTCTGGGCCCAGGTGTTTCTGTTTCTTTGGAAACCTTCCCCGACCCCCCAACCTATCAGTGGTGAGGGTGGTGGGGCACACCCTGCTGGCGCTTCCTGTTCTGCCCCGGGCGCCCGTTCGCACTCACGGCAGATGCTCGGGGTCCGCCAGGACACACACAGGCCCACTTCATGGCAGGCCTGGGCGTAGGCGGCCACCGCCGTGCAGAAACACTCGCAGTCACCCCCTGAGTCGCAGGCACATGCGTCGTTCACACAGGCCTCGTAGTACCTGGCTGGCTCCACCTGAGGGAGACGGGACTTCAGGTTCCAGGGACCCCCCGACCCACCCCGTGGGCTCTTGGGGACCGGGCCCACACTGGCATATTGACCGGGACTGAGTTCCAGTGGAGCTCAGGGAGGGCGAATGTCCATCCCCAAGTGGCCAGCTGGGCCCATCTGGATATCCACAGGGCCCGGGGCTTCCTTCGCAGCCCTCGGGGTTAACACCCCCCAGAGCCCCAAAACCACAGCTGACAGGTGTCAGAGCTGGACGCCCAGCCCCTCTAGGTGAGTCCACACCCTTGGTTGGCAGCTGTCCCCCAGCCCCCTTTCCCTTCGCCCTTCTGGGGCCTCCTTGGGTCTCCATGACCCCCCTGGGCCCAGAGAAACACCCCCCAGCCAGCATACGTGTGCGTGGCAGGTGGCGAAGGTGGGGCCATGGAGGATGCTGCACTGCTTCTGGGCCCAGGACTTGCGGAAGGGGTTGGCCGTGCAGGGGTCCTTGGCCGCCAGGGCATCCGGGCACGATGGGGAGAGCTTCCAGCTGTTCCCGAACTCCAACTCGTCCCCCACCACAGACTGGCTCCGTGTGGCAAAGTCGTTGACGGCAATGTCATCGAAGTTCCCGCACAGGCCGCAGACCCTGCTCTGCAGAGGCAGCGGGAGAGGTGGAGGTGGGTGCAGCAAACCCAGAAGGCCAGGGCCCCCCTGCCCTGCAGCCGCCACCTCCCACCCAGGCGGCTGACAGCGACCACAGGCACTGCTTCCTCTTTCCCACCTCCAGCTACACCAGGGGAGGCCCCGGGCAGTGCAGCTGAGCACCGAGGGCCGGGGCTAGCCACAAGCCCCTCCTGGAGAAAAAGGAGCTGATGTGGCCTCGAAGGACCTGCCTAAGTCCTGATCCCGGTGCCTGTACATGGCACCTCACTGGGAGATGGGATCTTGCCGGTTGAGGTAATGACTGGGTCCTGAATCCAATGCCTGGTGTCCTTATAAACGGAAAACTTAGACCCAGTCACAGGGAGGAGGCTGCATGAAGACAGGGGCGGTGATCCGAGCGGTATGGCCACAGTCGAGGAGTGCTGGGGTCCCCAGCAGATGCAAGGGGCCAAAAGGAGCCCCCCAGAGCCTTCTGAAAAAACTCAGCCCAGTGGATGCCCTGCTGGACTTCCAGTGTCCAGGCTGCGGGCAAATCCACCAGGGTGCAGGCCTTTGCTCTGGCCCCAGAACACGGACACCCAGCCAAGGAATCTCCTGACCCACTGCCCTTGCCAAGGCTCCATCCCCCCGACTTCCCACCCCCTTCCATCTCTGTGTTTCTGTGTCTCTGTGCCTCTCATCTCTGCCCACCTATTCCATGCACCCCACCTCCAGGTTTCCACCTCCAGGTTTCCAGCTGGCCCTGGCCTGGATGAGGGGCATAGTCTCACCTTGAACTTGGGGCTGAGGTTGATGAAGATGCTGGTCTTCTTGTCCCACAGCAGAACCAGGCCAATGTCGGTGTCCACCACCAGGTAGATGCCCATCTGCCGGATGGTGTATGGCACCTCCTGGCTCTCGTCCGTCCCAATCACCTCCACCTTCCCGTGGCTCAGCTTCAGCTCGGAGCCCTGCGTGGCAAGGGGTCACTCAGGGCCCCCAGCGAGAACCCCAGCCCACCTGGCCAGACGCTGCCAGGGGAGCCTCCCAGAGGGCATGCAACCGCCCAGCCTCACTTACCCCCAGGAAGATCTTGATGGCCTTGGAGCAGGTGTTCCCCGTGGTGCCGCAGGGGACGTTCTCAGTGACGACACGGAAGGAGTCCTGTGCACTGCCTTTCCCACCACAGTGGTTCTGGGGAAACAGAGGCCATCAAGGACCAGGCCGGCCCTACCCTCCTTTCCGCAAGGAGGATGGGGCAGGGACAACCTGTGTGCACCCTGGGGCAACCGCAGACAGGCAGTGAGCAGCTGTGGGTCTCGGGGACCACCGTGAAGACCCCAAACGCGCCGGCTCACCTGCACCAGCATGTACTCGCAGTCTCCGTTGAAGCTGTAGCTCTGCCCGTCAAAGGTGAGGTAGTGACCATCCCCGTACACAGCACAGGTGGCCAGGCAGGGGTTATCTGTACACCGCCACATCCTGCTGTCACAAGTGCTGGGGGACATCTGGGGGTCAGGCTAGAGCACTCACAGGGTGCCTGCCTGGCTGGGTGCAGCCTTCCTACCCCCAGGGGGACCTAGTACCAGAGACACGCGCCCACTGGGCCTCCCTGGCTGGGGCTGCTGGGAGCATCCAGCCCTGAGACTGTGTCCTGCGTTTTCCCGGGATCCCTGTGCTGGGGGCTCACCTGTCTCTAAGGAGGGCCTCTGGTACCCTGAACCTGACACGCCCCATGGGCTTTGAGCCCCCCGCATACCAGGTGTTGCAGCCCACCCGGATGGTCTGGCCGGCCCGGTAACTGGCCTCATTGTGCACGCAGGGGCAGTCCTCCACCGTGATGCAGCCGCCCTCGCCGTCTGCCACCAGCCCATCGGGGCACACGCAGCCAGGCACACACTGGGGGCTGTACTGCAGGGCCAGCAGACACCACTGAGTGATGGGGCAGGGCACAGGACCTGCCAGGTCCTCCCAGGGACAGCTCACCCGTGCCACAGTGGAGGGGCCACAGGACCAGAGAGTCCGGGAGCCCACGGGTCAGGGTCCTCTGGGACGTGGGGCAGCCCATGGCCTCATGTGTCAGAGGCTCACCCTGGGGACAGGCAGCCTTAGCAGGCAGGGGCGGATGGAGGGTCTGTCACTGGGGAGTCCTCAGGGGCTTACACAGGTCATGTCCAGGGTGTAGCAGCTCTTCTGACAGCCGGCCCCTGTCTCCCCGGGCGTGGCATTGCGGCAGTCGAAGAACACCATGGGCGCAGCACACACTGGGGAGGGAAAGGCCGTCAGGGGGCCCAGCCACAGGCTGCTGCAGTGCCTCAACTATGTGTTCGGGGAGGACGTGTCTGTGCCGTGTGCGTGTGCATGAGTGGGTGCGTGTGCATGAGTGGGTGTGTTAGTGTTGCATAAGTGGGTGTGAGTGCTTGTCCGTGAGTGGGTGCGTGTGCATGAGTGGGAGTAAGTGCGTGTGCATGAGTGGGTGTGTGTGCATGAGTGTGTGCGTGAGTGGGTGTGTGTATGCATGAGTGGGTGAGCATGTCCATGAGTGGGTGTGAGTGCTTGTCCATGAGTGGGTGCGTGTGCATGAGTGGGTGTAAGTGCGTGTGCATGAGTGGGTGTGAGTGTGAGCATGAGTGGGTGTGAGTGCGTATGCAAGAGTGAGCGTGTCCATGGGTGGGTGTGTGAGCGTATCCATGAGTGGGTGTGTGAGCATTGCATAAGTGGGTGGGTGTGTGCATGAGTGGGTGTGTGTGCATGAGTGGGTATGAGTGCGTGTGCATGAGTGGATGCATGTGCATGAGTGGGTGCATGTGCATGAGTGGGTGTGAGAGCATGTGCATGAGTGTGTGTGCATACATGGGTGTGTGCATGAGTGGGTGTGAGTGCATGCATGAGAGAATGTGTGTGTGCATGAGTGGTAGTGACTGTGTATTCATAAGTGGGTGCGTGTGCATGAGTGGGTGTGAGTGCATGCATGAGAGGGTGTATGTGTGCATGAGTGGGGGTGACTGCATATTCATGAGTGGGTGCGTGTGCATGAGTGGGTGTGTGTGCATGAGTGGGTGTGACAGCATGTGCATGAGTATGAGTGTGTGTGCATGAATGTGTGTGCATGAGTGGGTGTGTGCATGAGTGGGTGAGTGCGTGCATGATAGGGTGTGAGTGCATGTGCATGAGTGTGAGTGTGCATGAGTGGGTGTGAGTGCGTATTCATAAATGGGTGCATGTGCATGAGTGGGTGTGAGTGTGCATCAGTGGGTGTGAGTGCATATGCATGAGTGGGTGTGTCCATGAGTGGGTGTGTGAGCATTGCATAAATGGCTGTGAGTGCGTGTGCATGAGTGGGTATGTGTGCATGAGTGGGTGTGTGAGCATGTGCATATGTGTGTGCATGAATGGGTGTGTGTGCATAAGTGGGCGTGAGTGCATGTGCATGAGTGGGTGGGTGCATGAGTGGGTGCGAGTGTGTGTGTGAGTGGGTGTGTGTGTTGCATAAGTGGGTGTGCATGTGCATGAGGGTGTGTGGGGGTGTGCATGAGTGGGTGTATGAACATGTGCATGAGTGTGTGTGAGCATGAATGGGTGTGTGTGTGCATGAATGGGTATGAGTGTGCATGAGTGGGTGTGAGTGTGTGTGCATGAGTCGGTGTGTGCATGAGTCGGTGTGAGTGTGTGTGTGAGTGGGTGAGTGTTGCATAAGTGGGTGTGCATGTGTATGAGGGTGTGAGGGGCTGTGCATGATTGGGTGTGTGAACATGTGCATGAGTGTGTGTGTGCATGAATGGGTGTGAATGTGCATGAGTGGGTGTGAGTGCATGTGCATGAGTCGGTGTGAGTGCATGTGCTTGAGTGGATGTGTGAGCATGTGCATGAGTGGGCGTGAGTGGGTGTGTCATGTGTACGCCCACACCCTCCTTTCTTCCCACTTGCTGCCCAGAGGGCACAAACCATGCCTGACACCGAGCAGCTGATCGACAACCACCAGCCCCGTTGACTTGCAGTGGGACTAACCCTGCCTGAAGCCATTTTTCAGGATTTCTTATGGAGATGATGAGGCTGGGGTCCCCAGTGCCTCCTTTCTGACACTCACCTGGGGTGGGGGCTTGGCCTCCAATGCAGCTCAGCTTCCCATGCGTGCAGGTGCTGTGAGGAGATGGTGGTCAGAGCCTCACCCTGGGCCAGCAGGTGCCAGGGACCCCAGTCCACAGCGGGAGCTCTTACCAGACAGCCCCACTGTCGTGCACCGACTCCCCATTGGGGATCACAGAGCCCCTGTGATAGCAGGGACAGTTGCTGGCCTGCACACACTTGCCCGTGTCATCCAGGAAGGTGCCCTCGGGACAGATGCAGCCATCCACAGGGATAAAGCCAACACTGCAGGTGATGTCCCCCTCACTCAGAGAGCGGCAGGTGGGCTGGCAGGTGCTGACATGGTAGTGGTAGGTCATCGACTTGGGGCAAGTAGTCATGGGCTTCGCTGCAGGATGCCAGGAAGAGGAAATTCTCAGGACACAAAGCCCAGCGGTGGGCAGCCAGCAGCGAGTGACCCCAGCCCTCTCAGCTACCCTCCCCTCCCCTCCTCAGCCGGGTCCAAGGCCACACTGTCCTGGGTGCTCCTTGCCCTCGAGCCCAGCACAGAGGACAGGGGCCCTTAGAGCGCCTGTGCACATTGGGGGCACCCCAAGACCCGGGGGCACCCCAATATCCGCGGCCACCCAATGTGGGAAAGGGGCTGGGCTTGGCAGGCACTCACTGCAGACGCCGTTCCTCCAGCCACTGAGCTGCACACCCTTGGCGGCACAGGCATGCACATAGGAGGACAGCACGGCGCACAGGCAGTCCTCGCTCCGCTCACAGTTGCAGGTGTCAAACATGCAGTTCTGTGGGCAAGGGGGGCATCAGGGCATCAGAGACCCCAGCCCACATCTGGTGGCCCCCCATGCCCTGCAGGCCACACGTCCAGCAGCCAGGGTCCTCCCGTCCCAGGTCTTCCTGCCTCAGGACCCCTCCCTGAGTCCTCACAGGCACCCCACCCCCTCAGCAGAACCGCTTGGCATGTCATGCAGCAGGACCACCGTGCAGAGCAGGGGTTGTTGGGAGGACCAGGTCCTTCATCTCTGTGACCCAACAGGTCCAGCCATGCCCAATTTACCTCAGACACAGCACATCAGCTCAGCCTTGGCCTAATTTCCATTTGGGCCAGGGAGGCAACAAACCCCTGAAGTTTAGCCCCTGTGCCTAGTGTAGGGCTGGAGGTGCAAGAAAAACACCATAAACGTGGTTAATGAATGAGTGAGTGAAGGAATGAATGAAGGACTAAGTAAGCGAGTAGATGAGTGAGTGAATAAGTGAGTGAATGAGTGAGTGAGTGGATGAGTGGGTGGATGAGTGAGTGGATGAGTGAGTGAGTGAATGAGTGAGTGGATGAGTGAGTGAATGAGTGAGTGAGTGGATGAGTGAGTGGATGAGTGAATGAGTGGATGAGTGAGTGAGTGTATGTGTGAGTGGATGAGTGAGTGAGTGAATGAGTGAGTGGATGAGTGAGTGAGTGAATGAGTGAGTGGATGAGTGAGTGAGTAAATGAGTGAGTGAGTGAATGAGTGAGTAAGTGGATGAGTGAGTGTATGAGTGAATGAGTGTATGAGTGAGTGAGTGTATGAGTGAGTGAGTGGATGAGTGAGTGAGTGGATGAGTGAGTGAGTGGATGAGTGAGTGAGTGGATGAGTGAGTGAGTGAATGAGTGAGTGAGTGGATAAGTGAATGGATGAGTGAGTGAGTGAGTGATGAGTGAATGGATGAGTGAGTGAGTGGATGAGTGAGGGAATGGATGGGTGAGTGAGTGGATGAGTGAGTGAGTGGATGAGTGAGTGAGTGAATGACTGAGTGGGTGAGTGAGTGAATGAGTGAGCAGATGAGTGAGTGAATGGATGAGTGAGTGGATGAGTGAGTGGATGAGTAAATGAGTGTATGAGTGAGTGGATGACTGAGTAGATGAGTGGGTGAGTGAGTGAGTGAATGAGTGAGTGAGTGGAGAGTAAGTGAATGAATGATAGACGAAGGAATCAGTGAGTAAATGAGTGAATGAGTGAGTGAAGGAATGAATGAGTGAATGAGTGAGTGAAGAAATTCGTGAATGAGTGAGTAAATGAGTGAGCGGATGAGTGAATGAGGAAGTAGATGAGTAGGTGAAGGAATTAGTGAGCGGGTAAATGAGTGAATGAGTCAGTGAAGAAACGAATGAATGAGTGAGTGAAAGAGTAAGTGAATGAGTGAGTGAATGGGTGAGTGGATGAATGAGTGAATGGGTGAGTGGGTGAGTGAGTGAATGGGTGAGTGGGTAAATGGATGAATGGGTGAGTGAGTGGGTGGCTGAACGGGTGAACGGATGAGTGAGTGGGTGAATGGGTGGGTGAGTGGGTGAGTGGTGAATGTGTGAATGAGTGAATGGGGGAGTGGGGACGTGGGGAATGGAGCTGGACAGACAGGCTGGGTCCCAGCCCCCGGTGCCCATCACAGCCTAGAAAGGTTGGTCCTGACTGCCGAGCCCCCCCAGTGCCCTCCCAGCCCTCCTGGAGGCAGCCGTGAGGCTCAGTGGCCAGAGCCCCACTGGGCCAAGAGGCGGCAGATGCTACCGAGTAGTAGGTGTCTGGCTTCACGGCAGTGTGGCACCGGCTGAAGGGGCCGTTGGCATCGGTCAGCTGCGAGCACCAGTGCTGAGCATACTTCTCTGTGGACAGAGGAGGGTTAGGGTTAGGACTAGGCTCGGGCAGCACACTCATCCCACCCAGCTTGACCCCTGGTGTGGGGTTTGGGGCGCCAGCCTCCCTGGGCAGTCTGACGTCGGGCCCTTCATCCTGCTACACACTCAGCCCGGGTGGTGCGGCGCCCTCCCTGAGGGAAAGCTCCCCCAAGTGCAGGGTACAACGCCCAGAGCCGAGGCTTCTCTCATTTCCTGCATGTCCCACCCAGCCCCTCACAGCCTCTCACAGTGCCGCCTTCCAGGGATGCTAGTGACCACCACTCTGGACAGACAAACAGGCCCTTCTGGCCCCTCCACTGGGCTCACTGGACCCAGGCTTCCCAGGCTGCAGGGAGCAGGTCAGAGCCAGCGAGATAGGATCCCACTTCCCCAAGGCTGGCGCCCGAGCTCCGAAGGCGGAGTGAACGACTGAGTGAGTGAGCGAGTAAGTGAGCAGGTGAGTGAGTGGATGAGTGAGTAGGTGAGTGAGTGAATGGTTGAGTGGGTGAATGGGTGAGTGGGTGGGTGAGTGGGTGACTGGGTGAATGGGTGAATGGGTGAGTGAATTAGTGAATGGTTGAGTGGGTGAGTAGGTGAGTGAGCGGGTGAGTGAGTGAGTAGGTGAGTGGGTGAGTGGGTGAGTGGGTGAATGAGTGAGTGAGTGAATGGGTGAGTGAGTGAGTGGGTGAGTGAGTGGGTGAATGGGTGGGTGAGTGGGTGAATCCATTCCCCACGTCCCCACCACCCCACCCTGTGCAGGAGTAGGCGGTCAGGGCCGACATCGAGCAACAGAGACTTGCACCCTTTCTTTGACCCTGAAGTAGGTGCCCCACATTCCTGAAGCTCCATATAAGTCGGGCGAGGCGCCCACCATGAGCCTATCCTTGGGCCCCTTCGTGAGCCACCCCACCTGGCTCACAGGCACACGTAGGGCCGGCCCCCACGCTGCCTGCAGTGCCAAATGGAAGTGGGTGAACCAGCGCCAGGCGCCCAGCACAAAGGCGAGCTGAACAGACACACGTACCGTTCTCCACGCTCAGGGAGCAGGGATCTTCGAAGCTGTTCCTGATGTTGGGACAGGCGGCCTGGGTCTTGAAGGTGTTGAAGAAGGCCGCGGCCGTGGCCTCCACCACCCCACTGAGGGTCCGGAAGTCATCGGCCTGGATGCTGTTGAAGTTCCCACAGAGACCTGGGGGTGGGTTAGGCAGGTTGAGGACCATGTGCCTCGGCCAGAGTGGGTGGGCTCCAGGCCCCGAAGGCGGCCCTCTTACCACAGGTCTGCCCGCGGAGCTTGGGTGCCAGCCGCACGAACAGCTGCATGGTGGGCACCAGCTGCAGGTCCAGCTGCAGGCCCAGGCTGGTCTGGGCGATGATGAAGAAGGTCGAAGGTCTGAAGATGGTGACGTTGGCTGGGGACACAAAGGACAAGGGTTTTGCTGGGGGTGTGGGGAGGGACCCCAGGCAGCCCCGGGGTGGGGAGGAGGCCGTCGCCCTCACCTGCAGAGACAGGCAGCTGGGTGTAGATCTGGTTCAGGAACACTTCCCCGCTGGCCTTGATCACAACCACCTGAGGGCGGCCAGACAGACGTGTGAGCGCGGGGCAGGCTCGCCGCACCTCAGCCCCGCGGAGGCTGTGAAATGTGCCTGCAGGTGCCTGGGAGGCCTTTGCCCGCGGCTGTAGGTCCTACAAGGTGGTTTTGTGCTCACCCTGATTTTCTGAGTTTTCTGTGAGGACCATGCTTTTTATTCTTTAGTAAAAACCAAAGTTATTCACTAAACGTAAATTGACTTCAGCGGAGAAGCCAAGCTGGCCGCAGATGCACCCAATCCCTCCTTCCCGGGGCCTCTCGGGTCGGGTATGGCGGCCTGGGCGGCCCAGCCCTGAGCTGCTCCCTTTAGGGACAGTCACGTGGACCCGTAAGTAATGGATGCAGCCAGTGTTGCCGGAGGATCCCCGCCTCTCGCTGTTCACGCCCAGGATGAAGGGCTTGGGCAGAGGTGACTTGTAGAAGAGACAGGCCCCTTCCCCCCTTCCCAGGGTTTGCCCTGCCAGGCTCCACTCACCGTCTGCGCCCCGTCCAGGCTCAGTGTCACGCTCTTCAGGCAGGTCTCGCTGTCTGTCAGCCCACACCTGCGCAGCTCAGCCAGTACAGTGAAGGCACTGCTGTCACAGGGCTGCAGAACCGGACACACCGGGGTCCTCACGCTCCGCCCAACGCCCAGCCTGCCTGGCCCTGCCCCTCCACCCGGCTGTGCTCCTCTCCCTCACTAGAAACCCCCACTCCAACATCCCAGCCCCCGAGAGGGAGGTGTGCTAGGAGGCCGCCAGGTGTGGACACCGAGGCACACAGAGAAATCCGCGTGCGCCCTGGGGAGGCCACACTCTGCGACGCCAACTACAGGACCCTCTGGGAAGGATAGCTCTCAGAAGGCACAAATGCCAGTGGATGGCAGGGGCTGGGTGAGGGAGGGGTGAGGAGGCCGAGCTCCAAGGGGTTTGAGGGCAGTGGAGCTGACTGCGTGAAACTGCCTGGCAGGAACAGGACACTGCACGTCTGTCTGAAGCTGCGGAATTTCACCACCACGAGGGGCCCCGATGTCAACCGTGACCTGGGAGGTGAGGGTGCCAGTGCAGGCTCTACCCCAAGGCAGGGTCTCATCTTGGGGAGACTGTGTACTGGGTGCTGGGTATCATCTGGGGAAATTTTGTGTTGGAACATGAGTACTTTGGGCTCAATTTCTTTGTAAACCTGATCTCAACAGTAAAGTCTTAAATAAATAGCCCAAGGTGCGGAGGGCCCAATGCTGGGTGGGACTGGAGGCTCTGGTCTGCAGCCTTTGTGCCCCTGTGGGGCCCAGCGCTGGCTGGGGCTGGAGGCTCTGGTCTGCAGCCTTCATGCCCCTGTGGGGACCAGTGCTGGGGAGCTGGGGTGCTTCCTTGAGGTCTCACCATCAGGGACCCCCAAGGGTCACCCCAGGGGCAGCAGCGACATGCAGCCAAGCTGCGGGAGCCTGTGGGAGGCTGGCCGTGGGCCCCCTCTGTCCGGTGAGCACCCCAGGCAGCCAGTGCCTACCTTGGTCAACACATAGCTGCAGTCCCCGTGCACCGTGTAGTGCCTCTCGTCAAACGTCGAGAAGTGGGCACCTCCAAGCACGGAGCAGGTACCCGGGCATGGAACCTCCTGGCAGCTCCACCGGCCTCCAGAGCAGGTGCTGAGAGCAAGAGACGGTGCCATGAGGTTGCCGGCCCCAGGAGACCAGTCTCCAGCCTCCGTGTCGGGAGGTTGACCGGGTCTCACCCAGGCCTGCCTACATCACAGCCCAGATGAGGGACGCCTGCCAGCCTGGGTCACAGCCTCCAGCAGGTCCATCCCATGGCACATCCTGGGGGCCTGGAGGGGGCCAGGACCTACCAGTTGGCGCAGTCTGTGGAGTAGGTGGCCCCCGGGGCATAGGCGGCCCCATTGTAGACGCAGGCACACTGTGACGCAGGGACGCAGCCCATCTGGCCGACGTCATCGAGCACCGTCCCTGCATGGGTCAGGCAGGCCTATAATGGGCTCCTGCTGTGTCCACGCGGTAAGTGTTGCAGGGGAACAACATGGCTGCCCCACAGCAAGCTGAGGCCTCAGCCAGCCTTGGGGCCCGGGACAGGGGCCTCAGCCAGCCTCAGGGGCCCGGGACATCTCGGGCTAGGGGTCTCAGCCAGCCTCAGGGGCCTGGGACACCCTGGGACAGGGGCCTCAGCCAGCCTCAGGGGCCCGGGACACCGTGGGACAGGGGCCTCAGCCAGCCTCAGGGGCCCGGGACACTAGGACTGGGATCCTTCTTTTGAGGCTTGGCCATGGGAGCACAACCCCCTAGTTCCCAGGGTGCATCTGTGTTTCCCAGGGGCGGGGGGGCCTCACCCTCAGGGCAAAAGCAGCCGGCCACACAGTGGTCCTCGCAGGCCCGGGAGTGCTCCTGGTTGGAGCAGGTGTCTGTGCAGGGGGAGCGGCACTCGTGGTACTGCATGTTGCTGGGGCACGTCTGGGCTGCGGGAGGCAGAGAGACGGCTCACGTCCTCCCACCCCTGTCCTCCCTGCCAGAGGGGTTGGGGAACAGGGGGCCGGGACACTCACGGCAGAGGTCAGGGCCCCGCCAGTCCTGGGGCAGCCCCCCGGCGTGGGCGCACTGCCGCGAGTACTCCGCGAGGGTGTGGCAGACGCAGCTGAGCAGGTCGGTGCCCCCGCAGAAGCAGAGGTCTTGCCTGCAGGCCTCCAGGTAGCTGCCGACGTCCACCAGGGCCACACAGCTGGAGAACAGCTGACCATTCAGGAGCTCCTCGCAGATGCCCTAGGACAAAGGCCACAGCCTGTCTGAGTCCTCAGTGGGGAATCCGGCCCAGTTCCCGGGCTCACAACCCTCCTCCTCACCCTGCCGGGCCCCTGTTCCCTCCAAGGCTTACAAAGCCAGTGGAGCAGTTCCTCGGGGGTTCAGGGACAGGGTCCTCACACTGCTCCGTGGGGTCGTCCATCTTCTGCAGGTTCCCAAACTCCATGGGAGTCAGCTTGATGTCTGCGGGAAGCACAGAGGTGGGCTCTGCCTGCAGGTCCCGGTACCCCTCAGCCCAGCACCTAAGCAGCAGAGCCCCCAGGGCCGGGTCCCTGGGGTGGGGTTAGAAGGGCCATCGGTGGCTCCTGTCCCCTCTGGGTGCCTGAGTTGTCCTGGCTGCACCTGCTTGGCCGCCCCACGCATGCTGCGGGACCCTCAGGGGGTCTGGAATGATGGAGAGAAACAGCCCAGGAGGTTGGTGTCCAAGTCAGAGGGGGCTGCCGGCTGAGTCCTCAACTGACCCAGGACCCTGGTCTCCTGCCAGGCTGGCGGGAGCCTGAGCACCTCCCAGTCCACAGAACCCAGCCAACCCACTGCTGGGCCTGCCTTGCCAAAGGCTGCTGGACACCCAGGCAGACTCAGTTCCCCACAGAGGGACACCGTGTGCTCAGGGCTTGTATGGGGCTTCACAGGCCTGGCAGGGAGAGGCGGGAGGTGGGGCCTTGGCTGGTGCGGGTCACATTTGCAAGGCCACAGCCTGGCGGCAAAGACTCAGAGACCAAGAAGGAGGCGGGTCTGTCATTTCAGGAGAGGGCATGCGGTCAGGGGTCGCCACCCAGAGCAGCCACACAGAGCAAGGGGCCCCATGGGCGATTTGCTCCCAGCCTGCACCCCTGAGACAGGCCAGCATTTCGGGATCGCGTGTGTACACGTGTGTGCTGTGCTGGGAGGGAGGGCAGCTGCCTCCATGCATCTGTGCATGTGTGTGCCCGGAGTGTCAGAGGGTGTGTGTGCACACAACACCGAGCCCCCAGGGGACACTGAGGAAGGGGCTGATGGCGCCATGGGGCTTACTGTGGGAGAGGAGCTCGCGGACCACGGGCATCCCGTTGAAGTCTCCACAGAGCCCACAGGTCTTGTTGGCATATTTGGCGTCCAACTCCAGCTGCAATGGAGGAGACATCAGGCACCCGTTCCCACCAAGGGCGGATGGACAGGTGAGGCTCAAGCCTGAGATTTCCGAGGAGGGGCCAAGGCCCACGGAGGGGACACCCCCAAAAGCAGTCTCCATCCTGGGGGCATGGACCCCGGGATAGCACTGGTGTCTGGGCACCTGTTCTTGCCTGCTGTGTGGGGTGGGGTCTGACCCTGACTGGGCCCAGGGCACCTTTTACCCTCTCTGGAGCGGCTGTGGGAGCAGGCCAGCCCTCGAGGGCTGGAGGTGCACACCGGGACACCCCCACCCCCAGCCTCACCAGCAGGCTGTCATCGTGGTTCCACACGAGGACAAGGCCCAGTCTGGCCTCCACCTTGGTGTAGCTGCTGCTCTGCTGAATGAAGACCCCAGCCTGGCTGAAGGGCAGCAGGACCCTGCGGAGGGAGGCAGGGCTGAGGGGCTGGGAGCACGGTGAGGAGAGATCCCAGGCAGGGCAGATGCCTGTGGTCGCAAATGTGACATGGTCATCGTGACCATGAAGTCACATCTGGGATGGGGACAGTGACTTCTGGAGCTCTGGGGTCACAAGAAGCTAGGAAGGGGCAGAATAAGAGCTGGGGATCCCAGGAGGGGATCCAGCTTGGTGGGCCGGCTCGGGGGACCAGGGAGGACCCATGTCCAGCTCCGCTCTCGGGGGCTTGCGAAGAAGTACACGTCCTTCCCAGGACTGCCATGCCCCTGTGACCCCCCCAGAAATGCCGTCCCCACACACCACGTGGCCCCCACCATCCGAGAGCCCAGACTCACGGGCGGCCGTTGACCAGGACAGAGCCCTTGGTCAGCTGGATGACCACGCCATCCACCTTCATGAGGACCCTGCTCAGCGTGGGGGCTGCTGACTCCTGGCTGCGGCGCAGCTGGATGTTGAAGTCTTCGTAGGCGGCGCCGCAGTGCTCGGAGAACACGTAGTTGCAGAGGCCGGGGAAGCGGAAGACGTCGCCATCGAAGGTCTTGTAGTGGAAGTTGCCCCAGGTGCTGCACACCCGCCCGTTGTGCGCCGGGTTGGAGGCTACGGTGGAAGCAGCATGGCGTTTGGGAGCGTCACCCTCACCCTCACCCTGCACCCCTGCCCCTGCCCTGCACCCCCTGCCCCTGCCCTGCACTTCCTGCCCCACCCCAGCGTCCTGCAGGAGGTGCTGCTGCCCTGCACGGGGCACCCAGGGGTCCTTCCTGTGTCTGAGAAGTCCCAGAAACGTGTGCAGGGAGGTGCTAGGCCCCCTGGTTCCAATACCTACCCAGTGGCCACTTGGAAAGCTGGGGCCCCTCTTCACCCGGCACCTCCAGGCCTGAGCGGGGAACTTAGCAAAGCTATGCCCCTTCCCCACCCAGGCCTCAGGGCTCCACTCACCTCGTACCACGGGGGTGGTCCTCAGAGGCGGGAAGAGAGTCACCCCACGGAGCGGGACCCCTGCGGAGACAGGGACTGGTAGGGTGCACACACGGCCCCCAGGTGGGGCGGGGCTTCTGCAGCCAGAGATGTTCCAGCGTCAGTGGGTCCCGGCTCCTGGCTCTGAAGCCAGCTCTGGATTCTGCCACGTGTTGCCCCTACTCCCCGTCCCCCCCCACCTACCATCTGCACCTTGTGTGTTTGCGGCCACACACCCTGAGCCGCACACCCTGAGTTCAGCGTGACTTTCTACTTCCTCCCGGCTGTCACCAGGAAGAAGCCCTCAGGGTTGCCAGCTCTCTCACACCCATGGGCCTCAGAACCTGAGTCTGCATCAGCGGCTCAAGACAGTCTCTTGGGTGCTGAGATTAGGCACATCTGGCCCGATTGGAGAAATGCAGTCTGAGAGTTTGCCAGAAGCCCCCCACTCTGGCTGCCCTCGCCTGCCCTGCCTCTCTGCCAGGGCTGCTGGGCCCCCACGGGCTCCCGCTAGCACAAGCCACACGGGGACGGCCGGCGCCAAGGGAGATACATGTGTTGCTGAAGTGCCAGGAGGTGAACAGGGGGGACACTGAGGCAGGACCCAGCTCCAGATCCTTGGAGGGTGGCCGGCACCCACAGGACATGGGCACAGCCTGCCTGTCCTGCCCTGCAACTCCTTCAGAGCCTGAGCGCTGCAGGGGGCTGGCCCAACGACAGGCAGGTAGTGTGACCGACCAGGGTCATGGATGTGGGGTGTCCTCCTGCCCCCCAGGTTTGGTCCTCAGCGGTGGCCAGCTGGGGAGCCTCCTTAAAACCAGTGCCCCTGGGAGCCGTGCCACACAGTGGAGGGTGGAATCTGACAGGCTTAGGGTGGGGGCCGGACGCTCAGACTCACCACTAGGCCCCCGGGCGACGGGAGAGAGGGCAGGGTGGTGCCCGTAGCTGGATTCAGAGGAGCTGTCCTGGGCATGGCCTGCAGAAAGAGAAGGGGGGCTGAGCCCAGATGTAGGGTGGCTGAGGGGGCTCAGGCTGCGACCACAGATGCAGCGCAGACACCAGAGGATCGGGGGGCCACGGTGTGTGCAGGTGGCCTGTGGCGAGGGATCTCTCTGTGCTGGGTTGGAGGTCCTAGGGGGCCTCTGTACACGTGAGTTGGAAGTCTGAGCCCAGACCCTCCAGGAGCATCCCCTCAACCTGGCCCCGTGGAGCAGGTGGTGTCAGGACCCTTTGCCCCAGCCTGGCATCCCCATCTATTCATTCTCACTCACTGAGCATGCCAGGCCCTGGCCTCCACACTTGGGACCCCCGCCCACTACAGTGATCCCACTGAGGGGCTGGAGAGGTCAAAGGCATGGGAGGGGCCGGCCCCAAGATCACCTGGAGGACCTTGCCTCCCTACAAGCAGCAGACCTTGCAGGAGGTTGATCTCCAGGGTCCATGGAGACTGTGCAGAATGTCACCAGATCCCAGCCTGGCCCAGCCCCGCACAGCCCTGCACAGAGCCAGCATGGTGACCAGACCCCAGCCCCACACAGCCCTGCACAGCCCTGCACAGAACCAGCTTGGTGACCAGACTCCAGCCCCGCACAGCTCTGCACAGAACCAGTTTGGTGGAACCAGACCCCAGCCCCACACAGCCCTGCACAGCCCCGCACAGAACCAGCTTGGTGACCAGACCCCAGCCCCGCACAGCCCTGCACAGAACCAGCATGGTGGGAGGGGCACCCGGCCCAGCCCAGGACCCTGCAGAGAGGGGGTCTTGGGGAAAGCTGTGATTCGCCTGCATCCCAGCCCCAGCTTCCCAGTTCCCATGCCTGATGTAGGGGTCCTCAGGCCAGGCTGGGAGACCCCCCTCACCCCTACACCCTCTGCCCCCAGTGGGGCTCAGCGCATCAAATAAGTCAGTGAGCGGAGGGGGCCTTAGCATCTGCAAGCCCCATTGGGGAGACAGAGACAGTGGCCTGAGCCTCATTTACCCAGTCCTGGCCCAGGCCTGCCCCCACCTTCTGAGCCCCGCAGGCCCAGCCCCAGCCCCGCCCCTCTCCTGGGAGCAGCCCTGGGAGAGAATTCCTGCTTCTGAGATGAGAGTGGTACAGATGAGGGATGGGGGGTAGAGTCCGGCTGGGCCACAGCCGAGGGCAGCACGGAGACACTGGGAGACGGTTCTTGCTCTGGGACTGCCTGGCAGAGGGCCAGAGGCTGGGGACAGGGCTGGGCGAGGGACCTGGCTGGGCCATGTGGCCGTCTCAGCAGTGCTGAGGTCCCTGCCCTGTCGTTCCAGGAGCCCAGGAGCATCCGCTCCCCCAACCCAGCCCCAGGCATTCCCCCGATGGGGGCACATGGTCACCAGCAGACCCAGGCTCAAGTGTCCCCCAGAAGCAGAGGCAGGGACTTACTGGCCCAGCGAGGGGCCGTTCAGATCACAGGTCCTGGAGCCTCCCCCCATCACCTTCTTAGCCTCAGGCTGGGGGTGAAACGGTTCCCCTGTGGACCTCACCATTACGTCCTCACTCAGAGGCTGAGACCCCCCCAGGAGACCCCCATCGAGGCCCAGAGACCGCCCCAGGAGACCCCCGTCGAAGCCCAGACAGGGAACGTGAGCTGGTAAACTGGGCACGTGTGGGGTGTGCAAGGGCAGGTGCCTGGGGCTGATGCCCTGACCAGGCCCAGCGGGGGCTGTGAGCCGCTGGAGATACTGTGGGCCAGGCACTGTCGGCTGCCGGGGGTAAGTGCGGTGATAATCGCAGGGATCCAGGTGGGAAGGGGAAGCCTGATACCTGAGCTCCTGCTTCCCTGCCTCAGGGAATGGCCCAGCCTCAGAGGTCTCTGAAGCCCGGAGATCCCTTCCCAACCCCACGAGGTGGAAACTGCTCGTTGGTGGCCAGGGCCACAGGCAGGGGCTCTGCTGCTGGGAGCCGTTCATGGCACATGCCCAGAACCCAGGGCAAAGACTGAACTGCCCGAGGCCCACTCAGTACCGCGCCACCCAGGACTAGTAGAGCGGCCAGGGACCGAGCCGTACCTGTGTGCTGGGTGCAGGCCAGAGCCAGAGCCAGGGTCCAGAGTGGGGCCAGCTTCCTCTGGCCGACACCCATCGTGTGGACGGCAGGGAAGAGTGCTCTGTCCCTCGGCAGCCTCTGAGGAGGGACCCAAGGTTGCAGGAGCCTTTTGTAGCCCCAGAGCTGGCTCCGGCCCCGTGCTTCACGTGGGTGGGCGGGGCAGGGCCTGTGGTTCCCCCTCACCCGAGTAAACAGTGGATGCTCACTGCGGGCTGGCCAGCGGCCGGTGGCAGGCAGAGATGGGTGTGTCTGCCAGTTTCCGAGGGCTCCCCCAAGCCCTGGCCTGCAGGGGCTCTCCCCACATACCCCACCCTAGACTCTCCCTGGGCACCGTGCCATGCCTGGCAAGCTGTGAGTTCCCGGTGCCCAGAAGTGAGTGCTCAGAACAGCCTTAAGGCACCTCTTTGACACTAAAACCCTCTGCAGCAGGACGGGGGGCCCAGCCCAGCCTTTCCCTTTCCTGCCATTCCTCCTATGGCCGACCTCCTGGTTGGACCCTCCGTGTGGGCAGTGGAGCTGCCGACCTTGGCTGGGGAATGTGTGGCTGCCTGGGAGGGAGAGGCCAGCCCCAGCCCCGTCCCAAGCTCCTTATGGTCACCTACGTCTCCATTTCTGTGCCTTTTCCTCCCCATGTCTGCCTTAGCCCAGGTGCCTGGAGAGAGAGCACTTCATATGCGACAGGAGTGTGGGGAAAGGGAAAATGATTGAGTGAGTGAATGAATGAGTGAATGAGTGATTGAGTGAGTGAGCCAAGGTGTCCCTGAAGCCAGCCACATGCTGCCACTGAAGTGGTGCCAGCCAGCCTCACCCTCCCTAGAGAGAGGCTCATGGCAGCAGCCTCCAGGCAAGTGACAGAACCCCTCCCTCACCATGCAGCCCCTCCCAGCATTGCCCAGGAGTCCACCTGTGCTTCAGTCTCCTGGTCCCAGGCGGGCAGGGCCAGTTCCATTCACATGATGGTCTCGGGCCACCCAAATCCAGAAATGCTCAGTACCCTCCAGACAGGAAGCTGTTGACTGGTCCCAGCAGTCCCAGCACAGAAAGGTCCCAGTGAGTCTTTGGCCTGAAGGGCTCTGGCTGAAAAGGTGCTGTTGTGTGATGAACACTTGCCCAGATCACAGGTGTGTGGTTGGACACTGGGGTTGAACTCTCCCTCGCAGGCAGCCACACACTCCCCAGCCAAGGTCAGTAGCTCCACTGCCCACATGGAGGGTCCAACCAGGAGGTCTCCCATGGGAGGAATGGCAGGAAAGGGAGAGGCTGGGCTGGGCCCTCTGCCCTGCTGCAGAGGGATTAGGATCGAAGAGGTGCCTCCAGGCTGTTCTGAGCACTTGCTTCCAGCTCTCCAAGGACCCATCCCAAGCTCCTTATGATCACCTACATCTCCATTTCTGTGCCTTTCCTTCCCCAGGTCCTGTCTTAGCCCAGGTT
>NW_012122265.1:1078736-1079053 GCF_000951035.1 Colobus angolensis palliatus | reverse complement strand
CTCTCCAAGGACCCATCCCAAGCTCCTTATGATCACCTACATCTCCATTTCTGTGCCTTTCCTTCCCCAGGTCCTGTCTTAGCCCAGGTTCCTGGAAAAAGAGCACTTCATATGTGGCAGGAGTGTGAGGAAAGGGAAAATGATTGAGTGAGTGAATGAATAATTTAGTGAGTGAGTGAATGAATGAGTGAATGAGTGATTGAGTGAATGGGTGAATGAATGAGTAAATGAGTGAGTAAGTGAATGAGGGAATGAGTCAATGAGTCAATGAGTCAGTGAGTGAATGAATGGGTGAATGAATGAGTAAATGAGTGAGT
>NW_012122265.1:1077572-1078686 GCF_000951035.1 Colobus angolensis palliatus | reverse complement strand
TCCAGCTCTCCAAGGACCCATCCCAAGCTCCTTATGATCACCTACATCTCCATTTCTGTGCCTTTCCTTCCCCAGGTCCTGTCTTAGCCCAGGTTTCTGGAAAAAGAGCACTTCATATGTGGCAGGAGTGTGAGGAAAGGGAAAATGATTGAGTGAGTGAATGAATAAGTTAGTGAGTGAGTGAATGAATGAGTGAATGAGTGATTGAGTGAATGGGTGAATGAATGAGTAAATGAGTGAGTAAGTGAATGAGGGAATGAGTGAGTGAATGAGTCAATGAGTCAGTGAGTGAATGAATGGGTGAATGAATGAGTAAATGAGTGAGTGAGTAAATGAGTGAGTGAGTGAATGAGAGTCAACGGATGAATGAGTGAGTGAAGGAGTCAATGAGTCAGTGATGAGTGAGTGGATGAGTGAGTGAATGGGTGAATGAATGAGTAAATGAGTGAGTAAGAGAATGAGGGAATGAGTGAGTGAATGAGTGGATGCGTGAGTGAATGAGTGAGTGAATGAGTGAGTGAGTCAATGAGTGAGTATATGGGTGAGTGAATGTGTGAATGAGTGAGTGAGTCAATGAGTGAGTGAGTGAATGAGTGTATGAGTCTATGAGTAAGTTAGTGAGTGAATGGGTGAATGAATGAGCGAGTGAGTGAGTGAATGAGTGAGTAAATGAGTGAATGAGTGAGTGAGTGAATAAGTGAGTAAATGGGTGAATGAGTGAATGAATGAGTGAGTGAATGAGTGTATGAGTGAATAAGTGAGTGAGTGAATGAGTGAAATGAGTGAGTAAGAGAATGAGGGAATGAGTGAGTGAATGAGTGGATGCGTGAGTGAATGAGTGAGTGAATGAGTGAGTGAGTGAGTCAATGAGTGAGTATATGGGTGAGTGAATGTGTGAATGAGTGAGTGATTGAGTCAATGAGTGAGTGAGTGAATGAGTGTATGAGTCTATGAGTAAGTTAGTGAGTGAATGGGTGAATGAATGAGCGAGTGAGTGAGTGAGTGAGTAAATGAGTGAATGAGTGAGTGAATAAGTGAGTAAATGGGTGAATGAGTGAATGAATGAGTGAGTGAATGAGTGTATGAGTGAATAAGTGAGTGAGTGAATGAGTGA
>NW_012122265.1:1077152-1077452 GCF_000951035.1 Colobus angolensis palliatus | reverse complement strand
TGAGTGAATGAGTGAGTGAATAAGTGAGTGAGTGGGTGAGTAAGTGAATGGGTAAATGAATGAATGAGTGAGTGAGTGAATAAGTGAGTGAGTGAGTGGGTGAGTGAGTAAGTGAATGGGTGAATGAATGAATGAGTGAATAAGTAAGTGAGTGAATACGTGAGTAAGTGAATGGGTGAATGAATGAATGAGTGAGTGAATAGGTGACTGAGTGAGTGAATAAGTGAGTAAGTGAATGGGTGAGTGAGTGAGTGAGTAAGTGAGTGGGTGAGTAAGTGAGTGGGTGAGTGTGAGTGAGTG
>NW_012122265.1:1075737-1076738 GCF_000951035.1 Colobus angolensis palliatus | reverse complement strand
TGAGTAAGTGAATGAGTGGGTGAGTGAGTAAGTGGGTGAGTGAGTGAGTAAGTGAGTGGGTGAGTGAGTGAGTGAATGACTGACTGAGCGAGTGATCACACTGGAAGCTGAGCGGCTGACAGGGTTAGGTGGACCACCCCAGCCACTGGTGCTTCAGGAGGTCTGACCTGACCAGGTATAGCCAGGGTTCCCCTGCCCTGGCCCAGGACTGGACGCCAGGTTGCCTGGTGCTGATGAAAGCAGAGGAGGGTCCTGGTGGTGGACAATGGGCCCCATGGTAGGACCAGATCCCAGGGCCAGGCGGTTATGTCAGTGGGGCATAGGGAAAGGCTTGAAGGTCTGTAGGTGTGACCGAGACCCTGGCCAGGGCCGCGTGTGAGTGCCCGCAGGCCCGCCCTCCTTACGCCCTCAGGTAGACAGGAGGCAGCAGGTGAGCCAGTGTCCAGCCCCCCGCAGAGGACAGGCCTGAGTCACTGGTCCAGTCCATACCATGACCTCTGAACAGTCTGAGTCACCAGCCTGGACCTCAGAGGGGAGTGCCCCCTGCGTGTCTAAGACTAGGCCAAGCCCCAGGGCACCTGGCCAACTGGCCACCCAGGCCTTGCAGCCCCAGCCACAGCTTTCCCTCCCTCAACCAGATATCACCCAGGGCCGCTACTGTGGTCCAGGCTGGGGGTGACTTCCCCCCACCAGTGTTGGTGACCCCTGGCTGTGCTGGGTTTCCCCTTGGGAGCTTGGTTCAGGCACCCAAACCTCTGGGCATGGGCCACGGGCTGACCGCCTGGTCCCATGAAAACCCCACCAGGCCAAAGCCTCGGGAAGCCTTAAGCCAGTGCCTACAGTTCCAGAGCCTGCAGCCCCAGGCTCCACACACCCAGAACTTTCCAGAAAACCCACTGGGCCTTATTTCTGAGCCCTGTAGGGGTTTCCTGTCTGTCCCCAGGGGCAGTGAGGTCCCGGCCACGCCACCAGCCTCAGAGGGGAATCTAAGGGTCACTGCA
>NW_012122265.1:1069722-1070807 GCF_000951035.1 Colobus angolensis palliatus | reverse complement strand
GTTTCAACATCACAAGCCCTGGGTTGGGCTCACACTCTGCCCCTAGCCTGTCACTTCCATCCTAGTTTCTGGGTGCAGCCCCCAGGAGGTCACCTGCAGGGCCACTGCGGTCAGCCTGGCTCTGGCTGGCAGGACCCAGGGAGGCCACACCCGCGCTAAGGCACCCAGAGTGGAAGGTGGGGGTCTGTCCTGGGGAGACCAGGGGAGGGCAGCTCCACACACCTGCCCACAGGGGACCCCAGGGCTCTGTGGAGCAGACATCTTCCCCTCCACGCAGGGGGTGGCTATTGGACAGCACCCACTGTGGGGCCCTGAGCCCGCCATTACCCGCCTGTACTATCTGTAAAATGGCTCATTTAGAGCCCAGTGCTCAGTGCCCTGCTGCATTAGGAGGAACCCAGCCATGCACCCCCACAGTGCCCAGGCATGCTGGGTCCAGAGGGGAGCTCGGTGCCAGCCCTCCCCACCCTCCTCCTAGACTTGGGGCCACTGGGGGCCTGCAAAGCGCCTGTGTCCTCATCCACAAAACGGGTGGAGCCACCATGTTCTGCTGTTTTTGCCACTTCCACGCTCTGAACATAGCCTCTCTCGTGCCTGGTGAGTCAGAAAATGGTAACTTAGCACCTGTGACCCTCAGTCTTACTGAGGCCAGAGGGCTGTGGGGTCCAGGACAGCCCCGGCCGGGCCTCTGACAGCCCCTGTTCTAGGGGATGTGGCAGAATCAGGCAGCCTGATCAGGCTTCGTGTGGGAACTGGAGAATGATTTCACAGAGACAATAGTTTCTCAGCGCCGGGACCAGGGTAGCTCTGGCTTTGGAAGGGGAGGTGCCCCGGGCGGGGCTGGGAACTGACACAGGAATTATCTAAGGTTGTTGACAGGAAGAGCAGGCTTCAGCGGCGGATTTTTACCAAGCCAGGAACTTACACAATAAGGAGGAAGGAGTCTTAAATTTCTTCCCAGGGGGCCCGAGGGAGAGCCGTGGCGGCCGTGCCCGTGGCAGGGTTAGGTGGCCCTTGCCCGGAGGGAGCTGAGACCCGCTGGGCCCTCTGGGCGGGGAGGGGGCAGAGTAAATTTGATTTTGTGG
>NW_012122265.1:1063285-1064472 GCF_000951035.1 Colobus angolensis palliatus | reverse complement strand
GCACACAAGCACATACAACCTGCATATACACACATGCAAATGCACACACAACCATGCAAACACACACACAGGCACATACAACCACATGCATACACACATGCAAATGCACACACAAAACCATGCAGACACACAAGCACATACCCACAACCTGCATACATACACACACACACAGCCATGCAATCACACACACACACAACCATGCAAACACACACACACAAGGACATCCCCACAACCTGAATACACACACATGCAAATGCACACACACAGCCATACAAACACAAAAACACACAAGCAAATACAACCTGCATACACACACACGCACATACTCACAACCTGCATACACACACATGCAAACTCACACACACAACCATGGCAACACACACAAGCACATACAACCTGCATACACACATGAAAACACACACACACAACCATGCAAACACACAAACACAACCATGCAGTTTCACAGACACAAAACCATGCAAACACACAGACACACACACACAAGCACATATTCACAACCTGCATACACACACATGCAAATGCACATACAACCATGCAAACACACACACAAGCATATACTCACAACCTGCATGCACACATATGCAAATGCACACACAACCATGCAAACACACAAACACACAAGCACATATTCACAACCTGCATGTACACATATGCAAGCACACACACAACCCTGCAAGCACACACATGCAAATACACACAACCTTACGAACACATACACCCATGTAAACACACATGCAAACATACACGCATGCAACACACATAACCATGCAAACACACAAGCCCATACACAGCTGCACACAATCACATGCAAACACACACAGAACCTTGCAAACAAGCAAACATGGAAACACACATACACAACTCTGCCAACACACACATGCAAAGAGACACATACGCAGACACACAACCCTGCAAACACATACACATGCAAACACACACACATGCAAACAGACCCACAACCCTGCAAACACACACACAAGCAGATGTGCAAACACACACAGAACCCTGCAAACACAGAAACACACAACCCTACAAATACATACACATGCAAACACACACACAAGCAAGCAGACACACAACCCTGTGAACACCCCCCCCACACACACACACACACACACACACTGGCCCTCTTGGTTTTCCTCGGTGTGTTTGCCTGGTACAGGTGA
>NW_012122265.1:1058469-1061630 GCF_000951035.1 Colobus angolensis palliatus | reverse complement strand
CTGAGCTTTTTACAATTTCTCTGCACTTTTTCCTACCTCAACTTTACATATATTTTTCGTTTTTTATTAAGATGTAATTTGCATACAGTAAGATCCACTCCTGTTAGGGTTACAGTTCTGGGAGCTTTGACGAACACACAGTCAGGTAACCATCACCACACTCAGAGATAGTCGCTCTGTCACCCCACGAGGTCCCCCGTGCCCTGTGCAGCCGACTCCGTCCCCTCTCCCAGTCTCTGACCACCGCATATCTGTTTTGCACTCTACAGGTTTGCCTGCTCTGTGATTATATATATATATAGTGAGAGAGTGTATATATAGATATATGTATATGTATATATAGAGATGGAATACTATATATATATATATATATAATGGAATACTACTCAGTCATAAAATGGAACGAATTAACAGCTTTTGCAGGGACCTGGACGAGATTGGAGACGATTATTCTAAGTGAAGTCACTCAGGAATGGAAAACCGAACATCGTGTGTTCTCACTGATAAGTGAAAGCTAAGCTGTGAGGACGCAAAGGCATAAGAACGATATAATGGACTTTGGGGACTTGGAGTGAAGAGTGGGAGGAGACGAGGGATAAAAGACAACCAATAGGGTGCAGTGTGTACTGCTTAGGTAATGGATGCACCAAAATCTCACAAATCACCACTAAAGAGTGTACTCATGTATCCGAATGCCACCCGGTAACTTAAGGAAAAATAAAATAAAAATAATAAAATTATTTAAGAAAAGAAAGGAAAAGGAAAATCAATGGGTTTGTTTTCCATTCATGGTAAACCATTTGCCAATTCTAATATTTTTCGGAAGTATTTGTGGGAATAAAAATGGATTCTAAATGAAAAAAAAGAAGGATTCATTTCATCAGCGTTTTGTAGTTTTCGGCCCACAAGTCCTCCACATGTTTGGTTAGATTAATGTCTACATGTTTCATGTGATTTGCATGATTGAGAATAGTAGTATATTTTTAAAGTCAATGAAGTCATGGTCATTGCTAGTAAATAGAAATGCTATTCATTGTTGTATGTTTATCTTCTATCCTTTGACCTTTCTGCACAGACATTAGTCTTGGATTTTTTTTTTTAATTTCGGTATCTTTGGAATTTTCTATATAGACAACCATGTCACTTAAAAATAGGAATGGCTTTATTTCTTCTGAACAAATTGCCTTTTGTTTCTTTTCCTTGGTTTATTGCACTGGCCAGAACTCCCAGCAGTATGTTGAATAAGAGCGATGAGAGGGGACACCCTCACCATGCTCCCAGTGTCAGGCAGGAAGAACTCAGCCTTCACCATTAAGTAGAATGTTAGCAGTGGTGGTTTTTGGTTTCCCTTTTTTTGTGCTGTTCTCTATCTCATTAAGGACATTCCCTGTATTCTGATTTTTTGAGAATTTATAAGAATGAGTGTTGAGTCTCTTCAAATGTTTCTGCTCCTCTGATTGATATGCTTGTGTGGTTTTTCTTCTCTGGCCTGTTAATATGGTGGGTTGCATTAATTTTTTAAATATTGACCCAGCCACCTTGCATTTCTGGAATAGACAGATCCCTCTTGGTTAGGATGGATAATGTTCTTCACAGAGCACTGGACTCTCTTTGTTGTTATTTTGTTAGAGTCTGTATCCATCCTCATGATGGGTGTTGGTCTATAGTTCTGGTTTGGGTTTGCTTTGTTTTTGTCCTGCCTGTATGATTTTAGTATCTGGGTCATATTGACACCCTCCTCTTCTACATTCTGGAAGCATTATGCATGATTGGCGTTAATTCTTCTTTAAAGTTTTGACAGGATTCACCACTGAATTCATCTGAGCCTGGAATTTCTTCTGGAGTTTAAAATTATAAATTCAATATTCTCAACCGTTTATTGGGCTGCCCGGTCATCTGTTTGTGTTAGCTGAGTTGTGATCACTTGTGCTTCGTGAGGAAGTGGCGTATTTCATCTAAGGTGCCAAAGTTCTGTGTGCCGAGTTGTGTGCCGCAGCCCGTTGTCACCCTCACGATATCTGCAGGGTCTGTAGTGATTGCTCCTGTTTTAGTCCTGACCTTGGTCATTTGTGTCTTTGCTCTTGTTTCTTGCTGTAATGCTAGAGCCTTGTCCGTGTTATTGGTGTTTGTCTTTCTGTCACTGTCTCCCTGCTTTCCATTTCACTGACGTCTTTACTCTTTCCTTCCTTCAGCTTGCTTTGTGTGCAACCTGTGCTGCTTTTTCTCATTTCTTCAGTGGGTGGCATAGATTACTGACTTGACTTGTCCTCTTTGCTAGTGTGTTCCATGACTGCATTACTGCTACAAATTTCCCCCAGCACTGCTTTAGCTGTATCCCTCTAGTTTTTTCTGCTGTTTTTTTTGTTTGTTTGTTTGTTTGTTTGAGACATGGGGTCTTGCTATGTTGCCCCGGCTAGACTCAAACTCCTGGCTCAAGTGATCCTCCTGCCTCAACCTCCTGAGAAGCTGGGACCCCAGGTGCATGTCTCCATGCCTGGCTATGTCCCTCAATTTTTGATGCATTGCATTTTATTTTTCATTGAGTTCAATGTTGTTGTTTTTTGAAACTTCCCTTGAGACATCCTCATTGGCCCACAGATTACTTAGAGGTCTGTTCTTTAGTTTCTGAATGTTTGGAGATTTTCTTCTTAACTTTCTCTTGTTCATTTCTAATTTGACGTCATCGTTGTCAGATGCTGGAGTGTGGATGTCAGTATCTTAAATGTGCTAAAGTTTGTGTTCAGGCCCAGGACACAGCCTGTCCTGGAATGTGTTCTGCAGACATTGGAGAAGAATGTGTGCTCTGTGGTTAGGTGGAGCGCTCTACAAATGTTGGTCCTGTTGGTTGACGGTGTTAAGTTTTTCCATTTCCTTGTTGATTTTCTGCCTAGTTGTTCTATTACCTGTTTAGAGAAGGGTGTTGATGTCTCTAGCTATAATTAGAAATGGGTGCATTTCTCCTTTCACTTTTATCAGATTTGGTTCAACTATGTTGAAGCTTTCAGCGTACCTCTTCTGGTGGAAATTTCTCTTACTTTTCCTTCATCTGAAAATGCCTTAACTTCCGCTTCCTTCTTCAGGGATACTTTCACCGGATACAGCGTTCTGGGCTGACAGTTCTTTTCTGTCAGCATTTGAAAAATGCTACACTCGAGGCCGGG
>NW_012122265.1:1056188-1057639 GCF_000951035.1 Colobus angolensis palliatus | reverse complement strand
TTTTTGTTTTCCCTTCAATTATTGTAATTTTCAGTTCTACCATTTCCATTCGGTTCATCTTTGTGTGTTCTGTTTCTGTGCTGGGATTTTCTATTATCTTTTGAGACTTTCTATTTTTAAATTTGTTTCAATTTGTTCACAAATGAAGCACCTTATGCGCTGCTCAAAAACCCTTTCCAGATCATTCTAACACCTCTTCGTCTCAGGGTCAGCCTCTGCTGATTGTCCTTTTGAATTCTGTCTGAGATCTTGCTGGGTCTGGGGATGATGAGCAATTTTTTATTGAAACTGGGCATTTTGGATATTGCTATGAGACTCTGGATCTTATTTAAACCTTTTTCCTTGACTTCCTCTGGCACAGATTCATCAAGGGAAGGGACAGCTGGTGGTGTGGAAGTGCCCATTCCCCACCGGCCCTCTCTTAACACCCCGGGGGTTCTGCCCATGCCTGCCGGGCAGGGTGGAGCCCTCACCACTGCCTTCCGGCTGGGAGAGGCAGGGCGCCTCATTGCTGCTCCCATTCCCTCCACCAGCATGACAGAGGGGCTCTGTTACACTGAGCAGTGGTCAAAGTCCTGACTTTCCACCCAGCCTCCTCTGGCACTCCTCATGGGGAAGGGGAGGAGTGTTTCAACACCAGGGGCAGGGTGGAAATCCAGGCCCCCTAACCCCGTGTGGTCTCCACCGTCCCCATCACTGATCACAGGAAAAGCGGTTCAGAACCACCCACTGGGATGACCCCAGCCTCCTGCTGCGCCCACTCGGACACCAGCCCTGGGGCCACCTGGGGCACCTCATTTCAGCAGCCAGGGTGGGTGCCTAGCCCCGCCCAGCCCTGCCCAGACCTCGCTCCAGTGGAGTGTAGGTTTTCTGTGGCGTTCGGCTGGCGCAGGGCAGTTGTCACCTAAAAGCCTTCTGCTTTGCCAGGCAGCCACTTTCTTGATGACACTGGCTCCAGGAGGCAGGGACTGGTGGGGCCTTTTTTTTTTTTTTTTTTTTGGTGTACATGTGTTGAAGTGTCCACACTGCCAGCTTCTGCAGCTCCAGACCTGGGATCCATGAGAAAAAGCAAAACCCAGGGAACTCACAACGGCTCTTTCCTGGGGCCCAAGGTCTCCGGCTGGTCTGCCCTCTCCTCTCCACCTTCCGGAGCCTTCCTCCATTTCTTTTGTGTCTAATGTTCAGGATTCTCTTTGTACTTAGGAGGAAGAATAGGGAAAAGAAGCTCTATGCCACCCCCTGGGAGTAACAGCACTATGTTTTTTAACGAGTAAAAATCAAAATAAATCATCATTGTTTCTTCTGCTTCTTCTGTAAACTCAGACTGATCCCCTCTGTCATGTTTGGTGTTCCTATTCTAACTCTGTCTTTCTGTTTATTCATACTATGGCCACAGCTCTGCATCTGCTGACTTTTATCTCATATCCTGTTGCCTTTTTTTTTTTTTTTTT
>NW_012122265.1:1054927-1055270 GCF_000951035.1 Colobus angolensis palliatus | reverse complement strand
TCCTCTCGCAGGTCTTCACTCTGTTTTCCTGACTATAGAGACCATCGTTTTAACCCTGGGATTTGCGTTTCATGAGCGACCCTGATTTGCCCATGCGTGTGGAAGAGACGTCACCGCCCCTTCCCTTTCCCCTGCCGGCCCCTCCTTTCCAGGTCTCAGTTCTGGGCTGTTCACTCTGTGTTGTAAACATGACACCTCCCCTTGTCCTCCTCCAAGAATTGACTGTGCTCTTTGCAGTCTGTGGCAGCCATAGCAGCAAATTACCTGGATGACCCCGAAACCCAGTCATGCCAGACCGCTGAATGTACAGCTTTGCCTTTCCTGAGGTTTAGTTTTGTTTGCC
>NW_012122265.1:1035746-1054322 GCF_000951035.1 Colobus angolensis palliatus | reverse complement strand
CCTGCCTCCCCCGCCACCCCCTGGAGGGCCACTTCCCCTGCCCAAACGCTGCTCAGCTCCCCGTATTGAATTTCTCCACAGAAATGTGTTCCCTTCTGCAGTAACTCATTGATTCATGAGATTATACGACTGAAATATTACGATCCCACTAAACTCTTATCCCAGTGACAGCAAAGATCTTGTGTGGTTTTCTGCACCCTGATGAATGGCACATGGGAGACTCTCAACTAGCCGAATTCATGAAGTCTCGCTTTGACTCAGACACGTTTTATTTTATCAGCACTTTAATATTGCTATTTTACGGGTAGGGGAGGTTCTGTCCACTGTCTCACAATTTGCTTTATGTGTAACCCATGCGTTCGTTGTTCCTTCAGCCTTCTTTGCTTGCTTTCCTTTCAGTGAATCCATATTCTTGTTTTCTTTTGAAATAAAATTTGTTGAGATATAATTCAGCCATAATAAAATCAATTCTTTTTTTTTTTTTTTTTTTTTTGAGATGGAGTCTCTCTCTGTCACCAGGCTGGAGTGCACTGGCGTAATCTCAGCTCACTGCAACCTCTGCCTCCCAGGTTCAAGCGATTCTCCTGCCTCAGTCTCCTGAGTAGCTGGGACTACAGGCCTGTGCCACCACGCCCAGCTAATTTTTGTATTTTTAGTGGAGATGGAGTTTTACGATGGTCGCCAGGCTGGTCTCGAACTCCTGACCTCAAGTGATCCACCCACCTTGGCCTCCCAAAGTGCTGGGATTACAGGTGTGAGCCACCGTGCCTAGCTTGAGATGAATTCATTTTAAGTTAATACAGTCAGCCATGCTTGCCTCTGGCTTCAGCATCTGCTGACTCAACCAATGGCTGATCAAAAATATTCAGAAAAAAAATTCACAAAGTTCCAAAAAGCAAAATCTGAATCTGCCAGCGGCCGAGCGCCGTGTTGAATCCACGGGAATGAAGGGGTGTGTGGGCGTCGTCTTAGGTGTTGAGTCATCCAGCAGCGACTTACAGTGCAGTCAACCCTTGAGTGACAGGGGTTGGAACTGTGTGGGTCCTCTTATGCGTGGAGTTTTTTCCATAAAAGTTGCACCGAGTGTGCCTGCCTCTCCCAACTCCCCTTCCACCCTCCTCCATCTCTTCTGCCTCTGCCACCCTTGAGACCAAACTCCTCCTCCTCCTTCTGCTCCTCGGCCTACTCAACAAGGAGACCACCAGGATGAAGACGTTTGGGATGACCCACCTCCATTTTATACATAGTCAATATATTTTCTCTTCCTTACGATTTCCATAATAACAATTTCTTTCCTCTAGCTTACTTTATTATAAGAATACAATCTATGATACATATAACAGACAAAATATGTGTTAACCAACTATTTATGTTATTAGTAAGGTTTCCAGACAACAGAAGGCTATTAGTAGTTAAGTTTGGGGGAACTCAAAAGTTATACATGGATTTTCAACTGCATGAAAGGCTGGCACCCTTAGCCCCCATGTTGTTCAAGGGCCGACTGTACATGGGACAGTGTGCATGGGTTATATTCAAATACCATCTAGGTATTCCAGGAGGTCCTGGAACCAGTCCCCAACAGATACCAACGGATGATGGTATTCAATGAGTTCTGGCAAATGTATACACCCATGGAACCATGACCACGATCGAGCCAGAAAATGTTCCCACCACCCCAACGAGTTTCTTCATGCCCCTTTCCAGTCAACCCCACTCTTCGTTTGTTTTGTTTTTAAGACAAAGTCTCACTCTGTCGGCCAGGCTGGAGTGCAGTGGTGTCGTCTTGGCTCACTGCAACCTACACCTCTTGGGTTCAAGCAATTATCCTGCCTCAGCCTCCTGAGTAGCTGGGACTACAGGTGCCCACCACCACACCTGGCTACTCTTTTGTGTATTTTTAGTAGAGATGGGGTTTTACCATGTTGGCCGAGCTGGTCTCAAACTCCTGACCTCAGGTGATCTGCCCACCTCAGCATCCCAAAATGCTGGTATTACAGGCCTGAGCCACCACGCCTGGCCCCCACTCTTATTCCTGACCCAGGCAACTATGAGTCTGAGTCTTGTCACTGTACATTAGTTTGGTCTGTTATGGAACTTCAGAAAAATGGAGTCATAAAATATTAACTCTTTTGTGTCTGGCCTTCTTCACACATAATGTTTTTGAGATTTACCCATGTTGTGGTGTGTTTTCACTGTTTCTTTTTATTGCTGGATAGTATTCCATTGTATGGATATACCACAATGTATTTATTCCATACACCTGTTGAGGAATACCTGAGCCTTTCCCAGTTTTTTACAATTGTGAATAATGCTGCCAGGAACGTTTTTGTGCAAGTCTTTTTATAAGCACACGTTTTCATTTCTTTTGAGTAAATGTCTAGGAGTAGAATTGCTGAGTCCTAAGCATGTGTTTAATTTCATAAGAAACTTGCAAGCAGTCTTCCAAAGTGATTGTAGCACTTTATGTCTTGCCTGCACTGTCTGAGAGCTCCGGCTGTGCCACGTTCTTACCAACACTTAGTATGGTCGGTTAAGTATTTTCAATATTCAGTTTTAACACCTCTTTTTGCTTTTTATCTCCATATCTTTATATTTTTAGTGGTTTCTCTGAAAGTTATAGTATGCATCCTTAACTTATCAGCCTGTCTTGAATTAATATTATATCACTTCATGTAAAATATAAGAACCTGGCCAGGTGCAGTGGCTCACACCTGTAATCCCAGCACTTTGGGAGGCCAAGGCAGGTGGATCACCTGAGTTCAGGGGCATGGTAGTGCAGTGGAAAGTCAGCTGAATGGGGATCGTACCTCACTTACTTCCCTTTTCCAGGCTTGCATCCCCTCTGATGCTGCCTGCCTCTGATTTCTCACGAGTCGTTTTTTGTTGTTTTGGGTTTTTGTGGCGGGGGTGGGTGTGAAACTGAGTCTCACTCTGTTGTCCAGATTGGAGTGCAGTGGTGCGATCTCAGCTCACTGCAACCTCCGCCTCCCGGGTTCATGTGTGTCTGGTGCCTCAGCCTCCCAAGTAGCTGGGACTACAGGCAGGCACCACCACGCCCGGCTAATTTTTGTATTTTTAGTAGAGATGGGGTTTCACCATGTTGGCCAGGCTGGTCTTGAACTCCTGACCTCAGGTGATCCACCTGCTTCGGCCTCCCAAAGTGCTGGGATTACAGGCGTGAGCCACCGCGCCTGGCTGCTCACCAGTCTTTTCACAGCTGTCTTTTCTATTTCACCGTGAGTTTATGATTATGAAGGGCAGCATGGTAGTCTGATATGAGCCATTCCCCAAACCCTGAAGGAGGCTTTCACACCAGTTTAATCTCTCTGTTCTTTCCCTCCTATTCTCAAAGAACTTTCGTTGCCTTCCACATTACTTACTCGATTTTATGCAGTGTTTTTTGCTACTTACTGTTTTACCGTTTTGAGTACCGATGTAACACTCCCATCATGGTTTCTTGACATTATCTAGTTCCCTTCTCATCTCTGCCTCAGGCTGATTCTCTCCTCTCAGTCTGTTACCTTTGTAATTCATCTTTCACTTTTTGTTTCATTGAGTTATTGTTTTCTTGAATTCACAAATAATAAAAGCATATATTTTCTAAATATATTTTGTTTCTATGTATTTTTTAAATAAAACTGTGTTCCCTCTGCCTTTCAGGAGAAACTTTTTAAAAAAATAATAATAATATCTAATGAAGGCCAGGCATGGTGTAATCCCAGCACTTTGGGAGGCTGAGGTGAGCAGATTCCTTAAGGCCAGGAGTTTGAGACCAGCCTGGGCAACACAGCAAAACCCTATCTCTATAAGAAAATACGAAAAATAGCCAGGTATGGTGGCAAGTGCCTGTGGTCCCAGCTACTCAAGAGGCTGAAGTGGGAGGACTGCTTGATCACAGGAAGTGGAGGTTGCAGTGAGCTGAGACTGCATCACTGCACTCCAGCCTGGGCAACAGAGCAAGACTCTGTCTCAAAAATAAATAAATGAATAATAATAATAATAATAATGGCCAGGCATGGTGGCTCACACCTGTAATCTCAGCACTTTGGGAGGCCGAGGCGGGCAGATCACAAGGTCAGGAGATCGAGACCATCCTTGCTAACATGGTGAAAACCTGTCTCTACTAAAAATACAAAAAATTAGCCAGGCATGGTGGTGGGCACCTCTAGTCTCAGCTACTTGGGAGGCTGAGGCAGGAGAATAGCGGGAACTCAGAAGGTGGATCTTGCAGTGAGCCTAGATTGCATCACTGCACTCCAACCTGGGCAACAGAGTGAGACTCCGTCTCAAAATAATAATAATAATATCTAATGAATCTTTTCATAGGCCCCTATTCAGCAGGTTTGCCAGCGTGGAAGTGTTCTTTTCAGGCCTCTGGAACTCTCCAGTCAGGGGTGTGGGCTCTCCCATCCCCTGGGTCCCCGGTTGGATGGTATATCGAGTCAGGTACTTAAAAGTCTGCCTGTGACTTCGAATAGCAAAGGTTGAGTCCAGGCTCTCACAGCATGTTCACTGCAGACTGGTTGGGCCTCTCCCCCCTCCTGATAACGCGGTCACCATCAGGAGCATTCCCAGGGATGAACGGGAACACTGTTCCGAAGTCAGTCAAGGGGATTGTTAAAGATGGTAACTTTTTCACATTTTTATTCCCCAAACAGGTGAATTAATCCTGAACAAACGGAGAGCTGAGGGTATGGGTGGGAAGGTGAGGACACCAGGGAGGCTCCGGCCCTCACAGGGTTTGTGCCTGTGGGGGTAGGGGCTGGAGCTGGGCTGGGAACTGATGGAATAAGATGTGAATAACAGTGCCAGGGGCCCAACGTTCAGAGCTGGCAGGAGAGCGGGAAGGTGGGTCTGGCCCGGGCTGCTGAGAATTTCCATCAGATCTAGGTACAGCAGGGGGACACCAGGGTGGTCCCAGTGCAGGGCAGGCTTCGGTGAGGGCATGATGGCTGCTGAGCAGCTGCCGGGGGGCTGGGGCACAGCAAGAAGCGAGAGGAAAGGGCAGGTGCAGCTGTGGATCCCTGGGGACTGCAGTGGGTGTCTGAACTGTGCATGGCAATGCCGGACACCAGGAAGGGACCAGGATGCCCACACAGCTGGAGAGAGTGGCCGTGCAGCTGGCGACCATAGCATCTCCTGCACCTCCTGGCTCTGCCCCTTGTCTTGGGCATGGCTCACTCAAGTCCCACAAGTGAGTCCCCATCATTGCCCCCTTACTGGGGGATCCCTGAGGCCAGTGAGGGTCACGAGGACAGGCTGGTGCATGGCTGGACCTGGGAGGTGGGTCCCTAGAGCCCTCGGGAGGCAGGGTCAGGTCCTGCTGGCTTCCTGGAGTTGGTGGCCAGCAGAAAGGAAGGAGTGAGACCAGGGAGAAACTCCGGCTGGGGCCCAGGGTCCCTGAGGGACAGCATCCTCCCCTCCTCCCACCCCCGTGGGCCTCGTCGCTCGCCTACCCTGGCCTGGCCCCACAGTCTCGGGACGCCTGGCACCTGCTTCTCTGCCCAGTGTGCCCCCTCCTCTGCCTGCCTCGTGGGGCGGGGCTGTCTAGACAGCGGGGGCACCTTGGCCCACTGGCTTTGTCCCCAGAGCTCCCTGAGCAGAAGAGGTGGCCACAGACAAAGGGGTGTTTGCCTTTCCCCCACAGCCAGGCAGCTCCCCTGGCTCCAGGCCAGCCTGCGGCCCCAGACCCCCACCCAGAGAGACACACCCAGGAGCTGGGCCTGTGGCTCCCTGAGGGGTGGGGTGAGGACCGACACCAGGACTTGCTTCTCACAGGGGCTTCCTGGGGGTGCCTCCAGCCGAGTCTGGGGCACAGGGCAGGGCTCTGATGAGTGGAGGTGAGGAGGGCGCCGAGGGGGCTAGCAGGGGCTCAGGCAGTGGAAGTGAGGTGGTGGGAGGCGGGCAGAGCAGGGTGTGGCTTCCAGGAGGGGCCCCCTGACCTCCCAGGTGTCAGGCGGAAAGCCAGGCCAGCTGTGGCGGATGCAGGTGGGCTCTGGGGTGGGGCAGATGAGGAGGGCCCAGGCAGCTATAGGTCTGTGCCCACCTGGTCCAGCCCCCAGGCGCCTCCTCTGCTTGGCCCCCAGGTTCACCCAGCACCCTGGGCTTCTTCAAGTCCTCCTGGCCTCTCTCCCTGTCATCTCAGGTGGCTTCCCAGGGAGCCCTGCCCCTAAAACTGGCAACTAGAGTGTCTCTGCCTGTGCCAGCACTCTCTCCCCACCCAGCTCTGCCTGCCCAATTCCCTTACATCTGTGTTTCTTCCACCCGATTTCCTGGCGTATTTTATGTCACGGTCCTGAATGGCTGTCAGGTGCCCAGGCCTGCCTCGGGATCGGGGAGGCTCTGACAGTGAGGAGGCAGCAAATGTCCCAAGACTCAGTTTCTCCATTTCTGAGCAGGGCTTCCCCCTCCCCGGTTTCTGTGTTTCTGAGCAGGGCTTCCCCCGACAAAGACTCGGCCAGATGACACATGGGGACACTCCTGGTGCCCTGGCCCAGTGGCAGACCCTCCCCCGGCCCCTTCATCTGTGTCCCACATGCTGGGGCATGGACTGATTTTGTTAAGGAACAAGGGAGGCAGCGCCCTTGAAACCCAGGGCAGAAGCACAAAGCCACCAAGACCTGGCTCTCCTGCACACCCTCACCCCGTGCCTGCCACGGGCAGCCAGATAGCAGGTAGCTGGGGCGAACCCCTGGTCCAGGCCCCTGGCCCTGCGCTGGCCGAGGGGTGAGAGCTGGGCAGAGTGTATCTGACCTGGGAACACCCACCTCACCTGAGCCTACCCAGCTCCACCTGAGACAACATCCGGGCCCTGATAAATCCAGTCGTGCACCCTGGGGGCATGCACCACGCTAATCCGCTTATCTGCCGGGTTGGTCACAGCTATGCCCAAAAGAAGTCCACACTGGGCGGAGATGAGGGGACAGGCCGGGGTGGAGGCTTACTCTGCGTCCCAGCCCGCTGTGCAGCTGGACCAGCGCCCAGGCCCCTCAGCCTTCCCTGCCTTCTCGTGGGTGGGGTCTCAGGTTTCAACGGCCTTTCCCTGCACCCCACCCTGCAGTGGTCATCTTGAAGCCATGTCCAGCTGCAGGACAGCTGCACCAGTAGACAGCCTCCCCTGCAGGGCAGCGGCCTTGCCCCGGGCTCAGGGGTGCTCTGTGGCAGGCACGGGGCCCTGCAGCAGCTGGAAGGGGTCGGCAGATCCCAGGAAGCCTGCTCCCCTGCCTGGCTTACGACCCGGGCTCAATTTACCGGCCGCTCTACCGCAGGCAGTGCTCTCGGCCAGATGGCAGGGCAGCAGGTCTGAGGCCTGCTCTGTGGGTGGATGGGCTGGGTGCCTCTGGGCCTCAGATTCCCCAGCCACACATTGAGCTTGTTGGGGCAGGTGTAGCCCTCAGGCCAGGCTCGGGGCCGGTGTGAGCACTTGGTACCTGCTGGAAGCCGAGGTGGAGACAGCGGGTAGGAGGAGAAGGCCACATCCGTGACCTCCCACAGGCCTGCATGGTGGGCATCCCACCAGGACCGAGGCCTTTGTCCCAAGTCACCTGAGTGTTGGCTGCCAAGGGCTTGGCCCTCCCTCCCTGGGAACTGCTCACCCCAGAAAACCACCTCGCCCAAGGCCACGGTGAGCCTGAGTGCAACACCTGCCGCATCGTGGGACAGGACCCAGCCAGGGACGTCCCCCAAGGCCTCCTGGCTCCAGAGCTCCAGGGAGGCTCCCTTGGCAGCTCAGCCTGTCCCACAGCCCCTCCATGCTCCCCTCACCGCCAGCTGTTGTCCTGAGAGCCCTGCTGACCACTGCTCTACACCTGGGGCAGTCGGCCTCTGGGCCCCCAGCCTGAGACGGCCTGTGTGGCTGGACATTGGGTGTGTGGGGGGGGCTGCAGTGGAGGACATGGGAGGCACATGGAGGTCGGGACCCCCAGGCCTCAGCCCCCCTCTGGAGCCCTCAGGGCCTCAACAGGAGCAGGCAGGCCAGAGGGGCACCCACTTCAGGAGCCTCCTCCGAAGGAGGTGGGAACAGATTGGGGGTCAAGAAGGGAGGCTGGGGCTGGGTGAGGGTGATGAGACCTGGGCCGAGGGGCAGGAGGCTGGGGGAGGGCAGCCTTAGAGGGGCCCAGCCTCCTCCTCCCCTCGGGGACTGTCCTGGCTGAGATCACAGCATTAGCCACGTCCATCCCCATTCACTCATTCCTATTCACTAATTCCCATCCATCTACCTTCCCAACCCCTCATTCCCATCCATCTACCTTCCCATCCATCTACATTCCCATCCACTCATTTCCCATCCACCTACATTCCCATCCATCTACCTTCCCATCCATCTACCTTCCCATCCATCTACCTTCCCGTCCATCTACATTCCCACCCATTCATTCCCATCCACTCATTCCCATCCATCTACATTCCCATCCATCTACATTCTCATCCATTCATTCCTATCCATCTACATTCCTATCCACTCATTCCCATCCACTCGTTCCCATCCACGCATTCCTATTCACTCATTCTTCTGCTCATTCCCGTCCACCCACATTCACATCCCCTCATCCTTATTCACTCATCCACATCCATTCATTCCCATTCACTCATTCCCACCCACTCATTCCTGTTCACTCACTCATCCACTCATTCCCATCCATTCATTCCCATCCATCTACATTCATATATTTCTCTTCATTCATTCATTCATACATATTCAACTTTATTATTGATATTCATGCTCACTGATTCATTCACTCATATTTATTCATTCCACAACATGTATGGGGCTCTCATGGGGCTGGAACTGGTCTTGCCCTCAGGGTGCTCACTGAGAGATGGGGAGATGCTGACAGACAACCCCACGGCAGTATTCAGGGGTGGAGTTGCGTTCAGCATCAGAGGCAGTGGAGGGCCCTGGTCCAGGTGAGCCCTGCCTGGGAGTAAATCCCCTGCCCCCACCAGGCCTCAGAAGGCTTGAGCCCATGTTCCAGGGTTGCTTCTGAGCAGAGGGCAGGACTCACACCCCTGTCCTCAGGCAGGTGCATCCTCTGGCCCTGGGGCAGGCCAGTCATCTCTCCCTGGGGCAGGGGGGTCCTCTATTCCTGGTGCAGACGTTGGGAAGCTGAGTAAGTCTTGGGCAGAACCAGACATGGGCAGCCTGATTTCAGACCCCAGATGACCAATGGGCGGGCTGCACAGTCATGGGCTATCTTCTGAGCCACCCCTGTCCCCTTTCCGCACCCCAAGGAGTCACCTCTGGGCTGTTGAAGTCAGAACTCTTGGAGTGCCTGTCCCATCCTGACATCCCTCCCTCTGGCCAGACAAGGGACCCCGGGTGGCAGGATGTGGCTGGGCTCTGAGGAGGAGGCTGAAGCTGAAGCACCTGCACTAGGTGGACGGAACCGGTCTGAGAAGGCCCGAAGAACAGAGAGGCATATTATGGCATGAATATATTCCTCAAAGTTCATACATTGGAAATATGATTGCCATTTTAATAGTATGAAGAGGTGGAGCCTTAAACAGGTGAGCCGCATGCCATGCTGGGGTTCTGGTGACACCAGGCCAGAGGCCACATCTGTGGGTGAGTGCACAGGTAAGGCGGGGCTTGGGTCTGCCAGGGCAGCCAAAGCGGTTCAGCTCATGCACACAGAGCCTTGGCTGGCTCTGGCGTGGGCCCGTACTGCAGTGGACACAGCCGTCTGAGGCGCCCACCCCATGAGGCAGCACACCTGCTGGTATGAGACCGTCTATATTTCTTATTTGACGTTCACCTGCTTTTTACAAGCCAGGTCTTTGCACACCCATGTCCACAAGAGCCAAAAGGCGGAAACAGCCCAGGGTCCATCTGTGGACACCATCTGTGGACATTCCATCCATGGAATATGATCCAGCCTTAAAAAGGAAGGGACTCTGACACAGGCTACAGCATGGGTGAACCTCGAGGACACTGTGCTCAGTGAAATATGCCAGCCATGAAAGGACCGTATGTGAGATCCTCTTACACAAGGTCCCTGGAGTCATCAGAACCAACATGCAGCACGTAGAAGGGAGGTGCCGGGAGCTAGGAGAGGAGGCTGGGGAGTGGGAGTTCAATGGGGACAGAGTTTCCGTTTTGCAAGAGGAGGACGTTCTGGAGATGAGGGTGTTGATGGCTGCACAAGTGTGAATGTGCCTAACGCCACTGAACCACACACTCAGAAATTGTCCACATGGGGGCCAGGCTCACACCTGTAATCCCAGCACTTTGGGAGGCCGAGGCGGGCGGATCATGAGGTCAGGAGATCGAGACTATCCTGGGTGGTGGCGGGCGCCTGTAGTCCCAGCTACTAAGGAGGCTGAGGCAGGAGAATGGTGTGAACCTGGGAGGCGGAGCTTGCAGTGAGCCGAGATCGCGCCACTGCACTCCTGCCTGGGCGACAGAGGGGACTCCCTCTCAAAAACAAAAAAGAAAGAAAGAAATTGTCCAAATGGGAACATTTCCCTACTGCTCTCTTTTTTAATCTCTTTTTTTAACACAATTTTATGGTGTAAAACTGACATCATATGGAATTTGCCATCCTAACCATTAAGCATAAAGTTCAGTGGCATCGAGTGTGTTCCCATCTCTGTGCCCATTACCACCATCCATCCACAGAGCTCTGTCCCCACGTGTCCTAAAGAGGGGGCTGAGGCTGGATTTTACTGCAGGTAACACTGGACACAGCAAGGGCAGGACCAAAGCCTCTGTGGCCTGAATGTTATGGAGGGATTGAGCAAAAGGACAGTCTAAAAAATTGTCCCAGTTGCCTTCAGCCAGCATTGCCTCCCATGTGATGTAGTAATGGAGGGAGGAAGGGATCTGTAAGAGAGAGACAGAGAGGAGGCAGAGGGAGAGAGAGAGACAGAGAGAGGAGGCAGAGGGAGGGCGAGAGACAGAGAGAGGAGGTAGAGGTAGAGAGAGACAGAGAGAGGAGGAAGAGGGAGGCAGAGAAACAGAGAGAGGAGGCAGAGGGAGGGAGAGAGACAGAGAGAGGAGGCAGAGGAAAGAAGAGAGAAAAAGGAGGGAAGGAAGGAAAGATGGAGGGAGGGAGGAAGGGCAGGAGGGAAGGAAGAAGGAGGGAGAGGGAGAGGGAAGAGGAAGGAAAGAGGGAAGAGGGAGGAAGGCGGGAAGCGAGTGGAAGGAGGGAAAAGGGAGGGTGGAAGGGAGAGAAAAAGAAAAAAGAGATAGAAGGGAAAAGAGAAAGAAAGCAAGAGAAGGAAAGAGGGAGGGAGAGAAAGGATGGAGAGAGATAGAAAAAGAGAGAGGAAGGAAAGAGAGGGAGGACAGATCCACGGCTGACACAGGGCTCACGGCCCAGGCTGCCATCCACCACAGAAGGGGTGGCCTCATGGCAGCCAGAGCGAGAGGGCTGGGCACATGGTGCTGGGCCACAGCGGACGCCCGTCCAGCTGCCTGTGGGTGTGGACCCTTCATTCCTTCTGTCATTCAACAAATGTTCATTGAGTCTGACTCTGTGCCAGGCCCCCCACACCCTCCAAGAGTGCTCCCTGCATGGCATGGGCAGACCCTGCTGGCCTGCCTGGAGCCCGCTAACCAACCCAGGGGCTGTCCAGGGGTGGCCAGGCAGGCACTGCTTGGCGGAGAGGCCCTGGTGGGTGAGAAGGCCCCAGCCATGCAGCTGTGGTTGGCATGCAGCCTGTGGATCTGTGGACAGCTGCTTCCTGTGCCTGACCCCGGCATTTTGTGCCTGCCCTGGGGGCTAATCCAGGATCTCTCCCAGGCCCAGGTGCAGGCACTTCCAGGTTCCCTGGGGAGGTCAGGACCACAGCCTGGCAGGGTTCTCGGGCCTGGGAGCCACTTGGCACAGGTGACAGCAATGGGCACATTTATTCACAGAAAATGAAAAGACATTTTCCCATCTCCCTGGGAAAACAGACACGGCTCATCCGGACTGGAGCATGGGAACATGCCCCAGGGAGGAGAGACCGGGCCCTCAGGGGAGAGAGGGAAACACTGATTCAACCAAGGCCACGTCTCAGGCCCCCCCTCGGGTTGACCAGACATCTCTGCAGCTGAGGCTGCTGTCTGGGCCATGAGGGAGGTAGAGGAGGCCGGGGCAGCTGGGGTGGCTCTGACCAACTGTTAAAGATGGCGCCCAGGCCGCCCTGTGGCCTCGGCTCTTGTCCTGCCTGCAAGTCACCCCTGAGCAGCCGCCACCAGCCTGGGTGGGTGGGGACTCCCAGGGCGGCCGGGGATGCTCCTGACCCACCACCTTCCATGCTGGGCTGCTGGGGTGTGGCACTGAGTGGGACTCATAGGTCACTTCTGGGCCCACACAGGAGTGGGGTGTCTCAACCACTCAGTGATGATGGCAAGGCCCAGGAGGACGGGGTGGGGATGGGGCTGTCCTCAAGCTGGGCCTAAGATCCTCCGGTCCTGACGGCCCCAGGGGAGGCCGCGATGTGAACGTCTTCTTCCTTGTCCCTCTGACCCCGGGGTGCACCAGGACCCGGCCTGGGAGTGGGGGACGCGGGTGCGAGGCACAGACGTAAGCTGCTCTCCAGGACTCAAACGGGCAGTGACAACACAGGCAGGGGCAGGGACTCCGTGACAGGGACTGGGGCCCGCCATCCTCTGTGCGCTGGCCCCTCCTGACAGCGTGGCTCATCCTCCGGGGGCCTCACCCTCTTTGGCCTCAGTAGGTTCGAGATTCCACTGAGCCACAGACTCAGGATTTTTCAGGCAGCCCTGAGGCACCGCCCGTCTGCACAGTGAGGTGAGGCCAAGTAGGCCAGTTGTGCTGCCGATCGTTGGGGCAGGAGGGGGGCGTGCAGTGGGCAGCGAGCACTGGGTCCCATGCCAAGCCTGTGCCGGGGCAGGAAAGTGGGCACTGGCTCATGGGCAGCCCCCAGGCCCCCAGGGCTCCCCGCCAGATATCCGGGCACCATGAATGGGCACCCACAGTTTACTGCCCACTGCAATCAGCACTCCTGGCAGGTGGCCGGCCACACACCACCCTCCCACTGCCCCAGGGCTGCCCTTCCCTGCAGACCACCCACCTCCAAGTCTCCCGGGCCCTCCCATGTCCAGAGCCCACAGTGGGGGGCAGTGCTGCCCTCGCTGGCCTCCACACCCTCAAGGACACGCTCTGTCCCCAGACGCCTGGGCAGGAGCAGGAGCGAGGGTGAGGCAGCGAGAGGCCAGCAGGGCCCAGGACTACAGCGAGGTTAAGGGTTTGCAGGTGTGCCTAGTGGAAGGCTCTGGTCAGCCTGGTCTGTGAGGAATCCAGACACTGCCTGGGCCCCTCCAAAAATGCTGGGAGCCACAGAAGGGTCAAGAAAGGATCAGGGTAAAATTGTGATATCAGCACCCCCAGTGGGGTCCAGGTCCGAACAGCCCCTGCCTCCAGTCAGACCAGCGGAAGCCAGGAGGGGCCTCCCAGGAGAACGTGGCCCCTGCCGTCTGCACCCTCCCCACTTTTCCAAGAGCAGCAAGCACCACAGTGATGGGGGAGCTCTGAGGGGCCAGGGCAGGGATGGGAGTGGCAGAGCGTGGGTCCCCTGGACCTAGGGTCCTGCAGGACGTGGGCTCTGCAGGGTCAGGCAAGAGACACACATTCTCAGCACACGCAGGGCACAGGGTCTGTCTCGGGGCTGGGAGTGGCCACGAGATGGCAGGAGCCTGTTGCCCTGGAGATGTGGTTTCTGCTGAGAAGAGTATTTCTGCCTTATTGAAAAATGCAGCAAGCCCAGGAGCAAGTGGCTCGTGCCTGTAATCCCAGCGATTTGGGAGGCTGAGGCGGGAGGATCACTTGAGCCCAGCAGGCAGAGGCTTCGGGGGGCTGTGATCCAGCACTGTACCCCAGCCTGGGCAAGCCCTCTATCTCCCAGGGCTCCCTGATTCTCTGCCTCCGGCCATGCCCAGGCTGCAGCCCCAGGCTGCTGGAAACAGGCCCTGGGTCCCATCTGAGCACTGAAGCATCCCTGTGGCAAGGGTTTGCGGTCAGCCCCTCGGAGACCCCAGCCCCTCTTCACACACTGACGAAATCTGGCCTAGATGCTGCAGATCACAATTTCCTCGAGTTGGGGTCCTCAGCCTCTCCCTTCCTGTAACCCACACGGCTGCCACACAGCAAATTCAATCACAGCCGAGCCAGGCTCTGGGCGGGCACCTACCATTCCACAGCCCCTGAAGAGCAGAACCCATGGGGCCCCCTGCAAACTGGAAAGGAGGCCCCTCCGAAGATGACTGAATCCAAAACAGGGACCTGGAGCTTAAATCGGCCCTGAGCACAGCGCAGCCTCAGCCCCGGCTGTCCCACCACAGTCTCAGCCCGGGCCGCCCCCGGCTGCCCCCACCACACAGCCTCACACTCTGTGATGGACCCAGGAGGTGCCCCGAGCTCACCTCCTCTTGAGGTCCTGCAGGACGTGGCCCTCTCCACAGCCCAAGTTCTGTTCCCCACAGCCCTGCCCTCTGTGAGCCACCATCCAGGTTGGCACAGACCCCACTCTGGGCCCAAGAAGAGCTGCCGCAGCCCCCAGAGTCCTGAGTCCCCAGACCCAGGCAAGGCCAGGCCCCTGCCCTGCGGGACGCCACCCCCTTCAACCTCGAAAGGACACTGGGAGCGCAGAAATGTCAGTGCCTGGTTTGGAGGGAAAGTGCTGGAATTCCGGAGGGGAGAGGAGAGCAAGGGACCAGGGACAAGGGCAAGGAGGGGAGGTGGGTCCTGGCCTTCCCCAAAAACGGGCGTGGCCACACCAATGCTGCGTGTTTGAACACAGGGCTGGCCCGGCCACCTTATTTATCTATGAGATTTATGGGATTTTAATTCAGCCCTACCTAATGACGCACACAGTGGCTGGTCAGCACCCAGCGTGGGGTACGGGGAGGGGTCTTGCCCTTCAGCTCCTGAGGGCTGGCCAGGAGCCACAGCGACCCGGGGATGGGAGTGGTCTTGGGTGCTCCAGGACCTGCACCTCTGGACGGGAATAAACGGCTACAGCTCAGCATGGGGGTCTTTCTCGAGTGCCCGAGGGGGCCCCTACTCCCCAGCTCCCAGCCCCTCTGAAGCCCACTGGGTTCCACTATCCTCCACCTTCTTGGAGGGTCTCCAGACACTCTGTCCACTTGGCGGGGGCTTCTGGGGTCTCTGGCCCCCATGCCTCACCTCCCCCTGCCCTCCCAGTTTCCACCACCCTCCCCACTCCCTCCTTCTCTCAGCCTCCGGGAGATCCTTCTAGAAACACTTCCTTCTCATCCTTCCCCGGCCCCACCCAGCCCCAGCAGGCCTGTCTTGCCCTCCCACAAGGCCCCCAACTCTTTTCCACCAGCCCCGGCCCCCAAAAATGTTTCCCAAAAGTGCCTGATGAGGTCCAACCCCGTGCTCAGCCTCTCCAGGCTGCCCTGGGAGCCCCTGACTCCCGCTGCCCGAACCCTGCCCTGTCAGCACCACCTGCCCCAGAGGCCGGACCAGAGACCATCACGGCCACCTCCACACGGCCCCTCTCACGCTCAGTCACCCCCGAGGCCCCTCCCCATGCAGGTGAGTGGTGGGTGGGCAAGCGCCCCAGCTCTGGCCGTGCCCTCAGCCCTGCGCTGGCAGTTTAGACTGGTCTTAGGGAGCCAACCCTGCGGTCTTGGTCTTCTGATCCCGTCTTGCACAAAGCACCCCGAGAGAGATGGGGGTGTCCCGGGAAGCCTCGGCAGGGTCGGCAGGAATGGACCCAGCGATGGTGCTCCACCACCTCCAACAATCAATCACCAAAGACACCGATCCTATTTCTATTTTTCTTTTTTTTCTTTTTTTTGAGACAGAGTCTCACTGTGTCGCCCAGGCTGGGGTGCAGTAGCACCATCTCCACTCACTGCGACCTCCACCTCCCGGGTTCAAGCAATTCTCCTGCCTTAGCCTCCCAAGTAGCTGGGAGTACAAGTGCCCACCACCACATCCAGCTAATTTTTGTAATTTTAGCAGAGATGGGGTTTCACCATTTTGGCCAGGCTGGTCTCGGACATGGGGCCTCAGGTGAACCACCCACCTCAGCCTCCTAAAGTACTGGGATTACAGGCGTGAGTCACCGCGCCCAGCCCTATTTCTTAAACATTTATCCAAGCGGTGCTGGGGGGAGTCAGGGCCGGTCCTGGGGTCTGGAAGCAGGGGACACCCATTCTGACAGGTGGCCTCCCCGGGGCTCCATCCACATATAGAGCTCCCCCTCCCAGAGACGCCTCCTCATCCCAAATGAGTGCAAACACCAGCCAGGGCTCTCGGGGATCGGGGTGCAGAGTGACCTCAGCCAGGGCTCTCGGGGATCGGGGTGCAGAGTGACCTCAGCCAGGGCTCTCGGGGATCGGGGTGCAGAGTGACCTCCCTGAACCCACCCCTGCACTGAAAAGAGGGTACAAGCCTGTATTGATGAGAGCAGAGACAGGACAGCAGCTGGGACTCTGACCCCAGGCTCAGACATCCACTCCACGGACCCTGGGGTCTCGGATGTGACCGACAAGGAGCTCTGCCCTGGTGTGGCCCACCCAGCCCACCACTGCTCGTCTCGATGGCCCAGCCCCTTTAGCCAGCCTCAGTGAGCCCATGAAGGGCCCCCTCGGGTCGGCCTCCAACACCACTGTCCCTACAGCCAAAACTGTGAGAACAGGGGGCTGGGCAGGCATGACCCCCACCGAGCAGCCCAGTGGCGCGGGCTGGACAGGGGTGCATCAGTTGGACAACCGCAGTTTGTGCTTTTGCCCCGACCAGATGAGATAAATAAGAAACTGGGAGAGACACAGAAGAACTGCAGGCCTATGGTCTGTGGGCATCCAAGCAGCCATGGGCAGTTAATGGAGCCACGCGTGGACACGGCTCAGCTCCCGCTGTCCGAGCAGGACACACACATCACAACACGCCCCGGAAATCTGATCAACTCAGAGTTAAAGGGCTCAGGAGTGGGAGCCTGCCTGGCTGGGGGCCTGGGATCCAGCAGCTGCTGAGTGGGAGATGGGTGGGCCTGGCCAAGCCTGGAGGCATCCCACATCAGGGAGGCAAAATTCCTCCCGGGACAAAACTCCCAAAAGGCTGAAGAGCTGGCACCTCCGGACTTAAGCCACGTCCACCACTGGCCCTGGAGACACAGAGGCCCCCAGACCCGCCTAGACATGAGCCACTGGGCAGTGGGGTCTGCAACCCCAGGAAGATGGGTGCCTTGGGACCCCAGGCAGGGCTGGAGGCCAGCAAGCACCATGGCGGACAGGGAAGAGGAAGAGCCGCCCTAAGCTTGTGGTCAACCGAGCCAGTGTCCAACCCAGGCCTTCAAACAGGGAAATCCACCAGAGCTGCACCAGAGAGGTGCATGCACCACCAAGGGACACAGTGGTCCCTTGTTAGAGGGACAGAGGGAGAGAAAGAGTGGATTAACTTGGACTTCTCTGTCACTCTGGTTACAAAAAGACAAACGACGCTATTTTTAAAGTGCTGAAAAAAAAATAACATTGAGCCTAGAATTTTACACCCAGCAAAACTGTCACTCACACCCTCAGACGTGACTAAACTGTCCTTGGGTTCCCCAGGCCTCAGAGACTTGATGAATGTGAGAAGGACCCTCAGGAAAGCTTGAAGTTGCACTAAGGAAAGGTGGGAATGAACATGGATCCATGGTAAGCCAGAATTAGAATTTCCAACCCAACCTCACCACAGCAGAGAGGAAGAACAAGGCGTGGGGCAGGCTCAGGCCACATCCCAAACAGAAGGAGGTGGTTGCTGGGGCCCTGGAGGCCCTCAGGCTGCTGTTCCAAGCACTGGCATCCAGCGTGAGGGACCACGGGGGTCAGGCAGGAGGACAGGGTCTTCCAGCTGTCTGAGGATACCCATGGGCTCCCCCAAGCAGTAGCTGGTCTGGGTCCATCATGGCATCATGGCTGCCCTGGCATGGCTACTCAGGGGAAGAGGCAGGGGAGGGCAGCCCCTGCCAGTGGGCCAAGGAGGCAGAGCAACCCTGGAAGGGCCCATGGGCTCCAAGGCTGGGACCAGCACCCTTGGCTCTCCCAGTGAGCCTGCATCTGGCTTATCAATAAACTGCACACACTCAGCCACAGGAAAGGAGGTCAGAAAGTCCTCTCCGATGCTCTCCCATCAGGGAAGGGCTCTGAGGTGCCTACAGTTTGTCTGAGTTCAGCTGTTTTGGGTCTAGGACTTGCTGGAAGACTGATTGTGAATGCTGGTATCCTGGTGCAAGACATGACAGATGGATGGATGGATGGATGGATGGATGGATGGATGGATGGATGGATGGATGGATGGATGCATGGATGCATGGATGGACAAATGGATGGATGGATGGATGGACAAATGGATGGACAAATGGATGGATGGACAGATGGTTGGATGGATGGATGGAGAGGTGGGTGGATGGATGCACGGGTGGATGGTTGGATGGATGGATGAATGAATGGGTGGGTGGGTGGAGGGATGGATGGATAGATGGATGGATGGATGGATGGATCCATGGATGTGTGGATGAATTGGATGGATGGATGGATGGACAAATGGATGGATGGACAGATGGTTGGATGGTTGGAAGGATGGATGGATGGATGGATGGATGGATGGATGGATG
>NW_012122265.1:1032397-1035354 GCF_000951035.1 Colobus angolensis palliatus | reverse complement strand
TGGCAGCTCCACAGGGCTCCACCTCACGAGGACTCACGATGTGCAGGTACAGGCCAAGTGCTCTATAGCCCCACCTCACTGGAGCCCTCAATCCTGGGAGGAAGGCACTCACCTCACTCCATCCTATAGACAAAGAGACCGAGACTCAGAGAGGGTGAAAGCACTCCTTCAGCTCACCCAGCCCAAGAATGGCAGAGCTGCAGTGTGGTTCCCAGAGAATCTTCCCAGCTCCAAACTTACACTGTCCCAGCTCCCTCTCGGGGAGGGGTCCTGGAGGCCCAGCTTGAGCAGGGGTGTTGCGGGGGCACACCGCAGGAAAGACCACACAAGTCCTCAAGCTCCAGCCCAGAGTCTGCTGGGGCCCTCAGTCTTCAGGCAGGGCAGGGGTGACTGCCAGCTGGAGAGGCCGGCGTGGAGGGCAGAAGTGAGGGTGCAGTGCCAACTGGGCAGTGAAACAGGCTTCCCTGGGGAGGGGCCTCGCCGGCGGGGGTCCCAGGAGAGAAGAAAGCCCCTCTGTGACCCAGGGGCTGAGGGGTGGCCAGTGGGGCAGGGCCATCGAAAGTGGGCAGTGTGACGGACATGAGGCCAGCGGGTGCTGGGCAGGAGCTGTCCATGGCTGGGCAGGCGTGCCAGGATAGAGACCCCTCTCCCAGCAGTCAGCTGGGCAAAGTTGGGCTCTCAGTCACCTCCCTCAGCACAGGCCACAGAAGTCCTCCTGCCCAGCCAGTCCAAACCACGCTGGAGCGGGGCACCCACCTCGTCCTCTGGGAAGACCCTGCTGGTCAGGTAGGGCCGTCCCGGGCGGCCCTGGCTAGAACACGCTGGCTATGCCTTGTCCTGGACCCTGTGGCTGAGGCCAAAGACACCAAGCGTGAAGGGTCTCCAGTCACCATCCCTCTAACACAGATCAAACCACAGAGCCCAGAGCCAAGCGGCCAGGGATAAGCAAGGAGTCCCTGTCCCTTTCTGGAGGCCCCGGAAGCTGAGATCAAGGGTTACAAGTTAAGAAGCCCTGGGGCACACGGTGTCCTGGCCCCCTGCCCACCCTGCTGCGGGGCCACCAAGCCTCTCTCCATGTCCCTGGCCAGCTGGCACCAACCTTGCCTGTGCAGGAAGTGGGGGAGGCGGCCGGGTGACTCACCCCCCTTGGAACCCACTGAGTCAAGATAAGCCGCGGTTTTGTGGCCCGCAGCACAACCCGGGACAGCCTCCAGATGAGAGGGCACTGAGAGGGCACCGCTGGCCCAAGGTCACTGGGAGGAGCCCCTCTGACACCAGGCAGCACCAGCGCCACAGTCTCTTCCAGGGCCCAGGGTGAAAATGCCCGAGGGACCAACTGGCAGCGCAGAAGCAGGTGGTTTGGCTGCGTGGAGCCATCTGCCCATTTTTATTGGGTTTAAACAGACAAGCGGCCCCTTGGCCATGTGGCAGAAAAAGAAGAGTGGGGTGGGCACGGGTCTCAGAGCCCCGAGCTGAGGGCTAGAGACCGGGGACTTGGGGCAGCTGGGGCTGGGGGACCCTGAGCAGGTGACCCACGCCTCATGGGGGGCAGCACGGTGAGGGACACTCCCAGCCCCAGCTGTGGGACCCCCAAGGCCGCTGGCCCACTTCAGCCAGCTTTGCCACCTATTAACTGAAGGTGGCAGCCAGCCACCCTCCCCCGCAGCCTGGATGGTAGCGAGGGGTTAAACATCCCACAGGGGCCAGCACCTCCGTAATGATGCTGCCTCTTCTCCCTCCAGCTGTTCGGCGGGGTGGCTGGGAACCCCACGGCCTCGCTGAGCTCTGCGTTCTGTCCGCCTGGGTCCTGTCCCGTGAAGTCCAGGTTGACCCATATATGGGCATGGACCAGACCGCTCAGGGAGAACACACTTCTCCTGGCCCTGGAGACTGGAGTCCGAGATCCAGGGGTCTGCAGGGCTGGCCCTCCACACCTCTCTCCTGGGCCTGCAGATGCCACCTTCTCCCTGCGTCCTCACAGGGCGGCCCCTGTCGACGTCCTCATTTCCTCTCACCAGGGCCCTGGTCTGATGGGATCGGGGCCTCCTCTACTGGCTCATTTTGATTTAACTCCCTCTGTGAAGACCCCATCTCCAAATGCAAATCACTCCAACATATTAATGGGAGTGGAGCACAGCTGTGCCATAACAACCCACAAGGACAGCACAGGCAGTGAGCCCAGACTCCCCAAAGAGAACCCCCAGCTCCTTCTGGGCCCGCTAGGGGCTGTGGTGCAGGGGTGGCCAGTGGAACCCTGCAAGGTCAGGATTTGATTCCACACCATGCATTCAGCATGGCTGGGGGCTTCTCTCCCAGGGTCTGCCGGAGGCCAGCTGCTCTGCAGCCTCCCTCAGCCCTGGCCTCTGGTCCCTGCCGTGGGGGCGGGCCCTGGCTGTCTCAGGATGGAGAGGGATTGTCCGCAGGAACACGGGGACCGGCATAGCAACCTGGCCTTGCAGAGGTGGGCAGGGAGCACCCTTGTCCCGTAGGGTGAGCAGAGCCTGCCTCGCCTCCCTCGCCTGCCTCGCCTCCCTCGCCTGCCTCGCCTGCCTCGCCTCCCTCGCCTGCCTCGCCTGCCTCGCCTGCCTCGCCTGCCTCCCCACCCCCTGTAGCAAAACCTGCCAGCCTCCCAGGGTCTCAGCTCTGGACTCCATGGAGCCCCTGCTGAACAGTTCAGCCCACACACACAGGGCCCACTCACTTTTTTTGTTTTGTTTTGGTTTGGTTTTGGTTTTTGTCTTTTTGAGATGCGTCTCACTCTGTCGCCCAGGCTAGAATGCTGTGGCGCAATCTCGGCTCACTGCAACTTCCGCCTGCCAGGTTCAAGCAATTCTCCTGCCTCAGCCTCCCGAGCAGCTGGGATGACAGGCGCCCACCACCACGCCCGGCTAATTTTTGTATTTTTAGTAGAGATGGGGTTTCACCATGTCGGCCAGGCTGGTCTCCAACTCCTGATC
>NW_012122265.1:1021546-1022857 GCF_000951035.1 Colobus angolensis palliatus | reverse complement strand
TTCACTGTGTTGGCCGGGCTGGTCTTGAACTCCCAACCTCAGGTGATCTGCCAGCCTCAGCCTCCCAAAGTGCTGGGAATACCGGCGTGAACCACTGCGCCGGGCCAGCTGGCTTTTACATCTTGATAATCATATTATGTGAAATAAGGGCCAGGTACAGTGGCTCATACCTGTAATCCCAGCACTTTGGGAGGCCGAGGCAGGCAGATCACTTGAGCCCAGGAGTTCAAGGCCAGTCTGGGCAACATAGCAAAACCCTGTCTCTACAAAAAATAAATAAAAATGAAACAAATCAGGATGGTTTTGTCTCCCAATGCTGGTCTTCATTTCTTCTTGCTCTTGTCTCACAGCCTTGGGGAAGCCTCCAGCACCCCCATAGAGGGAAGGCACAGCCATGGCCAACATCTCCCGTGTCCCCTGGCTTCTGTGGGAGTGATTCCCAAGTCCCAGCAAGGGGTCCGATGTGTGCTGCAGTTTCTGGGCAGACATTCCTAAACAGGTTAAGACGGCTTCCTTCTCGTCTGGGCTTGCTTTTTTTATAATAGCAAGTTGAGACACCTGTCTGCACCTGAGCTCCTTCCGTTTTTAAATCCTCCACGCGTCTCTGGCACCCTCTCCTGCCTGGTGGTGGTACTGCAGCCCCAGGGACCTAGTGTCTGAGCAGAGCCAGAACCTCTCAGGGAACTCAGACAAGGGCACGACCCTCCGTCTCCCGTCCTCACACTGTGACCACGGAGGCGATAGCTGCTCCCGCAGCCTAGGCCCTAGAGTGACCGGATGTGGAGGAGGGCACCAGTCACGCAGCCACAAACGGAGCATGAACCAGACAGAACCCTGCTGCCATGAGCCACCAAGACTCGGGGCCAGGGGCAGTGGCTCACGCCTATAATCCCAGCATTTTGGGAGGCCGAGGCAGGCAGATCATCTGAGGTCAGGAGTTGAGACCAGCCTGGCCAACATGGTGAAATTTCATCTCTACTAAAAATACAAAATTAGCTGGGCGTGGTGGTGCATGCCTGTAATCCCAGCTACTCAGGAGGCTGAGGCAGGAGAACTGCTTGAAATGGGGAGGCGGAGGTTGCAGTGAGCCGAGATCACACCACTGCACTCCAGCCCAGGTGGCAGAGCGAGAATCTGTCTCCAAAGAAAGAAAAAGAAAAAGGGTCTCTGTAGATATGATTAAATTGTGGACCTCAGGAGATCAGCCTGGATGATCGGGTGGGCCCTAAATCCAACGACCAGTGTCCTCAGAAGAGATGCAAAGGGAGAAATACCCGGGAGAAGCCCCCACGGATACGGAGGCAGGGTGTG
>NW_012122265.1:1012904-1017405 GCF_000951035.1 Colobus angolensis palliatus | reverse complement strand
TGCAGGGACTGCTGGGCCCAGTGGGCACAGCCAGGCAGATATATAGGTTTTGGGGGTGGGCCGGAAACAGGTCACCCTCGAAATGACCCAGGGATGGCTCTGGGGGTCATGCTGACCGCTTCATGGAAGGGCCAGTTCTGAAGCCCCCAGAATCCCCACATGGCTATGCCAGAGGCTCTGGGGTGGCCTCAGGGGCTCCATGGCAGGCCCAGGCCAACTGACCGCCCAGGAGGTCCCTAGGCCTAGACTGTGTGGGTTCCTGGGACCACCAGAGGGGATGAGCAGGTCCTTTTGGAGGCTCTCCTGAGCCAAGTGGGGAAGTGGAAAGGCCCCAGGCCTGAGCCGGCCCCAGGACCCTGGGTGGCGCTGGTGAGCTGGGATGTCCCAACTGGCTTCGGACCCCACAGGGCTGCTGCTCAACTCCAGCCCTCAACCCTGCCCTCCCTGGGGTCAGATGGGGGAGGCAGCAGCTAGGGGAGGGCAGTGGCCTCAGCCCCCCACCAGGAGCCAAGCTCAGTGGTTCATGCTTGTAATCCTGGTACTTTGGGAGGCTGAGGTGGGAGGATCGCTTGAACCCAGGAAGGAATTTGAGACCAGCCTGAGCAACATAGTGAGACCCTGTCTCTACAAAACAAACAAAACTATTTAAAAATCACGTGCATGTTACTTTAGTAAAACATAGGATTGTTTTGAAAGATAAGAACAAAAAGCAAGTTCTTAAAAATTAGCCAATCATGGTGCCACATGCCTGTACAGCTACTTGGGAGGTAGGGCACCAGGGGGTGGGACCCATTGCACCCGGCGGACCCGTCGCGCCCTGGGGACCGGTTGTGTCCTGGGGACCGGTTGCACCCTGGCTTTGGAAGTGCAGAGCCCAGCCCAGGTGTCTGCCCTCCTGAGGGTTTCGACACAGGTAAAGGGTGTGGCACAGCCTTGCAGTCTGGGGACAGATGTCGTCCCCTTTGACCTCAGAGGATGCTCGAGGTTGGATCACTGTGCTCAGGGGCCTCGGCCTCCCCGCACACACCTGCCTTTGACAGGAGACACCAGACTTCTCTCTGAACTATGTAAGCACCTGCTCTGACCCCAGCAGCCTCCGTGGGCTCCACCTAGAAGGCCGGGGGCTCAGCTCTCCAACACGAGTGGGCACTGTGCCCAGGGTCCACACCCAGTGCCCCCTGTCTGGCTGGGTCCACAGAGCCAACCAGAACTTCTGCAGGTTTGAAGGCGTTGGCAGCTCTGCCTGGCAGCTCCCCAAAGCCCTGACGGGGCCACCAGGTCCTAGCTGCCTTTTGTCACTTTGCAGCAGGAGCTGACAGTGACCTGAGGACTAAGACTTTCTCCATTTTCCCAGTGTAGAGACCCAGGGCGAGGTGCAATTCACATACATATGGCACATGCAGACACGTGTGCACACAAGCAAATGCACACACACACTCACACCCTCCCCAGGGCCACCTGACCGTCGGGGCTACACACACACACACACACACACACCCTCCCCAGGGCCACCTGACCCTCGGGGCTACACAAAGTCCCCATCAACCGTGGCAAGCCTGGGAAATGGCTGTGAAGGAACCCAGGGCTCTTTTCACAGATTCAGGGCTGGGCGGATTCCTACCAGGGAATCTGACCACGTTTCCACGGCCCCATGGGGGTTTTGCCCAGGGTGAGAACCGGGAGTGGAGGGCAGGCAGCCCCCATATCCCCCCTGCATTTGGTACGAGGGATGTGCCAACCATGTGGCATGTGTGTGGTGTCCCCATGTCCTGTGTGCAAAGCCCAGTGGCCAGGCCTCCGCCATGCACAGTGGCCAAGCCACACCCCTGCAGCACCAACCTAAACCACACAGTGCAGCGTGTCTGCCTGAGTTTATTATTGGAAAGCAAAGACTGAACAAAGACTCAGACAATAAATATCTGAAGAGAGGAAGCCAAGCTTAGGAGGCCAGGAAGCTCAGAGGGTCCGGGGGAGGCAGAACTGTGGAGGGCAGTGAAGGGTGGCTGTGCCCACCCAGTTCACCCACTCCCCAGATGCCTGGGGGAGCGCCGGGCCCGGCGGGAGGTGTCGGTGGGCAACTCGCAGATGGTGTCCTGGCACTGGCAGCTCTCAATGTGCGTGTAGGTGTGTGTCAGCGAGCCACCATTGGGGCAGCTCAGGACCACCTCACGCTGGCTGGTTTTCTCCTCTCTGCAGCAGGAGCAGCTGTGGTCCAGGACCTGGGCCCTGGCCGAGTACCTGTGGGGAGGGTGGAGTGAGGGGCGACCTCCCAGGGCCAGCGCTGGCCTCTCGCCTCTATGGGGCCTCCACCACCCCCTCCAGGCATACTCCCAGCCTGGAACTCACATGGCAAATGTCCCGCAGGACCCAGAGCAACGATTCATGAAGACAGTCTTGGTGCAGCCGGCGTACGAAACCTCCGTGATGACGGGGACGGTGGAGCAGGGCACCCTGGTCTCATTGCGAGGGATGCCTGGGGAGAGGGGGCAGCGGCTCGGGGCAGGGCCTCCACATCTTCGAGGGGAGAGGGCAACTCTCCCTCGCTGCGTCCCTTACCCAGGCTCGGCCTCAGCCCCCAGCCCTCTCTGCCCACCCGGAGGCCATTGTCCATCCTCCAGCCACCCCAGGCAGGGCTGAGGGCACCAGCCCTTGTGCCCTGACCCTGTCCACCCCCCAGGCTATGCCCTGTACTCACAGGTCTTGCAGCATCCATTGGGCATGAATGTGATGGAGTCCTGGAGGGAAAGAAGAATGAGCCTGGGACCCCCAGACACTCCTGGGGATGACAGCACCTCCCATGCCATGGGCGGGAGCAGCTGCTGCAGAAAGCCCCAGGCAAAGCCTCCTGTGGCAGCTCAGACCAGGCCCGAGGCCACTGTCACAGCACTGGGGCCCTAGACCCCTGGAACACCAGGCGCCCCCACTCCCCACAGCCAGGCCCCAGGAGGCCCACTCACCGGGACACAAATGCTGGCATCAAAGTTGGGGCAGGTGATGTTGGAGATGGACGAGATGAGCTGGTTGTTGATCTTCACGCAGCTGAAGAACGTGCAGTTGTTCCTGGGGTCGTTCTTGAAGTCCCCAGGCTGTGGGGCAGGGAGCTCTGGTGAGGGAGGGCAACAGGCCCAGCCCCAGCCCAGCCAGGAAGACACCCTGGAGACACCTGGCTGGGGAGGCTTCCTGGCAAGGCCCAGGGCCCAGGACAAGCAACACGGGCGGGACCCCACATCAGGCACCAGTCTGGAGCCCACACAACCCTCAAAGATCTGTCTGTGTTGTAACTCTAAATCTATGAACGTGACCTGCCTTGGAAAAGGGATCTTTGAAGGTGTCATTAAATGAAGCATCCTAAGATGAGATCATCCTGCTGGGGGGGCCCTAAATCCTTAAAAGGGAGAGGAGGAGAGACAGACATAGGGAAGGGTCCTTGCCTAGAGCCACTGAGGGAGCACAGCCCTGAGGCCCTTTGCTCTTGGATTTCTGGGCCCCAGAACCAGGAGAATCCCTTTCTGCCCTGAAGACGCCTGCTCATTTGTCGTGGCAGCCCTAGGACGCCCATCACAGCTGCGTCCAGGACTGGGAGGACTCAGCTGGGGGATCCTGGGTGGCCTGTACCTTGCCCTGGGCTCAAGCAACCTGGCCATGTCAGGGCCAGCAGCACACACCTTCAGGATGACGTGCTGGTTGTCAGGCTGCTTGAGGATACAGTGTGTCTGTTCACACTTCTTGCAGCATTCCCCGGGGGCCTCCACGAGTTCAAAGCCCTGTGCACACAGACACGCCACTGCAGCTGAACTCCCAGCCTGTACCCCACACCACACAAGGCCTGCAGGACTGCCGACAACCCCCACCTGGAGGAGGCCCCAAGCTGGGCAGGTGTCAGGATGGAGAGGTGGGGACAGGGAGAGGTTGGCATTGAAAGGAGGAAAGAAAGTGTCATGACACAGACATGCGCCCGGGTACTTGTCTGGGAGGAGGGAAAAGGGCAGGCTGAGGTGGGGAGCCAGGGCGGGGCCGGCCACTTACCGGGCTGCAGGAGGTGTTGCAAGGCACATGGGTGCAGGCGATGGTGTTGAGCAGGGTGCTGTTGTCCACCTTGTCCGTGCACACGCAGTCCTGGCACTTGGAGGAATAAACTGGAGAACCGGGCTTCGGGCATAGGGAGAGACGTGAGGCAGGGGCCTCTCCAGCACCCCAGCCAGCCCAAGAGCCTGCCAGGACCCCCACACGGCAGCCGACCTCCTCCCCTCCTCCCCTCCTCTCCCCTCACCCACCCCAGGGCTCACCTGGTACTCAGCATTCTCGTGAACGCACACCCCCTTGGACTCTTGGGAGAAAGAACGGAGAACGCCGTTCATTGGAGACTGCCCCGGGGTGGCCACCTGGCCAGACCCCCACTCCCGGTGCACACCCAGTGGGCGCTCAAGGCTGGGGTGGGTGCATCAGCCAAGCATGCAGCCATCTGTGTCCCCAGAATCTGAGGCCCCCAGGAGGAAGCCCA
>NW_012122265.1:1006709-1008009 GCF_000951035.1 Colobus angolensis palliatus | reverse complement strand
GTTGGGTGGATGGGTGGGTGGATGGATGGATGGGTGGATGAATGGGTGGATGGATGGATGGGTGGATGGGTGGGTAGGTGAATGGTAGATGGATGGTGGATGGATGGATAGATGGTGGATGGTTGGGTGTATAGATGGGTGGATGGATGGGTGGATATGTGGGTGTGTGGATGGTGGATGGTGGATGGATGGATGGATGGGTGGATAGTTGGGTGGGTGGGTGGGTAGACTGATGGATGGGTGAGTGAATGGATGGATGGGTGGGTGGATGGTTGGATGGATGGTTGGATGGATGGATGGTGGATGGTAGATGGATGATGGATGGTAGATGGATGGTGGATGGTAGATGGATGGTGGATGGTAGATAGATGGTGGATGGATGGATGGATGGATGGATGCATGGATGGTGGATGGATGGGTGGATGGATGGATGGATGGGTGGATGGATGGATGGAAGGATGAAAGGACAGATAGATGAATGGAGGGACAGAAGGATGGTTGGTTGGGTGGCTGACTGGCTGGGTGGGTAGATGGGTAGATGGATGGATGGATGGATGGATGGGTGGGTGGATGTGTAGGTAGATGAGTGGGTGGGTGGGTGCACAGATGAGTGGGTGATGACTAGGTAGGTGGAAGGATGGATGGAGGGGTAGGTGAGTGGGTAGATGGGTGCATAGGTGAATGAGTGGGTGGTTGGAAGGATGGGTGGGTGAGTGGGTGATGTCCCTGCCAACTCAGCCATCCAGGACTTAGATCACCTCATTCCTCAATCTTTGAGGCTCTATGTTTTCATATCCATCCCTCACTCCCCAGAATTTAGAATTTGTGGGAGAATCCCCCAGCACCAAGGCAGGGCCTACCTCTCTGGGCACATTGTCAGGTCCCACACAGCCTAGGAAGAGGGAAGAAACAAGTTGCGTTAGCAGAGTCCTTGTGCAGCAGGGAGCAGGGGTGGAGGGTGGTCAGCCTCCTGGTCCCAGCCTCCGTGGACACCCAGGAGGCGGCGGGAGGGAGGCAGCAGGGGACGGTGTGAGCGGGTGGCCTACCGCAGGTCTTCACGCAGACATCAAAGCCAGGGGCGTAGTTCATGGTGCCCTCAGGACAGAAGCAACCTTCCACCAGGACTGTGTTGTTCTTCTGGGAGGAGCTGGGGGCGGGAGGGCATCGTCAGACAGGTGGGGTGGGGCTGGGGAGCTGGCAGGTGGGACTGCTATGCCCAGATGATGCCACCATCTGCACTGCAGAGGGCAAGCCCACGGTCCTGGTGGACCCTCAAGCAACATACCTGGATTTGCACGTA
>NW_012122265.1:1003053-1006659 GCF_000951035.1 Colobus angolensis palliatus | reverse complement strand
GGGCCTACCTCTCTGGGCACATTGTCAGGTCCCACACAGCCTAGGAAGAGGGAAGAAACAAGTTGCGTTAGCAGAGTCCTTGTGCAGCAGGGAGCAGGGGTGGAGGGTGGTCAGCCTCCTGGTCCCAGCCTCCGTGGACACCCAGGAGGCGGCGGGAGGGAGGCAGCAGGGGACGGTGTGAGCGGGTGGCCTACCGCAGGTCTTCACGCAGACATCAAAGCCAGGGGCGTAGTTCATGGTGCCCTCAGGACAGAAGCAACCTTCCACCAGGACTGTGTTGTTCTTCTGGGAGGAGCTGGGGGCGGGAGGGCATCGTCAGACAGGTGGGGTGGGGCTGGGGAGCTGGCAGGTGGGACTGCTATGCCCAGATGATGCCACCCTCCGCACTGCAGAGGGCAAGCCCACGGTCCTGGTGGACCCTCAAGCAACATACCTGGATTTGCACGTAGGCTCTTCTGCAGGGCCACAGGCCTGATACTCCCTGTGAGACGGGCACTCCACCACTGCAGGGCAGGGGCAGGGGTCAGAGGGCTGCCTCATGTCAGGCGGAGGAGCCTGGACCCCCTTGAGTGACAGCTGCCTAGTGCCCCACACACAGAGGAGGGTGGCCAGCTGCCTGGGGCATCAGCCTCTGCCCTCACAGTTGTCCCGAGCCAGGTGGTGGGCACCCAGTTGCGTTTAGCAACACTGGCAGAACCCCCAGCACCTCAGTTCCTCCAGCTCAGCCTTCCCCACCCCATGGCCCCAGCCCTGGTCTCACACCCACCATTTCTGCATCCCTGGCCACAGCCCACCTGGGTCTAGCTTCAGGCTGGGCACAGCACCTGGCAGAGCCTAGAGACCACGTCTGGCCTGCAGGCCCCCAGCTCCAGGGCAGGGGCAGAAGGACACTTACAGCAGGCCCCATGCGTGTGGTTCCGCCAGTCGAGGCAGATGCCCTGCTGGGCGCAGAGGGCTGCGTAGGCCTGCAGACTGGCGCACTCCAGGCTCGAGCCTGGCACGAAGCAGCTGTCGAACACGCAGGCGTCGTAGTAGTGCTGGGGGGGCACCAGCGCGTGGCACTGGGCAAACAGGCTGTGCAGGGAGAGGCACAGGTCACACTCAGGTGGCAGCTGCCTCTCCCCCACTCCCTACCCCAGCATCTCTGCCCGGACTGTCCTCCTGGAGTCCAGCACCCACCAGAGAGGCACCTGTGGCCGACGGAGGGTCAAGGGACAAGGCCAGCCAGGGGACGGGTCAGGGACAGACCAAGGGACGGGGGAGCAAGGTGGCTCTGCAGCCCGGCTCCCAGATAGAAGCCACGTCTACATGGTCATCAGCTTCAGGACCCCCTCCAACAACCCTGGCAGACGGACACCCAGCCTGTACTTGGCCCCTATACTTCCAGGGACGGGGTGTTGAACCCCATGGCTGCCAGCATTAGGAGCACCTCCCCCTGTCAAAGCCCAAATCTGCCTCCCCAATATCAGCCCTGAGCTCTGTCCTGGGTTGACTGGTCTACTCTGAGTCTCACTCTCGGCCAGCCCCTGTCAAAGCCCAAATCTGCCTCCCCAATATCAGCCCTGAGCTCTGTCCTGGGTTGACTGGTCTACTCTGAGTCTCACTCTCAGCCAGCCCTGCACCTTCCCAGGGGCCAGGAGAGATTATGGAGTTCAATAAAGGCACAGGCATGCCAGACATGGCAGCTTAGCCCTGTGGAACTCAAGGGCCCGGGTCCTGGACACCACGGCGACCTAGCTCCTGGCCCTGGTTCCGTGGCCTCCTGCCTTCCCAGCCCCAGTGCCAGGCCCCATGCACTGGTTCCTTCCTCTTTGCAAGAGCTGGGGGCTGGGGCACAGAGGCCCTCAGCTTGTTGGTGTCACGGCCGCAGGCAGGCCCGGGCAGGGTCACCTGTCCTTGATGAGCTGGCAGAGGGGAGATGGGGTGCAGCCCTTGTGTGGGGTCGTTTTGTTGCCCCCAGGTACAGTGACGGCCGGGCGCTTGGTCGTGGAGCTGCTGTGGGGGCAGCTTGGCTTGGAGGGGTCGTTCACTATCCACTGGTCGGCCGCAGCCTCACAGTTGGAGACGATCTCCCCGCTGGGCAGAATGCAGTCGTCAGAGGTGGTGTTGGTGCAGGTGCCTGTATCAGTGACAGAGGCCGTGTTGCAGACAGGGCAAGCCCTGCCCTTCTCCAGCCCAGGTGCCCAGGACCGGCCAGCCGGGATCAAGGGCAGAGACCAGGCCCCTTCCTGTTGGCTCCTCACAGGGACTGAACCCGGGTGATGGTCACAGCACCCCCAAGCAGAGAGGCAAGAGGCCCACAGCAGGCCCGTGGGTGTTTACACACAGCCTCAGCCTCAGCCTGGTCCAGCCGCCCGCCCTGGGGCAGGACAGGGCAGCAATGGGAGCCGTGGGGGCCTCGGGGGTCCTCGGGAGCCATGGGGGCCACGGAACTCACCGCACTGGCCCTTGGTGTTGTTGCCGAACCGGTGGTAGGGTAGCCTGACGGAGAAGGACAGGCCATTGTAGGAGACGAGGACGCCCAGCTCGGGGATGTCCACCACGTAGTTGATGCCAGACTTGGACACCTCCAGCCCGTACTTCTTGTAGGGCACTGCCACCGCCTGCCTGTTCACCTGCACCTGCAGCCGACACACCGCGGAGCTGCCTCAGTCCTCTCCTTGGGAGAGCTCCAGGGCTGCCCCACCCTGCCTGCTCTCCAACCTACACATGCAGGGAGAGGGCCCTGTCTACCCTTCCTTTTCTGCCCCCTTTCTTGCTCCTACCCCCCTGCTCCTAACCAGACCCTGGTCCCATGGGTGAGCCAGTGAAGGAGCTCTCCTGGGAGCACCTGGGGACTGTGGAGTCCTGCATAGGCTCCCGGGGCCTCCTGAGCCTCAGAACCAATAACTCCCTTGCAACTAGGGGCGTCTCAGTCAAGGGTGTGCAGACCCCTGTCCCTGCCTCCGTCCTCAGGAGGCAGCTTCTGCTGCAGAGACTGTGCCCGGCGTGGCATGCGTGCCAGGGCTTGAGGGGCCCAGGATGCACCTGGAGGGAAGAGCTGATGGGTCCTGGAGCCAGGCACCCACCCCATCCCACCTTCCAGCCTGGCTCTGGGAGAGGCTGTGCCTGGGCACCCCCACAGCCCAGTCCTCTGGCTCCTGGGGAACCAGGGTGCGTTGGGGCCCATGTCAGCACCTGCCTCCGTGCCAGCCTCCCGTGGCCACGCTGTGCCTACCTGAACCTCCATGGGCATCATGTGCACGGTCTTGATCAGCACCTCCTGGGTTTCGTGGCGCACGATGAGGGTGCGGGGGCAGGACACCTTGTCGTTGGGGTCACAGTGGTAGTTATCGATGTAAACTCCGAAGTTGTCCACGGATGGGCTGATCTCCTCCACCAGCACGTAGGTGCAGTTGCCCTGGTAGCTGTAGTAGAGTCCGTCGAAGGTGACATAGTGCGGGTCCCCCCAGCCCGTACAGTAGCCTGCAAGGGAGCCAGAGTGAGCCGTGCCGCCTGTGCCCCTCAGCCGGGGTCGGGGGCAAGAGCTGGGCCGGGGCGCAGTCAGGAAGAGCCAACAGGAAGCTGGGGCCTGAAACCCCGCCCCTGTGTGTGGGCACAGGGACG
>NW_012122265.1:1001144-1002041 GCF_000951035.1 Colobus angolensis palliatus | reverse complement strand
CATGACCACACCGTCCAGAGGCAGGGCTAGCTGCTGGACCGCACGGAGGTCCCCACAGAGGCCACCCGAGGGAAGCTATGCCCTGGACACAGCCACCCTCGACAGCTGCCGCCCCCTGAGACGCTCCCACAGCGATCTCAGCCCTGGCGCCTGACCCACCGGTACATGCCGGGGCCAAAACCAGCCTCGGCCGCCCGAGCCCAGGATGTGAACAGTCTGAGCACCTGGTGCGTAGTAGGTGCCGTTCAGAACACAGCAGAGAATGATGGGCCTCGGGCTTGTGGTCGTGATGATGCTGAGTGTGGAGATTGGGGTCGGCGTGGAGGTCCAGGCACTGGTGGTGGTTGTCTGCACAGTGCTGGGGGTGGTGGGTGAAGATGACCCGATCGTGGTACTGTGAGTGGGGGTGCCTGTGAGAGCAAGAGACACCAGTGAGGGCTGAGACATTGCACATCGCAGACACCGCAGGGTCCCAACCGCCACTCCCCAGCTGCAAGGGAGCCAGACAGCAGACCGGGTTGCAGAACTAGAGGACCAGGGCCTCGCGCCCACCTCCCAGGTTCTGAGTCACCAGGCAGGGTGGAGCGACAGGGCCAGCATCACCACAGCCAAGTGTCACGAGAGCCCGTAGATGACCTGGTGCTCCAGCAGCAACACAGCTTGCTGGCCAAGCTGACTGCCAGCAAGAGTTGTCCAGAAGGCACTGGCTGTGGCACGCCGTCTGCCGGAAAGAGGCCCCGAGGAGGGGGTACAGCCAGAAGCAGGAGAACCTGCAGGCACCTCACTGGCAGCCTCTCTCTGCCCCCCAGCCTTGGTGGGCTCCCACAGCACCACATCACACAGCAGTGGGCCCCTGAAGAAGGCTGTCCTATGGGCGAGCGGGGTGGCCTTTGGCCC
>NW_012122265.1:995292-995809 GCF_000951035.1 Colobus angolensis palliatus | reverse complement strand
CATGACCACACCGTCCAGAGGCAGGGCTAGCTGCTGGACCGCACGGAGGTCCCCACAGAGGCCACCCGAGGGAAGCTATGCCCTGGACACAGCCAGCCTCGACAGCTGCCGCCTCCTGAGACGCTCCCACAGCGATCTCAGCCCTGGCGCCTGACCCACCGGTACATGCCAGGGCCAAAACCAGCCTCGACCGCCCGAGCCCAGGATGTGAACAGCCTGAGCACCTGGTGAATAGTAGGTGTCGTTCAGAACACAGCAGGGAATGATGGGCCTCAGGCTTGTGGTCGTGATGGTGCTGAGTGTGGAGATTGGGGTCGGCGTGGAGGTCCAGGCGCTGGTGGTGGTCGTCTGCACAGTGCTGGGGGTGGTGGGTGAAGATGACCCGATCGTGGTACTGTGAGTGGGGGTGCCTGTGAGAGCAGGAGACACCAGTGAGGGCTGAGACATCGCGCATCTCAGACACCACAGGGTCCCAACCGCCACTCCCCAGCTGCAAGGGAGCCAGACAGCAGACCGG
>NW_012122265.1:994751-995242 GCF_000951035.1 Colobus angolensis palliatus | reverse complement strand
CACCACATCACACAGCAGTGGGCCCCTGAAGAAGGCTGTCCTATGGGCGAGCGGGGTGGCCTTTGGCCCCACTGCCCAGCACTGGCTACTGTCAGTGGTTCCTAAGAAGGCCGTCATATGGGCAAGCAGCGGGGTGGCCTTTGGCTTCACTGCCCATCACTGGACAGTGTCAGCAGCTCCTGCCCACACAGTAACCATGCTTGGTGGGCAGAGAGGTGCCCAGAACCCGCCTTGAGCCTTCCTGGGACAGTCCTGCCTGGCACAAGGGGAGGGGGTAGCATCCCAGGCTGGAGGAACCGAGTGGCTCTGCTTACCTGGAGGGGCCGTGGTGGTGCTGGGCGGTGGAGATGGCGTGTGGCCTCCCGTCGTGGTGGCTGTAGGTGACGTGGGTGTGGAAGGTGGGGCCGTGCTGGTCGTCTCAATGGTAGGTGGTGCAGTACTCAAAAGGGTGGTTGACTCCGTGGGAGGGGAAGAGGTGGACTGAGATATCT
>NW_012122265.1:993713-994186 GCF_000951035.1 Colobus angolensis palliatus | reverse complement strand
TCCTGCCCACACAGTAATCATGCTTGGTGGGCAGAGAGGTGCCCAGAACCTGCCTTGAGCCTTCCTGGGAAAGTCCCGCCTGGCACAAGGGGAGGGGGAAGCATCCCAGGCTGGAGGAACCGAGCGGCTCTGCTTACCTGGAGGGGCCGTGGTGGTGCTGGGCGGTGGAGACAGCGTGTGGCCTCCCGTCGTGGTGGCTGTAGGTGACGTGGGTGTGGAGGGTGGGGCCGTGCTGGTCGTCTCAATGGTAGGTGGTGCAGTACTCAAAAGGGTGGTTGACTCCGTGGGAGGGGAAGAGGTGGACTGAGATATCTCAGGGGTTGAGGACTCAGGTGGGGGTTTGGATGTGGTTGACTCAGAAATGGGTGCTGTGCTTGTGGGGCTGGGGGGCTCCGTGCTTGTAGTGGTAGGTGTTGGGGTTGATGTCACCATAGTGGTGGTGGTGATGGGTGTCGGGGTTGGGGTCTGTGTGC
>NW_012122265.1:991650-992999 GCF_000951035.1 Colobus angolensis palliatus | reverse complement strand
TCTGTGGTGGTGGTGGTGGGTGTTGTGGTTGGGGTCACTGTAGTGGTGGTGGTGATAGGTGTTGGTGGAGTGCTTGGGGTCTGTGTGCTGGTGGGTGTTGGGGTTGACATCACCGAAGTGGTGGTGGTGATGGTTGTCGGGGTTGGGGTCACTGTCGTGGTGGTGGTGAAGGGTGTCTGGGTTGGAGTCTGTGTGCTGGTGGATATTGGGGTTGTGGTCACTGTAGTGGTGGTGGTGATGGATGTCGGGGTTGGGGTCTGTGTGCTGGTGGGTGTTGGGGTTGAGGTCACTGTCGTGGTGGTGATGGTGATGGGTGTCGGGGTTGGGGTCTGTGTGGTGGTGGGTGTGGGGGTTGATGTCACTGTAGTGGTGGTAGTGATAGGTGTCGGGGTTGGGGTCTGTGTGCTTGTGTGTGTTGGGGTTGGTGTCACCGTAGTGGTGGTGGTGATAGGTGTCGCTGTTGGGGTCTCTGTTGTAGTAGGTGTCGGGGTTGGGGTCACTGTAGTGGTGGTGGTCGACATCGGGGTTGGGGTTTGTGTGCTGGTGGGGGTTGTTGTGGTCACTGTAGTGGTGGTGGTGATGGGTGTTGGGCTCAGAGTCTCTCTGGTGGTGGGTGTCAGAGTTGGAGTCTCTGTGGTGGTGATGGTTGTGGTAGGTGTTGAGGTTGGGGTCTCTGTGGTGGTGGTTGTCATGGTCGTGGGTTGGGTGGTACACTTACAGCACTGAACGTTCATCTCATAGTTGAGGCAGAAGGCCATAGGAATGACCCCACCTGGCTTTTGGTCTTCATTTTTGCATAGTAGCCCCACAGAGATGTTACACACCACTGTTTGTCCAAGCTGTCCAATGGGAACATCAGGATACATGGTGGCTCTGCAAGAGATGTTAGCTGCCCATCCTGGTTTACAGATGTCTTCAATCAATTCCGTATCTCCACCTTGTTTGTTAAAGTCAGGTTTTCCAGAATCCAGCCAGCCAGTCCAATTACAGACAGGCACGCATGGGGTAGTAGGAGTAGTAGGGGTAGTAGGGGTTGTCGTTGAGAATGTTGAAAATGCAGAAGTAGTTTTTGATGGAGGGAGAGTAGTAGTTGTTGGAGGGATGGGAGTGGTGGTTGTTGAAGGGCTGGGAGTGGTGGTTGGTGGAGGGGTGGTTGTGGTGGTTGTTGGGGGGCTGGGAGGGGTGGTTGGTGGAGGGGTGGTTGTGGTGGTTGTTGGAGGGCTGGGAGCGGTTGTTGGAGGGATAGGAGTGGTGGTTGGTGGAGGGGTGGCCGTGGTGGTTGTTGGAGGGCTGGGAGTGGTGGTTGTGGTGGTTGTTGGGGGGCTGGGAGGGGTGGTTGGTGGAGAGGT
>NW_012122265.1:983156-984400 GCF_000951035.1 Colobus angolensis palliatus | reverse complement strand
TGGTTGTGGTGGTTGTTGGAGGGCTGGGAGTGGTGGTTGTGGTGGTTGTTGGAGGGCTGGGAGGGGTTGTTGGAGGGATAGGAGTGGTGGTTGTTGGAGGGCTGGGAGGGGTTGTTGGAGGGATAGGAGTGGTGGTTGGTGGAGGGGTGGTTGTGGTGGTTGTTGGGGGGCTGGGAGTGGTGGTTGGTGGAGCGGTGGTGGTACAAGCCGTGGGCAGGCAACAATAGACACGTATCATGTAGTCGTAACACAGTCCAAATGGTCCATTTTCAAACTGGTCTTCATTCTTGCAAATGAACCCAACAGAGACATTGCACTGCACCTTCTGGCCTACCTCCTCCAAGCTGAGGTGAGGATCCTTGACCGACCTGCACTCAATGTCCTCAGGGGCCCTGCAGACCCCATCAAATGTCTCTCGGTCGCCGCCGTCGCTGCCACTGCTGGGGTGGTCCTCGTTGATCCAGTCAGACCAGAAGCAGCACGGCTCTAGGGAAACAAAACCCAGGTCTTATCACTTGCACCTGGGGAGAGGCACCTCCAGGAGGCCACCAGCATTCAGAGAACCCAGGGGCCTCCATGACTGTGCCCCAGATGCAATCTCTCTTTTCCCTGTCATTGCCAAAAAACCAGAGTGCAGGGTCAGAGAGCTCAGGGCTGGACACCACTTCCATCCTCATTTTGCCAGTGAAAACCTAAGCCCAAAGAGACAGGGCCACCCAGGGTGTGAAGGACCCTTTCCTCAGCTATTTTCAATACTTTTTTCAAAGAATCAATAACAAGAGAGCTGCCCATTCCAATAAAGAAGTGTGCCGGAAGGGGCTTCGTCTCCATTCTTAACCAGCAAGATTGTCACCGACAGCCAATCAGGTCTCACTTTAGGCCCTGGCCTCAGCAAACCATGAATGAAGTCACCAAAATACACCTATCTTTGGTCCGTAAGCAGGGGAGTCCTGCCCTGCCAGCCTCACATCTGGGCCCTGAAGGAAGCATCCTGCAGGTGATTTTATGAGACTTCACTCCTCCCACCCTACTTGTCATCGTGAATATCATCACCGTCACTTACCCGGCGTTGTTGATAAAACTGCAGTAAAGCAGGAAGAAAAGAGGATATCGTTATATAGTTCAAGATCTTTTAAAATCTTGTCTTACTTTTTTTTTTTTTTTTTTTTTGAGACGGAGTCTGGCTCTGTCACCCAGGCTGGAGTGCAGTGGCTGGATCTCGGCTCACTGCAAGCTCCGCCTCC
>NW_012122265.1:975561-981956 GCF_000951035.1 Colobus angolensis palliatus | reverse complement strand
TCCAGTGAGACTGCACCCGTCCCGGAGCCCCTCTCTTTGAATAATGGGAATCTCGCCAGAATGCAGAAGCTGGATCGGGGGAGAGGGTGATGGAAATTCCCCACAGGAGACCGGCACCCCAGGAGAAGAAACAAGATGCGTCACGGCAACCCCCCGGGGCTGATACACGTCGGAGGTGGGTCTGAGCTCGGGGGGACCAAAGGGTAGAGCCCAGGAGTGGAGCAGCACCCCCCACCCATTCCAAGGCCCCACAGGCTTCCCCAGGATGGGCCCGGCCACCACAGGGCTGACAGCAGAGAGCAACTCACCTTCCTCTGGCCTGCAGATGACTTGGGAGGAGTTGGTGCACACACTGCAAAGCAAGCACATGGCTGCAAGTCCCACTCCACTTATGCTGCGCCCACCCTGCTCAGACCCCCGGCTTCCCATGTGGCTAGTACCAAGCCCAAAGCCCCCAGGCACTGCCCCAAAGCCAGCTCTGGAAGAGCCCCCCACTGGGTTCTAACTGTGGGAACAGAGCAGGGGTGAGGAGAGGAAGGAAAAAGCCAGACCCAGAGGACGGTATGAGAACAGAAGACCCCCCACCCCAGTGAGGGACTGGTGCCTCTGTGGCCTGGCTCCTGTGTGCGTGCATGACTGCGTGACTGTGTGTGCGTGTGCCTGTGTGTCTGGGTCCATGCATGTGTACGTGAGTGACTATGTAACTGAGTGTGTGCCTGGGTGTCTGTATCTTTGCATGTGTGCATGTGGTGCTTTGTATGACCGTGTGACCGTGTGTGCCTGCGTGTCTGCGTCCATGCATGCGTGCATGTGTGACTGCGTAACCGTGAGTGCTGCCTGGGTATCTGTGTCTAGGCATGTGTGCACGTGTGACTGTGTGTGCCTGTGTGTCACTGTCCATGCATGTGAGCATGTGTGCATGTGTGACTGTGAGTGCCTGTGTGTCACTGTCCATGCATGTGAGCATGTGTGCATGTGTGACTGTGAGTGCCTGTGTCACTGTCCATGCATGTGAGCATGTGTGCATGTGTGACTGTGTGCCTGTCACTGTCCATGCATGTGAGCGTGTGCATGTGTGCATGTGTGACTGTGCCTGCGTGTCAATGTCCATGCATGTGTGCACTGTGTGCAAGTGTGACTGTGTGTGCTTGTGTGTGTCTGTGCATGTGTGTGTGTACATGTGACTGTGTGCCTGAATGTCTGTGTCCAAGCATATGTGCATATGTGACTGTGTGTACATGTGTGCATGGTGTGACTGAGCACATGTATGTGTGCATGTGTTCATGTATGACTCTGTGTACTCATGTGTGACTGTGTACCTGGGTATCTGTTTCCAGGCATGTGTACATGTGTGCACTATGTGCAAATGTGACTGTGTGTGCCTGCGTGTGTCTGTGCGTGTGTGCATGTGTGTACTTGTGACTGTGTGCCTGCAAGTCTGTGTCCATGCATGTGTACATGTGTGACTGTGTGCCTGGGTATCTGTGTCTAGATATGTGTACATGTGTGCATGTGTGACTGTGTGTGCCTGTGTGTCAGCGTCCATTCACATGTGCATGTGTGCATTGTGCGTGCGACTGTGTGCATGTGGTATGCTGTGTGCATTTGTGTGCGTGTGCACCCAAGTGGAATGGTTGTGTCCGTGTATTGTGTGCACTGTGTGCTCACACGTGTGTGTGTACTCATGTGCCCATATGTGCAGCTCCCCCAGGTCCCCTGCCATGTGGGCTTAGGTACCAAGACTTGCAGATCTCCTCGGTGGGAACCGATGCTCCAGGTGCGTAGTGGGTGTCCTCGATGTAGCAGCCACACTTGTCTGCAGTGACACACTTCTTCAGGTCCTCGTCAAAGATGGGCCTGTCCTTGGGGCACCGGGGATAGCAGCCTGGTGGACACAGGGCATGGGGTTGGGACCACCGCAATCCACCACACCCCACCCACCATCCCTACCCTGGCAGGCCCTTCTCCAGAGGATGCCCCTCTGGGAACGCCGGGGATTGGAAAGGCAGGGCCTGGATCTCCCCACCCCACTGGGCTCTGAACCATGCCCGCTGAGGAGCCCTGCACAGTCTCATCAGGCCCCTGAGCAGCCCTGAGTCCCAAGACCCATGTTCCTCTCCCATGGCGGGATACTCCCTCCCAAACTTCCTACCAGTCCCTCCTTCACGTCACTGGTTCTCAGCTCAGACGCCAGCACCCAGCAGGGGCCTCCCCGACCTGTGCCTGAAATGCTCCCCAACCCACCCTGCTCTGTACAAACCTCAGCACCTCCCACCCCTGCCACTCCCAGTTTCCATGCCAGCCTGCTTCCCTCCTGACCCTGCAGCACGGGGAGCCTGGCCACCCTGGGGTGTGGGTGCCCTGAGGGTCAGGCCTCCCTCCGGGTGTCGCCATGAGTCTCCAGACAACATCAGCCTTCAGCCCCACACAGCCAGGCCCATTGGCTGTCGCCTCCCCCGAGGGCCACCTGGCTCACCCTCCAGGCCCCTCGGCCGTCACCCCTGCGGAGGCCCACCCCACCCTGCTCACCCTCCAGGTAGGACACGGAGATGTTGGAGTGGATGCCGTTGATGGTCCTGCAGGTCTCGAAGCTCCGGTTCCCGCACGGCTCATAGTGCCACTCACACTCATGTGGAGGGTTGTAGTAGTCACAGAATATGGCTTGGGGGAGACAGGGCCAGGGTCAGACGCAGGAGGGCTCGCTCAGGCGTGGGCTGGGGTGAGGGTGAATCTGGGGTGGGGGGCTGGGGCACAGACGTATCAAGCTTGCTCTGCCAACCCAGGTCCCATAGGGCCCCAAAGAAGGACACTGGAGAAGTCGGGGAAAGGGTGGGTGATGCACGCCCATCACCTGGATGGGCAAGGAGTGCCGCCCCGGCCCGTAACACAGCACCTCCAATCCCCCTCCTGGCCCTGGGTCCAGTTCGGGCAGGCTCTTACGGCACAGGTCTGGCGTCCTCCAGAACACGCAGGCCCCCTCTTTGGTACACTCCTGGGCATAGGAGGCCACGGCAGAGCAGAAGCACTCACAGTCCCCACCCGTGTCACAGGAGCACGAGTCGTGCACGCAGGCCTCGTAGAAGGGCTTGGGGTCCACCTGGGGAGAACACCCTGGTCTGTCCTGGGCCCGTGCTGCCTTCATGGGGCCAGGACTTCCCCGGTGCCCTGGACCTCAAGACCCAGAGGCCAGCCCTGCTCCTGGGACAGGGCACGTCACCCAGCACCAGCCAGCCAGGGCCCCAGCAGGGCCAACCTTGGGGAGAGGGTCCAGAGACGCCTGTCCTGCCGTGGCTGTGCAGACCCATCACCCAGCCCCTGTGCATCCTCAGCTGTAACATGGCCATCCTAGAACCCATCCTCCCGGCTGCCTGTCGCTGGGGATGTGCGGGCATGGGGGACACATGTCCTTTCTCCCACCAGGTGAATATCTGAGCCTGGGGAGGCAGAGGGAGGCTGGGGGTCCAGCCCAGGGTCTCAGAGGGGAGGCTGATTATATGGTCACGTGACCAAAGGATGCAGCGGCCAGAGCCAAAGCTGGAGGACAAGTGCTGTGTGGTGACGCAGCAGGGCGACTCCTGAAGGTGTGGCGGAGCGTGTGGAGAAGACCCCAGCCCCAAGAGCGCCCAAGACCTCACCCTGCTGTGGCCACGCCCTGATCATTAGCATGCTCTACCGCACCCTAACCACATCCACAGTCAGCCCATAGCCCCGCAATGCCTAGTCGGCCCCACCCACAGCTGCAACCCACCTGCAGCCCTGCTCTGCCTAGTTGCCCCGCCCATGGCCCCGCCCATAGTCACCGCCCACCTACAGCCCTGTGCTGCCTAGTTGCCCCGCCCACAGTCACCGCCCACAGCCACCGCCCACCTACAGCCCTGGTCTGCCTAGTTGCCCCACCGTGGCCTGGCCAGCCCACCTTGCCATGGCAGATGCTGAACACATCGCTTTTGAGGATGCTGCACTGCTTCTCAGCCCAGGAACGGCGGTGCGGGTTCAGGCTGCAGGGCTCGGGGTTGGTGCTCACGTCCGGGCAGGTGGGGGCCTCCTTCCAGCTGTTCCCGAAGTCCAGCCCGCTGCTCACCACCATGTGGTCCCGTGTGGTGAAGTCGTTGTTGGAGCGGTCATCAAAGTTCCCGCACAGGCCACACACTGTGCCCTGCAAGAGACAAGCACCCCGGGGGTTCCGAAAAGGGGCTGGAGGGAGGGCGGGGGCTTGTCCCGCAAACACCAGGGCAAGGAGTGGGGGGCTGGCCAGGAGAGGACAGGAAAGGGCAGGGCAGACAGGGAGGTAGCCCACCTTGTAGGAGGGAGCCAGCTTGATGAACACGGTGGTCCTCTTGTCCCAGATGACGATGATGCCCGTGCTGGACTCCACCACCAGGTACTGGCCCACCTCCCGCGTGGTGTAGGCCACATGGTGACCCTCGTCGCGCTGAATCACCACACGGTGCTTGTCTTCCAACTTCAGCTCCGTCCTCTGCCCGGAGGAGAGGCCCAGTCACTGGCTGGTCTGAGGGTCCCACGGGGCTCACACATTCCCGGGGCCAGCAGCACTCACCCCAATGAAGATCTTGATGGCCTTGGAGCAGGTGACGCCCGTCGTGCCACAGGGTACGTTCTCGGTGATGATGCTGAATGAGCCCAGTGAGGAGTTCTGGCCGCAGTAGTCCTGGGGGCCAGGAGGACAAGGTCAGCCAGGACAGCTGGGCCCCAGGTGTCCCAGGGCACACCCACCCCAGTTGGCGGGGCCACAGCCACTGAGCAGACAAACCAGGCCCTGGCCCTGCCCATCCGAGGACCTGACCCAGCTGCAGGCCCGTACCCTGTCCCTGGGTATCACAGTGCCTCAAAGGGCTGTGGGATTTGGATCTGGAGAGCCTCGTGGGCAGCGGCCTAGCCCTGGCCCTTACTCAGCTCCCCATACAGGTGCCCTCAGTCCCCATGGCTGGGTGGTCAACCCCACCCGCCCTGTGCACCCAGAGGAGGACCCAGAGGAGGACCCGGAGGAGGGAGGACCCAGAGGAGAACCACAGAACTGGGCAGTGCAGAGGGGTTTTACCACCCCCACCCAGCCCTGGCTAGAAGACCGAATCCTCCTGCGGGTGCGGGTCTGGGTCTGGGGCTGAGTAAAGGCCGGCCTTCCCAAGTCTCAGGGTTTCTCAGGGAGCTGAGCACTGGGCTCGGGGCAGGCAGAGGGTCCCTGACCACAAGCAGCCCAGCCAGGCAGTGCCCATGACCACACCTGAACAGCCACATAGGAGCAGTGTCCGTCAAAGTCGTAGTACTTCCCGTCAAAGGTGATGTAGTGGCCGCTCCCGTAAATGGAGCAGGTGCCATGGCACAAAGCCTGGGTGCACACCCAGCGTCCTCTCTGGCAGGTGCTGAGGAGGACAGGAGAGGAGCCTGAAGGGACCCAGGACCCGCTCATGGGTGCCTGGAGGAGACCCTGGACACTGTGCAGACAGCTCCCTGTGTCTCCCACACAGAACACCTGCAGACCCCAAAAGTGGCTCCAAATTTCCCTTCCCCCATGGCTTCAAGACCAGCGGCTGACATAAGAGACCACCCTGCCCGTGGGACAGGGGCTGCCACAGGATCTCGCAAGACCCAGGCGGACCCCCCCAGGAGAGGCACCTGCCCCTTGGCCTGCTCTCCAGTGGCCACCCCTGCAGAGCACGTGGGGCCTGGAAGGCAGCCAGGACAGGCCGGGCCAGCTTACCAGGTATTGCAGTCCACCTTGATCTTGGCCCCAGGGGAATACAGGTCTTTGTTATGGAAGCAAGGGCATTCCTTCTCCTCCACACAGCCGCCCCGGCCATCGTCCATCAGCCCATCGGGGCACACACAGCCACTGACACACTCTGTGTGGTACTGGAAATAGCCAGAGAGGGGTGGACAGGTGAGGCTGCAGCCCTCCCTGAGCTGCCCTCCCTGCAGCCCACCTGTAGCCCATCAGGATTGGATACGCAGCCAGGAAAGGCCCGACCATGCAGTCTCTGTCACATCCCAGACCTGCCACCACTCCCCCTAGCCTGGGCTCAGGCCTCCCTCCCCTCAGGCCTGCCACTGGGCAGGGAGACTGGTAAGGGCTGCTGGCTGAGGGCCCTACACTGGCCCCTGTGCCCTAGTGGTTCACAGGCTGCCACTTCCCTCCCAGGGACAGGGACAGCATCAACAGGTCCTGTGTCCTCAGGACTCAGCACCCAGACCCTGGCAGGGGGCACAGTACAGGAGCAGGGCTCAGTCAGCCAGGAATCCCTGCCCGCCCACAGCAGCACCCCCAGCACGCACATAGCCAGCGGCCAGCGTCTGGCAGCTGAGGGCTCGGGGCTTCGAGATGGCCAGTGCGGTCAGGTTGCTGCAGTCCACGTGGATCTTCGGGGCCGTGCAGCCTA
>NW_012122265.1:972038-973711 GCF_000951035.1 Colobus angolensis palliatus | reverse complement strand
CCGCCATAAACTAGCCACAGCAGGAAGCAGCTGGTGCTGGGCTGCCCCTGGAGGAGAGCCACCTAACTGCCCCTCACCACCCATGTGTCCTGCTGAGAGCCCCATCTGCCCTTCCAGACCATGGGCCGGGACCCCAGGCAGGCTGGGTGGGGGCGCCCATGTTGCTGAGCCTCACCACTCTCGATGTTCAGGGAGCAGGGATCGTCCAGCCAGTCCAGCTTGTCATGGCAGCTTGACTGTGCCTTCCAGGTGTTGGCGAAGCCGGCCCCCGTGGCCTCCACCAGCCCACTGGCCGTCTTGAAGTCATCACTTTCCAGGCCGTTGAAGTTCCCGCAGAGGCCTGAGGGGCCAGAACAGGGTTGGGAAGGGTCTGGAGCTAGCAGGCCCCCCTGTGGGCCTTTGTTGGGGCAATCCCGGTGGGGCCACTTACCCTGCACCTGCCCCTGGGAGGCCTGGTCCAGCGTCAGGAAGAGTTGCATGATTGGGGCCAGCTGCACCTGCAGCCGGAGGCCACTGGCCATGCTCACGATGATGTGGTAGGAAGACGGGCGGAAGATGGAGAAGCTCGCTGCAGGCAGGGGCACGGTGAGGGACACGGTAAGGGGCACAGTGAGGGGCGGGGCTCCCAGGGCCTGCCTGGCCCAGGTGAGCAGCAGGAGGATGTCACCCTCCCACCGCCCCCTCCAGCAGAGGACCCAGGAGAGAGCCTGCCGGGTGCTGCAGGGACCCTCCTCCCAGGGAACCTTTCCACCCAGCCTCCTGGGTCCGAGACGGCTGGACTGTCCGAATCACGGCAGGCCCAGCGGAGCTTGAAGGGCCTGGGCCCCTCCCTGGGGCACAACTCACCGGTCACGTGGGGCAGGTTCACCTGCAGCTCGTTGAGCAGCACGCTGCCATCAGACTTGAAGACGACCACCTGCGGGAAAGGCCGAGGTTGCTCTGGGCTGAGAAGGGCCCCTGCTGGGGGACCTGGGGCTCCAGAAGGAGGGGGGCGGCACCACTCACATTCTTCTTCTTGTCGGCCAGCAGCACCACGGTCTTCAGGCAGGTCTGCTTGTCCGTGGAGCCGCAGGGGGCCAGCTCGCCCAGGAGAGCGTAGGAATCATTGTGGTCATCCTGTGATGGGGCAAGAGGCAGTGCAGCAGCTGAGGGCCGGGACGGGCCGCACCCTGCACCCTAGGACCCGGCAGTGGCTTAGAAAGGAAGGCCCGCTTCTTATCCTCCAGCCAGGGAGCAGAAGCACGGTCACCTGCCCCAGGACAGCCCACGGGCACCCTCTGCTTCAGGGACAGCCAGCCCACCCACCCCTGGACAGCCAAGGGCCTGGATGCCAGCCCCAGCTCTGCCCCACACCCCTGACCCTGGGCAGCCTACCTTGGCCAGGACGTAGTAGCAGTCCCCATGGAAGGTGTACGTCTTCCCATCGAAGGTGGTGATGTGGGAGCCACCTTCCAGGGCGCAGGTGCCAGGGCAGGGCAGGTCTTTGCACACCCAGCGGCCAGCGTTACAGACACTGTTGGGTGGCGGGGCACAGGGTCAGGGCTCAGCCGCCCCAGCCTCTGCCGCACCCAGCCCTGGCCCCAGGACTCACCACTGCTCGCAGTCGTTGGTGATCTCCTGGCCCGGTGTGTACAGGTGTCCGTGTAGCCTGCAGTGGCACTGGCTCACGGGAA
>NW_012122265.1:964250-971168 GCF_000951035.1 Colobus angolensis palliatus | reverse complement strand
CAGTGAGCGTTCCCCCGGCTCCCGGTGCCCGGTGCGGTGAATGTCCCCCCTGGCTCCCGGTGCCCGACGCGGACACAGCTCCCAACTGGGCTTGGGGAAAGCACCAGCATGGGGTCCCCTGCCTGCAGGGTGTCGGGGCTTACGGCAGAACGTGGCAGTCCTCCAGTTCCCGGGCCGGCCGCCGGCGTGGGAGCACTGGCGGGAGAACTCGGCCACAGTGCTGCAGACGCAGGTGTCACCGCCCGGACACTGGCAGCGGTCCTGCTGGCAGGCGCGCAGATACGGCTCCAGCGGCACCAGGTCCTGGCAGTCCGCGAAGGCTTCGGCGGTCAGCAGCCTCTCACACTCGGCACGCTGGGGACAGACGCAGGGTGGTCATGCAGCTCAGAGGCCAGCTCCGCCGGGACTCCCACCCCAGACTGAGAGGACTCACGTGCTCGGAGCAGGATGCGACGGCCGCTTCCTCCTCGGGGTCCTCGCACACCACATCGGGTTGGTTGATCTTCTGCATGTTCCCGAACTCCAGGGGACTGAAGAGCACGCCTGGGGATGCACGGTCCTTCAGCGGGGGCACCTGGGGGCCCGCAGCCCACCCTGCCCCCACCAAGCCCTCCGGGCCTCACCGTCAGAGAGGAATTCTGAATAGCTCTGTAGGCTGTTGTAGTCCCCGCAGAGGCCACAGGTGTGGTTCTGGAACTTACTGTCCAGCTCCAGCTGTTGGGGGAGGGAGCAGGTGAGCTGACCTCTCGTCCCGCCCACAGCCTCCGGGGCAGCCGCCAGGAACCCCCAAGACTCGAGGCTTGTTTGAGCCACAGAAAGGTGGGGCAGGAAGGCTGGGGTCAGCAGCCAGGGAGCGGCCTGGAAGGGCAGGTCCCTGAGAAGCTGAGTGTGTTTGCAGGGAGGGTGAGGCCTGGGGGTTCAGGGCCAGGCCGGCTTCTGCTGCTGCCCCCCAAGTCCTGCACCGACACCCTGTGCTGCCAAGGCCCTGCCCCACCCCTGCCCTCTCGGTGAGGGGTCCGAGCACTGCCCTCCCTGCCCTCCCTTGGGGTCCACCCAGAGGCCTGACCAGCCCCAGGAGCCCCGGAACCCTGAGCACCATGAGGGCGTCCTCCCTGTTCCACAGGAGGGTGAGGCCGATGCGGGAGTAGACTTTGGTGTAGGCGTCGCTCTTCTCGATGAGCAGCCCGGAGCTGTAGTGTGGGGTGCTGACCCTGGCGGGGGCACGTCGGGGTCACTCTTGGGTCCACCACCCAGGCACCCGCGCCCCAGCTTGTCCTCCCAGGACCCTGCCGCCCAAAGGAGACTGAAGCTGGGCACCTGGGGTGGTGGCGGTGGCTCTGCCAGGCCCAGCTCCTGCCCTGGGGCCACCAACTTGGCCAGCCTCTGGGGTGGAGGGACATGGGCAGTGGCCAAAAAGCACCTGTCCATCTCCGCTGGCTGGGCTTCCCCAACAGAGCCACCTCCTGCCTGCACACCCTCCTCTCCATTCCCTCCTCGGGGCACGGTCCTGGGTAGGGTCCCCTCTCAGAGGCCCTGAGGGCACCAGGTTGGGAGAGGAGGGAGGGCCAGGCTGCCCAGCCTCCTTCCAGGCCCCCTGCTTGGTGGAACATCGCCCCATGGGGTCCCAAACCCTCACCAGACGCCCCTGAGGCTGTCAGAGGCCCTACACCACCGCCTACCAATACCCCTTGCTGGGCCAGGTAGAGGCACTCACCCCAGCCTCTGTGCCTCGGTCCCCAAGTGCCTCTACCCACCCCCCTGGCCACACCTGAGGGCCTCTACCCGCCTGCCCGTGCCTGTGCTGGAGCCCCTTGCAGGAAACTGAATATCCCCAGGCAGAAGAGGGGCAGGTCCTGCAGGTGGGGAACCCGCTAGACAGGAATGCACTTACAGGGCCTCATTGTTCTGGAGACAATAGGGGAACAATAGCTGGGAGAGGGGAAGGGGCTCCCACAGCCCCCCCGCACCAACTTCTGTAACTCTAGCCTGGGGTGGGCGCACACGGCCACTCCATGCACAGGACCAGAGACAGGCAGCCTCTACGGGTGCCAAGGCTGTCCCGAGCCTGGTGGGCTCTGAGGGGAGGGGCGTCAGGGACACAGGCAAAGGGATAACTGAAACCCCTTGCCTATGAGGGGAATGGTGGGGGCTCATCAGTGTTTGTTGAATGAATTAGTGACCTGAACCCAAACCTCAAGGCTGTTCTCCTGAGCCGTGTGCCAGGGCAGAAGGGGTCTCCTAGGGCTACAAGGAAGCCCCTTTGGGAACCGTCAGCCCCCTTTGCTAGGAGGTGGAAGGGGTGCCACCGACCACACTCACATGGCCCCGTTCAGCACAGCCAGGTGGCGGGTGAGGTAGATGGTGTCATCCTTGATGGTCAACAGGATGGACTCGACCCCCGCGGGGGCCTCAGCCTGGCCCAGGCCCCGCTTCAAGTGCACGGCAAACTCCTTGTAGGAGCCTCGGCAGTCGGAGGCGAAGTTGTAGTCACAGAGGCCGGGGAAGCGGAAAACGTCTCCGTCGAAGGTCTTGTAGTGGAAGTTGCCCCAGGTGCTGCAGACGTTGTGGCCGTGGTTTCGGGTTCTGCCCTCTGAGGGAACAGCAGTGAACGAGGGGTGAGTGGCCCCGGTGGGGGAAGGCTGCCCAGGCTACCCTCGAGAGGAGGGCCCTGTGGAAGCACCTGGAAGCAGCTTCCAGCCCAGCACAGGGCCCCTGGCCGGGAAAGCTTCCTTCCTATCTGCAGGCCCTCTGCTGGTCTTTGGTCACCCCGCCACAGGGGTCTCAGGGCTTCTACTCCTGGCCTGGTGAGGAGTGTGGCCGGGTGCCCAGCGGGGTGTGGGAGAGGAGGTTCTGGGCACCCTGCTCCCCAGCAAGGGCTGTGCTGCCCCAACTCTTCAATGGTCTCTGCCACCTGAGAATGGGGCCTTCTGGTGGGGTCCTGGCCGCCCCTTCCTCCCCTACGGACAGTGGCACAGTTCACTGAGGCCTGGGCTGTTTCCGCCTGGTGCTGGCCCCAAGACCCACCCTGTCATCGGGCAGTCAACCCCAGAGGAATGGCAAGGGAACCCCATCCTTCCAGCCCCTTGAAAGTCAGCAGGGCCGGGGGCTGCAGGGGACCAACCCAGGCCAGGAGCCTCAGCAGAGCCACCCATGCCGCCAGGATGCACATGGAGACCACCTCCTCCTCTCAGATGCCACTCGCCTGCCCGCCCGGCCCTGCCCCCAGGACACTCTGCCAGGCCCCGGACCCCTGTGTCTGCTCTCTCACCTGTCTGGAGCTCCGAGCCCCCTGCCACAGACAGGGCCAGGCAGACAGCCGCCAGAGGGGCTAGTGGCAGCCCCATGGTGGCTGGCAGGGCAGTGTGGGTTGCGCCCGGGGGCAGGGGTCTGGTCCTTATATGTCCTGGCACGGGGGCAGGAAGGCAGGGGAGGGTCAAGGGGTGGGTGTGGCATTTGCCAGATGATCAAGAAGACAGCTGCAGTGGCCCAAGCCCCAGTGGGGAAATATTGATTCAGGTTATCAGAGGTCATCTCTTTATGGCTCCCTGGGTAAACACAGCCTTCTTCAGGATAAGATAGCCTTGTGGCCTGAGTGCCAACACACACCCAGGGAACACGCCCAGCTACTAGCAGGACAGCCCAGGGTGGCCGGGGGAGGGGTGTCCTGCCAGAAGCGTGTCCAGTCAGGCTCCGTAGCCCCCCACGGACACCCAGGCCCCCCCTAAGCAGGTCCCCAGGCCTGATCAGGCTCATGTTACCCTGGGAGGACCAACACTTTTCCGGGGCCCAAGCTCTGGGGCAGTTTCCAGGCCTGACTCCAGAAAGGGGCCTCCCCGAAGGCAGGGAGGATATGGGATCCCTCGGGGTCCAGGGAGGCCACTGACTTGCATGGGACTCTTGGCCAGGCTCACGGAGCAGTGTCAGAGGCCCCAGCCGCCAACCGCCCTCTAAGCCCATCCTTTTCCCGGGCTGAGAAATTCCTTCTCTGGAATTGCATGTGATTAGAACGCGGGGAGCACCTGCCCAGCCAGGGGACGTGTTACAGAATGAGGCACACAGGGAGCTGGCTGGTGGCCGGAAGTGGCCGTCTGCCCCTTCTCCCAGGGACCACATGAGGACCTCGGGGCTGAGAGCTGAGGAGGTGATAGGGTGCCCAGGCTCCCCCGAGCCACCTCTCACTCATGATGGGGGCCCTGCCCCCGAGGCTGGGCCTCTGATAAGCCTCAGTCTCGCCCACTGAGCCCAGTAGTTGTCTGGAAAAGCCTAGAGAACCAGAACTCATACCGACCCCAAGCCACGAGACCACTGGGCCCACCACTGCTTGCCCCAGCCCGGGAGGGCACAGGCAGGCACCCCTGTGTCACCAGTGGGTAAACTGAGGTCTGGGGGCCCTCCCCTCTCTCTACAATTTCCTCCTCCTGAAAATGGAAATGGGCCCTGAGTTGAGTTCCCAGCTTTGGCTCAAGGGGAGGGGGACATGCCAGCAGCATGACGACAGTGGGGAGGAGACTCAGCCTGACAGTTTGGAGACTCGGGGCCCAAGGCACCAAGCCTCTTTCCCTGGTTGACCTGCCGCCCGGACCTGGGGCCTGGGACAAAACCCCTCCTGCCCTCCCGTGGTGCCTGCCAGCACCAGGCCCCAGAGTCTGCACTCCCTGCTAGGACCTGGGCACGTGGAGGAAGCTGAGTGTGTGGCCCAGGCCAGGAGGACCAGGGATTAGGAAACCGGAGCCAACTGGGCCAGGCCAGAGGGGACCATTGTTCACTTCCCGGTGTGGGCCTCCACCCACTGGCACTGAGCCCTGGGGAAACCCAAGGACAGCCCCAACTGCAGCCCCCCGACCCTGACATGCTCCAGGGGGGCCTCGGGGCAGAGATTTTCCAGGCCAGGCTCCCCCTGCCCTGGGGGGATTGCAGGAATCCTAGCCGAGCACAAGCTGCCCAGCACAGCCCCTGCGGCCCTGAAGCCTGAGGTGGGTCCCCTGGATCTGACCCTGTGTCCCCTCTGGGCAGGCAGTGGTGGTGCCCAGGCTCGGGGGTCTGACCTTAACACCCCTCTTGGCCCGTGGCAAGGTCCCAGGTAGGAGCCCTGTCTGAGCTCACAGACAGCCCTGCATGGTGCAGGTTGCAGAGAGCTGAACCCCATTCCTAATGGTGAAAGGGAGCTGTTCTGGGGAAGACGGTGAGGGCTCCATCAGGCCGGGGTGACTGTGGAGTCACCGGCACCCCCAAAGCGAGAGTGTCCCCAACCTCTTTGCCTCCAAGCCTCAGCCGGTCCCCACTGCCAGATTCACAGCATCTACTGGGGTTGTGGAGGTGATGGGGGCCGGGCGGGTCAGCAGCGCTGCAGCCACTCTCCTGTATGAGTCCAAATGTGGCCCCCATTGCTGGTTACTGAAATGTCGGCCTCCAGCAAGTGCAGAGTGGGAGAGTGGGCAGCCGTACTGCCTCGGGACCCCATCGCCACCCTGTGGGTTTCCCAGTGGGGTTCGAGGGGCCCCAGTGGAGGGAGAGAATGGGGGCTTTGACCACTCCAAGGAAAATGCTTGTCGATTCTGCTTTCTGTGACAAGGACGTGACGGCAGTGGTGGGAATGACCACCCACCAAACGGAGGGCCAGACACGGTCGAGCCAGGAGCCGACAGCCCCAGCCCCGTGTCAGCTCCCAGCCTCAGGCCCCGGCTGGGACTCAGAGCCAGAGGCGGCATGGAGTACGGCCTCCCACACAGACAGCATCCTGGTCCCCCAAGCCTCTCCCCAGTCTGCCCACGCCCGCTGTGTTTACCCTGACAAGACACTGTTGCCAAGGGCTGCACGGAATTTGCAGTAGTGACTGTAGGGAGGAGGCAGCACAGACGTCACAGAGGAGGCAGCACAGACGTCACACGGCACCTGAAGTGACAGCCCTCCTGACGTGTATCCACAAACCTGAGTCACCAGGAAGTCCGGTGAGAGGTCGCCATGCAGGGGTCAGAGCCACCGGAGGAAGAGGGAGAAGGGAAAGGAGGAGGAGGAAGGGGAAGTGGAGGAGGAGGCTGGGGAGGGAGGCGAGAAGAGAGAATCCTATGCTGCTGGGGGAGCCGAAGACAGGAGGTGTGTCGCCTGCACCTGTCCCAGTCACTCAAACGGGGGCTGTGTGAGTTGGCCTGTCTGGCTGTGGCTCCAGTCTTTGGCATGGCACTGGGCTGTATGCTGCTGTGAAGGGATTTCTCGAATGTGACCCTGGCGAGGCAATCAGTGCAGGGCCTTGAAAGACAGGGCAGACTCAGACCCCCAAGCACGTCCACTTTCTGGGCCTCCAAAGGTTCTGAGACACCTAGAGGTGTGCGTGTCACTTCCCAAGGACTGCAGAGGTGAAAGGCAGGATATAGGTGCCACTTCTGTGTGAGGGGTGGAGGGTGAGCAAGTGAGCATAGAGAGGTGTTTGTTCTCAGGTGAGGGATCGAGAGAGGCCTCAACCAGGCCAGGCCTCCGATGGGCAGGTAGGCACTAGGCAGGCTCCATTGAGGAAAGGGCAGCCCAGGGCCAGGGCAATCAGGTGGATAGCTGTGCTTCAGGAGTTCAGACACCTTGGGGCGCTTGCCCCTCAAGACTTGGTCCAGGTGTCACATCCTCCTACTGAACACTGTCCTCACCACCATGGCCACACTGTGTGACCCTTTCTGGCTGTCCTGCTCCAAATACCTCAAGGGCAGAAGCCCATGTGGGTTCCCCATGGTCACCCTCACAGCAGATGCACTCAATAACTTTGCTTCTGGGTGGGTGGATGGATGGATGGATGGATGGATGGATGGTTGGGAGGCAGGAAGGGGAAATGAATGGGTCAGTAGGTAGATGGATGAGATGGATGGATGGATGGATGGATGGATGGATCAATAAATGAGTGGGTAAATGAGTGGATGGATGGATGAATGGGTG
>NW_012122265.1:960244-962661 GCF_000951035.1 Colobus angolensis palliatus | reverse complement strand
GGATGGATGGATGGATGGATGGACAAATGGACAGATAGATGGATGAGTGGGTGGATGGGTGGATGGATGGATTAATGGATGGGTACATGGATGGACAAATGAAATCTCCCCTGGTACTGGGGTTTGCCTTCTGTGGCAGCTCCACAGGGCTCCACCTCATGAGGGCTCATGATGTGCAGGTACAGGCCAAGTGCTCTATAGCCCCACCTCACTGGAGCCCTCAACCCTGGGAGGAAGGCACTCACCTCACTCCATCCTATAGACAAGGAGACCGAGACTCAGAGAGGGTGAAAGCACTCCTTCAGCTCACCCAACCCAAGAATGGCAGAGCTGCAGTGTGGTCCCCAGAGCATCTTCCCAGCCCCAAACTTACACTGTCCACCACTTGATAGTGGTGTGGCCACTTCTTGCAAAGGAGACTGTTGCTTTTTGGAGAAACCCCAATCATAAGTAACAGAAAAATCAGGGGTTCCTGGGTAGTGTCATAGCCCCAGGGCAGGAAACTCAGTGCCCCCTTGTTCCTTGCTGAGGTGCCCAAAGGGCCCTTCAACATCCCCCCACCCCCGCCCCCTTCTGTGAGTTTATTTCCTGCATTTTGTAATACAGTTAGATTGTTTTGCCACATTCTGCCTTTCATCTGTGGCATCCCTCAACCTCCTGAATATTTTTACATTTGCGTCCATTAAGAGTCACCCTTTGTGCTATTAAGTTTTCTGGATTTTGCAAATGTAGAGTGTCAAATATCCACCTGGACAGAATCACTCTTTGCTCTATTAAGTTTTCTGGGGTTTGCAAATGTAAAGTGTGAAATATCCACCAGGACAGTAGCATGCAGAATGGTTGCACCACCCTAACACATGCCCTGTCTCAGCTCTTCCATCTTTCCCCACAAATCCCTGGCAACCACTGGTCATTTTTTACTGTCACTATAGTTTGGGCTCTAATACATTTTTCTGATTAATTTTAAATCTCTAAGAGCCAAACAACTCTAGAATAACATGCAGCCACTATAAATTATGACTAGGATTTTATGTTGCAACGAGGAAAACACTTAGGATTTACTGGTGAGAAAAGTGCATTGACACAGACTAAAACAGCTTAACTGAGGTGGAATTGACATACAATAAACTGCACATGTTTACGTGTATGATTTGGTCAGTTTTAACATAAATAGGTTGAGCCTGTGAAACCACCACCCCAATCAGGATGGTGAATATGTCCACACCCATCGCCCACACAGGGCTCCTTACACTCCTTTGGAATATCTCTCTCCCACCCTTCCCCACTCAGGAGGTACCCAGGGTTTCTTTTCCTTGGCATTTGTTTGCATTTTCTAAGACTTTGTAGATTTGTTTGAATTTTCTAGTATTCTAGAGTGTAAATGGAACTATACGGTATGCACTCTTTGGCCTCTTCCATAATTATGATGAGATGCATCCAGCATTGCTGTGTAAATAGCTCATTCCTTCCTGGGCTCATTCATTTCCTGCTAATGGACACTGGGCTCTCTACTGAAAATACAAAAATTAGCCAGGTGTGGTGGCGGGCACCTGTAGTCCCAGCTACTCAGAAGGCTGAGGCAGGAGAATCGCTTGAACCCGGGTGGCGGAGGTTGCAGTGAGCCTAGATCACGCCATTGCACCCCAGCTTGGGTGACAGAGAGAGATTTTGCCTTAAAAAAATAAATAAATAAATAAATAAAGTACACGGGAAGATGTATGTAGATTATATGCAAAGACTATGCCATTGTGTGGAGAGGATGAGCACATGCACACATTTTGTGTCCTAAGGGTGCTGGAACCAATGCCCCGTGGATATCAAGGGACAACTGCCATTGCCTTTTACAGATTCTTGACTATGCACAGTCACATCACCTGTACAGTTTCACTTCCCCCTTCCAATCTAGATCTCTTAAGTGTGTCCACCTTCCGATTGCCTGGCTATGCTTTCTAGCACCATGTTGATTAGAGGTGGTGAGAGCAGGTATCTCGGTCTTGTTCCTGATTTCGGGGGAAAGCGTTAGTGTGTAAGTGTGATGTCACCTACAGGCTTTCTGTAAATGCCATTATGAGGACGAGGAAGTTCTCCTCTACTGTTAGGAGAGTTCTTATCAAGAGTGGGTGTTGAATCCCGTCAAGTGCGTTCTTCTGCATTGACTGGGATGATCATACGATTTGTCATCTTTAGTCTGTTCAGATGATGAATTGCATTGATTTTTAATGTTAGACCAACTCTAGATTCTGGGAATAAATCCCCTTTGGTTATAATTTTAATAAATGGTTTGATTTGATTTGAAAACATCTTGTTTAGAATGAGAACACATGGGCCAGGCGCGGTGGCTCAAGCCTGTAATCCCAGCACTTTGGGAGGCCGAGACGGGTGGATCACGAGGTCAGGAGATCGAGACCATCCTGGCT
>NW_012122265.1:956721-959894 GCF_000951035.1 Colobus angolensis palliatus | reverse complement strand
CAGCAAAAACCACCATGACACACATTTACCTGTGTAACAAACCTGCACGTTCTGCACATGTATCCCAGGATTTAAAGTAAAATAAATTTTTTTAATTCGTTTAGAATTTTTACATCTGTGTTTATGAGGGATGTTGGTTCATAGTCTTTTTTTTTTTTTTTTTTTTCAGAAATATGGACACAGCTGTCTATAGAGGTAGGCTGAGGTTAGAAGAGAAACAAGTTATTTACATGAACTCAAAGTATCTTCCCTAAGACATTTATTAATTACAACATAGCAAAATAGTAACTGCAGTGCAGAGACCTGGCAGACGCCACCTGAACCAAGGGGTCAAGGTTAACATCCCCAGCAATGGGACAGGCGGCGTCACACGCTCTGATAAGCTACGTAAGAAGAGCACGTGGCTGGGTCCACTGGCTCACACCTATAATCCCAGCATGTGGGGAGGACAAGTGGTTCTCTCCACTTGAGGCCAGGAGAACTGCTTGAGGTCAGGAGTTTGAGACCAGCCTGGGCAACCTAGGGAGACCTTGTCTCTGCAGAAATGTTTAAAAAAAAAATTAGCTGGGCACAGCAGTGCATAGACTCCGGGGTTCCCAGGGGTCTCAGACTCCACCCCAGTAGGGCTGGACACCGGGTGTGGCCTGTGCCGGACGTTGCTGGCTGACATTTGCTTTCTTTATTACTCACTTCCTTTATTGCACTATTTAATTGTATTAAATGGTACCCGAGGCATAAGGTGCGGGATTTTATGGCCTCAGGGTGACCCTGCAGCGAGGCCTGGCCCTTTCCATCTTTACTTTGTGAACCCGGGGCTGCCCTGCCCTCAACGGTGATGCTAGGGAAGCCCTTGACTCATGTACCAGGAATTGGGAGGGACACCAAAGTCTGTGCTGTTTTCCATGCAGAGCTGCGGCACTCGTGACAGAAATCAGAACACACAGAACCGTCCGTGGGCAGAAGAAAAACGTCCCTCTCCCCTTCCCCCGAGAAGCCTCCTAATCCTTCAACATCTTTCCCACCTTCTGTGCAGTTCTGGGAGATTCCTGACATCGTAGTGGGCACTCCTGGGGACAATTCTGTAGCCGGAGTCTTTTCATTAAATGACATTTGACGTCTCTGAACATAAAGCCACACACATGCACTGAGGGAACGTCCAGATGCAGAGACGTGTTCGGAAGCGCTAGCGTCCAGTGTCAGCAGCCTGGGGTCCCCAGGCGGCAGCAGCGTTCCAGGTGGGGAGGGGTCCCGGCTGCTGGGTGCCGTGGCCTGACAGTTGCTCGTCTGTGATGGGTTCTGGACGGCAGCACCCTTGCTGGTTATGGGGGTGAACGGTGTTCGTGAATCTCTGCCGGGCGTGGGCACGCGCGGGTCCTCCGAAGTTCTCCTGGTAATTACTGTAGATTGTTTTGTAGCTTCTTTTCCCCCACAATATATTGGGGAAATTAAATGTTTGCTGAGAACATGATTATTTATTTTTATTGTGAGGCACGGTCTTGCTCTGTTGCCCAGGCAGGAGTGCAGTGATGCAATCTTGGCTCACTGCAGCCTTGAACTCCTGGGCTCAAGCGATCCTCCTGCCTCAGCCTCCAGAGCAGCTGGGACCACAGGTGTGCACCACCATGCCCAGCTGATTTTTTAGTTTTTAGAGATGGGGCTGTCACTATATTGCCCAGGCTGGTCTTGAACTCCCCGTCTCAGGTGACGCCCCCGCCTTGGCCTCCCGCAGATCCAGTACCATCTTCCCAGGCTTTCTGTTTTCCTCCTAGGAGAGCCGTGGTTAAGAGGTCAGCCCAGCCTGTCATTCTGCCTCTGCTGCTCATCACGGCGCCCGCATCCCGCTCGCCTCTGACGGCTGAGAGCCTCCGCTCGGCTGTCCCGGGTCCATTCTTCCCATTGCGACTCTTTTCCAGCTGAGTGGCTGTGGCTCCCACTGTGAGGTCTGCGGCCCTCAGAGAAGAGTGGCCCAGGGGTCTGTCCCTATCTCTATCCCCCTCACTAATCTGGTTCCCAGTGTGGGGAAAGGTCTGTCTTCTGGACCTTCTGTGTGGGGGAGGTCTTACGTGACAAACCCACCCTAGCTTTCCAATCTCCCTAGGCCTTTGGGTCCTGTCCTCCACAGTAAACCGAGGCAGGTCTGGCATTTCCAGTTTAATGCGGCCCCTTTTCTGTCTACGTTGCACCCAATGGAGCAGCTGGCGGTTAGCGCCCTGCTAACTCCCCGAACCACACCTCAAAAGGCAGACTCTGCTTGGTGGGCGCCTGCGGCACACCCAGCATGACCTCCTCATGGTCCTCCCACACCCCTCGACCGCATTTCTGTCTCTGTGGGACGGACCCCGCGCTGCTCTTGCCATGGAGGTCACCTCCGTGGCTCGCACTCAGCCTCCAGCTCTGGGGCCTGCTGGACTTGAGTCAGCACCTGGGATCCCGTCAGTGAGGATCAAACCCTTGTTCTTACGCACACGTTTTTAGGGAGGAAACACATTCATCTCTGTTTTTTCTTATTTCTTCCTTTGTATGCTTAGAAAAGTGCTCCTCACTAAAGATCAGATAAATTCTGACTCTATTTTCTTCTCTTTTTGAAATGATCCTCCTTTTTCCTTATTTTTTTACCACATAAGCATTTCTCATGTTAAACATTAAACATTATTTTTTACTAAACATTATTTTAAAATTTAAAATTATTTTAATTTTAATGGGTTTTTTGCGGGGTTTTTTTGTGTTTTTTTTTTTCTGGGTTTTTTTGGTTTTTTTTGTTTTTTGAGATGGAGTCTGGCTCTGTCACCCAGGCTGAAGTGCAGTAGTGCAATCTCGGCTCACTGCAAGCTCCACCTCCCAGGTTCACACCATTCTCCTGCCTCAGCCTCCTGAGTAGCTGGGACTACAGGCACCCGCCACCAAGCCTGGCTAATTTTTTATATTTTTAGTAGACACAGGGTTTCACCGTGTTAGTCAGGATGGTCTCAATCTCCTGATCTCATGATCTACCCACCTCAGCCTCCCAAAGTGTTGGGATTACAGGCATGAGCCACTGCACCTGGCCTTTTTGTTTGTTTGTTTTTTGCAATGTAGTCTCACTCTGTCCCACAGGCTAGAGTGCAATGGCGCATTTTTTGTGTTTTTTCTGGTTTTTCTTTTCTGTCTGTTCTTTTTTTTTTTTTTTTTTTTTT
>NW_012122265.1:955727-956671 GCF_000951035.1 Colobus angolensis palliatus | reverse complement strand
TGATAGAGTCTCACTCTGTCACCCAGGCTGGAGTGCAGCGGCACGATCTCAGCTCACTACAACCTCCACCTCCCAGGTTCAAGTGATTCTCGTGCCTCAGCCTCCTGAGTAACTGGGATTACAGGTGTGCCCCACCACGCCTGGCTAATTTTTGTATTTTCAGTAGAGATGGGGTTTCACCACATTGGCCAGGCTGGTCTCAAACTCCTGGCCTCAAGTGACCCAACTGCCTTGGCCTTTATTTTCATTGTTTTTGAATAGGTAAAGAATAGATCATGAAAGCAAACCTCCCTCCTGCCTGGTCGTCCCAGCTCCCTTTCCCCTGCCCAGAGATGACAGATCGCCATTCTCGATACTATTTTTACAAGGATTCTACAAGTCTAAAATGATTTCATGATAAGAAGTCGGTGACGATGGTCGTTATGGAAAACAGCATGGAGGTTCCCAGAAGCCTAAACACAGAACTACCATGTGATCCGTCCCACTCCCAGAGTGCAACACGTGGAGGCCGCATCAGCATGCGGAAGGGACGCCTGCACCCCGTGTTCGCCACAGCGCTGTCCACGACGGCCAGATGGAACCGGCCTCAGCGTCCAGCAGCCAGGGAAGGGGCATCCACGTCAGAGAACTGCTCCTCCACAGAAGAGGGAATGTGTCACTGGAACTGCAGGACTTTATGCGGAATGGAGAAGGCCAGGCCCAGAAAGACACGGCGTGATCTCACTCATACATGGAACCTAGAAATGCTGAACCCAGAAGCAGAGAGAGGACCCGGGGATATAGGGGCTGGGAACTGGGGAGGGGTTGGTCCAAGGGTACAAAGTTTCTGTTACAGACCGGGCACAGTAGCTCACGCCTGTAATCCCAGCACTTTGGGAGGCCGAGACAGGTGGATCACCTGAGGTTAGGAGTTAGAGACCAGCCTGGCCAACGTGATAAGACCC
>NW_012122265.1:946994-954312 GCF_000951035.1 Colobus angolensis palliatus | reverse complement strand
GGCCGTGACTCCCACCCGTGACTCCTGGATACCATCGCCACAGAGAAGCGGCACCAGGCATGGATGGCAAGCATCTGGTCTGTTCCGTGGGGTTGCGCCCATCCTTTCGTGGGGCCTCCCAGCCGGCGCCATAGCTGGTCTCCAGGGACCGTCCCCTGCTCTATTAACCCGCCACTCCTGGGAGCACGGCCTGAGCATGGGATGAGTCCTGCTGCGGGAAGCGGCATTGGTAGGGGTGTGATGGACAGTGGGGTGCTGTCGAGTCCATGGACGGAGTCATGGGCAGGCACAGCAAGTCCACACTCAAAAAACTGTGAGGGCTGCTGTGACAGCTGACGGCCCGTCCCTGTCCTGTCTGTAGAGGGCCAGCGAGGCAGGCGAGGATCCGTCCCCGGGGAATGGCACGATGAGGGGGGCGGGTTGCTGACGCTGGAGTCAGCAAGGCACTCGTGCTGCGGGGCCGTGCAGAACCCCCATCCTGCCACATCCCAGCTTCCTCCTGGGCCCCTGGGGCCTGCCTGGCATGGCTGCTGAGCGGCCGTGGGCGCCGACCTGTGACCGTCGTGAACACACCACAGGCCACGCTGGCTCTCCCATCTCCTGCATCCCTCCACGTCTTTCACGCCCTTGACACTTCGGAGGGGTGCTGGGCAGGCGTGTGTAGAATGTCCCCTTGTTGGGGACATGGGATGCTTTCTTATGACTGAGATTGGGGTTATGCATTTTTGGCCAGGAAACTGCAGAAACCACATGCTCTTCTTTATTTGTGTTTTTATTTTATAGAGACAGGGTCTCACTCTGTTGCCCAGGTTGGAGTGCAGTGGTGCCATCACGGCTGCAGCCTGAGCCTGGAGTGGGGACAGGATGACGAGAGCTCACCCGTGTCCCAGCGGCTCTCCAGGGCACACACTGGCTGTGGCTCGGACACAGACACCCTGGGCTCCGGGGGAAGCTTCAGCTGCATTCTGAGCCCCTTTCTGGAGACAGAAGTCAGAGGATACCAAGACCCCTCCGGAGGTCCCCTAGGGCAGGTGTGGCTCAGACCCCTTCAGCCTCTAACCAGACAGGAGCCAGGGCCTGGAGTCCCCAAAGGAAAATGAGGGGTGACTAATGAGGCTCAGGAGACTGGGGTAGGGGCATCTCAGGCGGACGCAACTGGCACCTGTTTTCAGGGGCGTTTGCTGTCCACCTGGAGCACCCCAGATTGACCCTGGCCCTTCCTCCCCTTGGAGCAGCAGCAGGGAAGGAAGGGGCTGCCCCGTCGGGCCATGCTGGGTCTGAGCACACAGGAGCGCCGTGAAGAGGCCAGGCTGCTTCTCAGTTTTGTTATGAAGATCATTTATGGCCCATGGTCTCCCCTGAAAGAATCCGGGGAACCACGGGGACCCGTGGACCATGTGGGAGAGTAGCTGAGACAATCTGTCACCTGAGACAATCATTAGTATCACCAGGTGAACATCAATGCCTGGGTGGGGAATTCCCTGGAGCAGGCAGGTGGGAGCTGGAGGAAATGCTGTAAGCATCATCACCCTCAGCCCCCGCAGAGCTGAAATTCTTAGAAGAGGCCACTCCTGCCTTTCCTGACTATCAGCTTCCTCTGTCCAAGATGGGGCTGGGTCCTGGAGGAGACTGGTCTGGCCCAGTCCCAGCGCAGCTGGGACAGGCCCCCTGCACCTGTTCCCTGCCTTTTTGGGGCCTCAGTTTCCCTACCTGGTCCCTGAAGGCCTCTCCAGGCTTGCAGCCTGCTGTTGGATGGAGCTGGTTTCGGGGGATGGACAGCAGGCGGACCCCCAGGCCTGCAGAGGAGCTCGCAGGCAATGCACCAGCTCCTTCAAGGAACAAACAAAGGCTGCAGTTCCCAGGAAGAGCTGACAGCTGCGGGCCAGGGCGGGGAAGAAAGTTCACAAGGAGGCTCAGCTGCCCACTCCACAGCCTCGCCCTGACCACGTTTATGGCCAGATCCTGTTGTGGGCACAAGTCCAGCTCCACCGCCCTCCCTCCTGCTGGCATCTTCCAGGAACTGGCAGGGGCAGCAGGAACCTAGGGACCCGGGAGCCAGGAGACGGGCCAGGATCAGCATTTGCTTCTCGTTACTGGAGATGGAGGAAATGGGCAGCTTGTCCCGCTGTCCAGATTGTAGGCCTGGGGTGGCATCATCAAGAGTGGAAGATAACGTTCTCCAGCTCCCCAGACTCAGCCTTCCCGGAGTCCAGGGCTGCCAGGCTGCCCTCTGGCCCGGGGGAAGTGCCTGTGGAGGATGAATGAAGCCGGAGGGTGCTGGGGCCCGGTGCCCAGGCGTCTGTCCATCGTGTTCTGGACGTCCCTGGTCCCTCCCAGGGACCCCACTGCCTCCTGGAGCCCCGGGGGAGGGCCCCTGGATAGGGGCCAGGAGGATGTTTGCCAGGTGGCATCCGGTAGGAAAGTTAGGGTGAGGCTAGCGGTTAGGGATTAGGGCTTGGGGTGTAGGGCTGGGTCTAGGGTTAAAGTGTTGGGGTCAAGGAGTTTGGGTGGGGGCTTGGGGTGAATTTAGGGCAGGGATAGGCTGGGGTGAGGGTAATTTGGGGTGATACATTAGGTCAGGACCCTGGGGCCACACTGGGTCTGACACATTCAAGGGCACTTTGTCAGCCATCAAACAGGGCAAGACACACCACCTGGGCGACACAGGGCCGCCCAGCTCTGCACCTGGGGCCCCTCCTGTGCCCACAGGGCCTCCCCTGGTCAGCTGGGAGGGCTCCGCTAGCTGCCTCCGATCCCTAAGTGGATGCAGTCCCTGGATCCTTCCCCTAGGGCTGGCCACACCCACCTGACCACTCCCCTCTGGGCCCAGGCAGTCACCAAGGGGGTCAGCTGTCCTCAGTCCACTCGGCCACACAGGCCTGGGCCATGGGTGGGGTTGCAAGACACATCTCCCCTACAGCTGGGCAGGTCCATGGTGTCCAGGCAGCCTGCCCTGGCCCTGCCCCAGGTCACGCCTGGCATGCAGAGGACAGGACGGTGGCAAGATCCCCGCTTCCAACCCCCTTCTGTGGCCCAGATAAGGTTCTGGGGAAGTCATTTCTTTCAGGCCCAGCTTCGGGAGGGTTGCAGTGTCCACACATATGTCCCCCTGCAGCTCAACCAGGCACCAGGGGAGGCACCCAGACAGCTGTGGGAACTGCAGGAAGGAGGGGAGGCGACGAGAGGGCAGGAAGTAAAGGTGGGAGGAGCTGCCCAGGCATCCCCCAGGTAGGGGTGCAGGCTCCTGGGGACACTGGGGACTTCCCAGCTGGCCCACCTTTGCTCCGCATACAGCTGGTGCTCAGCAAAGCTTGCTGCTGCTGATGGACAATTCCATCACTCACTCCAGCATCTCTGTGCCCAGGAGACGGTGCCCTCCTGGCCCCAGCCTGTGCCCTCTGCGGCCATCAAGGGCCCCACCAGGCCTGTGGTCACAGGCGAGGCCAGGGCAGGGAGGAGGCCCTGACCACAGCAAAGGGGTCTGCAGCAGGGGAGGCACCAGCATCCAAGTGCCCGTGCCCAGGGAGGTGCCACCTCCGACAGGGCGTCAGGCTTGGGACACAGTTGCCGGGGGAGCAGCAGGGACAGGGAGGGGGCGGAAAGCCGGCAGCGGGTCAGCTCCGTGACTGCAACCCCAAGCGGCAGTGGCTTGCAGGGCCTCACAGCCCAGAAGGGCCTCACCTTCGGCCCCTCCCAGCAGTAGCACCAACTGCCATGGCCGCCCACACTACCCTCGTCCTGACGGCTGCCCACACCAGGCCCTCTGTGGCCAGCAGTCCTGTCATCCACATCCCTATCTTGCTGAAGAGCGGGCGGTGAGGACACAGGAAAGCCAGGCTGTCACCCGCCCAGGGCCGGTGCCAGGATGGGTCCCCCAGGTGGGAGAGGCCTGGTTTCACCCCCAGAATGGCCCACCCTGTCCCATAGCCAAGATCTAATGCCAGTCTCCCAAGGAGTGGGCACAGGGGTGGGGAGGGAACTCTCTATGGGGGTCCAGGGGCTGGGGAGCCTCAGGGGTCACGAGAAGCTGGTGGAGCCAGGGAGCTGTGGCTACAACGTGGGTACAGGTGCCCCAGGACGGGGAGGGGAGGGCGTGGCCTTGGGTGCTGCCACCCCCCGCACCGGCACTCAGGCAGCATAGGGGCACATTTTGGGCCTGGGGGACTGTGCCATCGTGGCCAGGAGCACCTTGAGAAGCCAGGAGGGCCAGCCAGGGTGGGGCAGAGCAGAGCAGGGCAGGGACAATCTGCCCAGAAGTCTCACCACCCCTCAGACACCCCCAGACTCGCCTGGGCCAGGATAATACGCAGTCCTCGGCCCAAGGCCCTGAATTAGGTACCTGGGGACCTGTATGTCTGGCCGGGACCCCTGCCTCTCTGTGCAGAATCCTGATGCCCCCTGCCAGGCCCAGGGGTTCAGCAGAAGCAGGTTGCAGCCCCCACACCCCTCTAATGGGCCACATAGAAGGTGGGCTAAGGGCAGCGGATGTGGGGCCTGGGACACAGCAGCTGGGACGCTGCCACAGACAAGGGTCGGGCCCAGGAGTGGAGGACCCAGGGCAGTGACGAGGAGATGCAGACAGACCTGGCTTGAGGTGATGTCTGGGTGGGAGTCCAGGGGGTGGGGAACCCAGCTTCCCAGGTGCCAGGGAAGCCGCCGCCCGAGTCCTTGGTGAGCTGAGTCTCTAGGGTGTGGTGCTCCCAGCGTCCTGGCCAGGCCTTGTGGCTGTGGAGGGACAGAAACCAGGCCCAGCTTCCTGCTGGGGGTCACCTCTCTCCAGGTGTCCAGGGCATCGCTGCGTCTGAAAACGAGCAGGAAAGGGGTGCTCGGTGCAGCCTCAGGGCCTTGGGGACCGCCTTGGATCTTGCCGGCTCCCGAAATGCCGAGGGAGAGTTGGGCAGTGGGGCCAGGGCTGTAGCCCCCATGTCTCCTCCACGTCTGCCCGGCTCTGTCTACCTCAGGGAGCCAGGGCTCCTCAGACTGGACCTGGCCCCTACCCGCCCCAGGCGCTTGGAGCAAAGTCTGTGGTCCCAGGCTCCCTGACAGCGGATGCTTCCCTGCCCAGCCCAAGCCATCTGCAGCCAGACCAGAGGCTGGTGTGGCGCTGTGGAAGGTTCCAGAGGGCGAGAGCCGTGATGCTGCAGTCTGCCAGCAGGTGGCACCTGGCGCCCGCACCGCGGCCCGGAGGAGGGTTGGGCAAGGTGTGTGCTCAGGGTCATGCGGCCCAGGCGTGTACCTGCGTGTGCCTGCGTGTACCTGCGTGTGCCTGCGTGTGCCTGCGTGTTGGCAAGTCCAGTGCCTCGGTGGCTCTCAGGTATCTTGTGGAGCACAGGCAGCCGCAGCCAGGAAGGCGCACTCTGGCTCCCATTGGTGGGAGGCTCCGGGACAGACAGCACTGAGGGGGAGAGAAGCTGGGCAGGTGGGGCCGCCAGGGCAGGTGTGAGGGTGACCCCACCAAGTAGCACAGGGACGATCTGAACCCTGCAGGGCCCGGCAGCACCTGAATAATGGGAGAAGCTGTGCGAGCCCAAGTGTGAGCCATGAAAAGGCATGACAGCGAGGCGGGCGGGCAAGGCGGGCGGGTGTGGGTCCTGTACGCACGGGTGTGGGCGTGACTGAGCAACCACTCACCCTCTCACATCCCCTGCAGGGAGCGTAGGGGCACCGGCCCCTCATTTCTCAGCCCCACTGGGCCCACCTCCTGCCTGGCCCTCCCGGGGACTGACCTGTGGCCTCCTATCCCCCTCGAACTGCAGGGGTTGCCTGTCCCCGCCTTTGTCCCTATACCTCGGGCCTGTCCCCGCCTTTGTCCCTATACCTCGGGCCTGTCCCCGCCTTTTCCCCGCACCTCGGGCCTTTGTTGACACCTGTAGGCTCACGCACCACGTGGGGCCTGGGACACTGGGGGCCGCAGCACATCGGGGAGGGGAGGCTGCAGTCTGGGCCCAAGGGCATCCAGCCTCTCCACTCCCTCCCTGGTGACCTTGGGCAGGCCGCCCCGTCTCTGTGCCTGTTTCCTCATCTGTGGGAGCACAGAAGACGTCTCTACCTGCAGTAAATCCAGTGATGGCAGAAGTGTCCCGCCAGCCACACACTAGGAACCCTTTGCTGCCAGGATTGACTAGAGATGCCTCAGGCTCTGTCCTGGCCCGGACCCTCCCTGCCTGGGTACCTCTGACCCAGCGAGAGGGAAGGCCACCAGGGCAACCCCAGAGGCCTGTCCAGTTCGGAGCCAAGCCCTCCTGCACCGGGGTCCCCTGAGATTCACCCTGGCAGGCAGCAGGAAGGCACGGTGCCTGGTGGCCTCCTTCCCCTAGGGGGAGGGTCTGGGCTGGGCTCTTCTTTGATAGGCCACCTGGGTCCCACCTCAGGCCTGGAGGAAAGTGGAGGGGTCCACACCGTGGCTGACCCTGGGACTGGGGACACATGGGCACCAGGGCACACGAGGCCCATGGGGGCCGGGAAAGTCCCCAGAATCCCCACTCGCCACTCCGGGTAGGGAAGAGGCGGGGCCAGCCTGTTGATGTGCATCCCCTGCTGTCCAGAGAATGCTCCAGACGTCCCCATTTTCCTGCAGAAGGGGCGTCCTTGCTGGGGAGCCGGTGGCTGCAGCCAGTCAGTGGTGACTCCCAGAAGGTTCCAGGCCCCATCCAGCCAGAACCCCAGAGCCGGACCTGGGGCCACAGGGCATGACGCGGTTCTGCCTACACGGGGACGGGCAGCTGCCCATGGCCATGGACCCAGGCTTTGAGGAGGCGACAAGGTTCTTGCATCGGCAGATTAAAATGCTGCCAAGCGGAAGAGTCGGCAGAAAGCTCTTACGGAGCAGCTGGTTCAGGCCCAGCAGGCGCTGGGGGGGCACAGGGGCCCCTTGGGTGCTATGGCGGCGCCTGTCCCTGGCTCCCAGCCTGGGAGCCCCAGCAGTGCCTTGCACAGCTGGCCCAGACATGCAAAGGGCCAGAGCCTGGCACGTGGCAGTGTTGACTCATAATTGTTATTGCCGTAATCATCATGATCATCATTGCTATTATTATATTATCACCAGGAAACTCACCTACCTTCTGCAGGCTGTGGGTGAGACCAAGGAGCAGAGGGCTGGGGGTTGATGTGGGCCGGCAAGGCCCAGGCCACGAGGGTGCCACCTTCATCCCAGGGATGCCAAGGCCCAGCAGAAGGTGAACAGGGGAGGAGAGACCCTTACCCCAGGGTGACCCCACGGCGGGGGCTGCACGTGGGCACCCACTGGAGGCATGAGGGAGACAGGTGTGGCTCGGACGCTCTTTGGCAAGGTGGGAGCCAGAGCTCCCTTAAGAGGCCC
>NW_012122265.1:944818-945865 GCF_000951035.1 Colobus angolensis palliatus | reverse complement strand
GGCAAGGGGAGCCCTAAAACTGCCCAGGTCACCACAGTGAGGGTTTCCAGGGCAAGGGGCCAGGAAGGGGAACTCAGGAAGAGCTCAGCTGAGAGGCCACGGAGACCACGGCCGCTGGAGTGCACAGGACACTGGCAAGGAGAGAGCTGCCCAGAGCAAAGCGTAGAGATCTACACAAAGTCCTTCTTGAGTGTTTGGCAGAGAACCCGCTCAGCACGTGCCTAGGAGGAGACTAAGGCTGGCGAACAACCACCCGAGAGCAGCGGCGCTCACACAGGCTGGGAAAAGCACGGCTCCCGCCAGCGCCACCGAGAACCCTCGCCACTCAAAGTTCACGGTGCAGTGGGCAGAGTCTCTGTCCCTCAGGGTCTTGCCTCAATGGTGAGGAGTAGTTTGCCCTGGACTCAGCACTGCCCTGATGCCACCTACAAGTCACACAAGGCCCGGGAGGCCCCTCTCCAATCCCTTAATTACATCCCAGAACAAAGCTCCAAGACACAAAAGCATCCAGCAGCCCACAAGGTAAAACTCACGAAGTCCGACAGCCATTCAAAGAGTACCAGGCAGGTAAAGAAAGGCGGTAACTCCACCCAACACCAGGAGAAAATTCCACTAAATCCAAACCACAAAACCAACACGGATGTTGGAATTAGCAGATAAAGACATTAAAACAGGCGTTACAACAGTATTCCATGTCAGCCAAATGCTATGCTAAAAACTGAACGTATGTAGTAAAAAACATGAAACACATAAAAAGGATCCAAATTAAACATCTAAAGATGAAAATGCCTGTGTATGAGAAGAAACACACTGGACAGGATTAACAGCGGATGGGACGCCACAGAAGGGGAGGGTGGTGAACTCGAAGACGTAAGAGAGACACAGAAAGACAAAAGAATCCAAAAAATAAACAGCTCCTTAGTGAGCAGTAGGTGGAAAAGCTTCGCGCAGTCTGACACGTCTCTAAACGGAGCTCACGAAGGAAGAGAGGAGGACAGGAAAAATTGAAGAAATCATGGCCAAAATTTGTTCAAATCTGATGAAAAC
>NW_012122265.1:934186-936558 GCF_000951035.1 Colobus angolensis palliatus | reverse complement strand
TAGTCCCAGCTACTCCGGAGGCTGAAGCAGGAGAATTGCCAGAACCGGAGAGGCAGAGGTTGCATGAGCCGAGATCGCACCATTGCACTCCAGCCTGGGCAACAGAGCACGAGACTCCATCGAAAGACAAAGAGAGAGAAAGAGAAAGAAAGGAAGAAAGAGCAAGAAAGCAAGAAAGGAGGGAGGGAGGGAAAGAACGAACTTTCGCTCTTTTGAACAGAAGTTTTGACACTTAATAGTATCTTCTGACACAATTAAGAGAATAAAAAGACAAGCCCCGACTGGGAGAAAAATCTTTGCCAAGTATGTATCAAAGAAGATACGCGGATGGCAAATAAACACATAAAAAGATGCTCAATGTCATTAGTCGTTAGGAAAATTCAAATTAAAACCACAGTCAGATAGCACTGCCCGCCTGTTAGCATGGCTAACATTTTAAAAACGGACGACGCCCAGCATACAGGCGGGTGAGGAGGGGCTGGAACGCGTATCAGGGGTGGGAGGCACAACGGCACAGCCGTCCCGTTAAACAGTTTGGCAGTTTCTGAAAAACTCAGATGCCAACCACGTGATCCAGCCAGTTCACACTGGGAGAAGTGGCAGCACAGGCTCCTCTGAGACACAGACACGCATGTTCTACTGCTTGGTTTGTAATTGCTGAAACAGGACGAGCAGACGAACGGGCCACGCTGTGTTCACCACCGATGGACACTTGGGTCATTTCCAGTTTGGGGTTGTTACAAACAGCTCCTGGGAGCATGTGTGCGCACTCATCCGCCTCGGGCACTGGCCATGCCCCCAAGAGTCGGTGGCGTCTGGACTGGAGGCAGCTGCCCACTACAGCAAGGGTGCACTTGGCCACCAGTCTTGAGCCAGGCTCCGTGGGTAAGCCTGAGGGATGCTCCTCGGCCGCCCTGCTTGTGCCTCCATCTGGGGGAGGGTTGGGCTTTGGGGGACCCCCGGGGAGCTGCTGAGACAGTGGATGGTGGACATGGGCTGCTCTGATGACCGGTCTCAGCCCCAATCAGCCCTGACACCAGTTGGGAGGGCCTGAGCCTCTGGCTTCCCGAGCCCCGAGCCCGGCTGTAGGGCCACGTCTGTGCCACCTGGGCTTCTGCCAGGCCTATGTGTTCTGGGCCCCCAACTCCTGACCCTGCAGGCCATGTGCACGGGCCCCCCATGGGCCACACAGCACTCACGGCCGCTGGGCAGCAGATCCGACCCAAAGTTCCCTTGGGCCGGCACCTGGTGAGAGTGGCTGGGAAACCCGCCTGTTCCCTTCTGGCCTCCACTGTGCTTCCCACTGAACAACACCCGAAGAGCCAGCTGTTGTGAGCCTGGGGGCTCCTTGGCTCTCCGCAGGCCACGCCAGCCATGCCAGCATCCCCCAGGACCCTCTGGACCGGGACCTGCCCCCTCACCCCTGCTTGCCTGGGCCTCAGTGGCTGCCCCCGCTGCATGTCTCACTGCCTGGGAAGGGCCCTGGACGTGATTCCTGAGAGAGACTCGGGTCTGGCTGCAACACCTGGAGCTTTTCTGGGGAAAAAAACAAATTCTTCAAATTCTCTGCAGGATCTGTGGCCCCAACGCCATTGCTGGCAAAGGCACCTCTGCCGGGGTACCTGCCCAGACTCTGCACCAGCACACAGCACCACCGCCCCCAAGGCTGGCTCAGGGTCCCTTCCCCGCCCCCAGCTCTGGTCCTCAGTTTACCCACCTCTCTCAGCTCACTCTAGGCCAGGACACCTTCCAGCCTAGTCTCCGACACCTCTGGATGACCTGGCCCCACCCCCCACCCAGTCCTGCTCCGCACCTGGGGGTCCTGGTAGCCCTTCATCTCGCCCTGGGCTGCCCACGGCCCCCTTGCTGTGAGCTGCACCTGCCCTCAGAGACCATTTGACTTCTGCTTTTGGGGCCCTGCTGGGCTCCCCAAAGGGACCCCATAAACGTCACCCCCATGAGAGGGATGACGATTCTTGGGAAAGAGGTGGTCTCATGAGCCTCAGCTCCAGCTTGACCTCCACCCCCACTTGACCAGCAGCCTCCAGAGTCGCAGAGTCAGCAGTCCAAGGTCCCCCCACCCTCCTCAAAGCCCCCTCACCAGTCACCCTCGGAGAGGAAGCCCTCGCTAACTCCCCGTCCGGCCACGCTCACCGAAGGCAAAAGGTGCCCCGATAACCCCCGGCCCCGGGCAGTGTGGTGCCTCACGGCTGCCAGCCCAGAGCAGCCCAGGGCGCCCAGTTCCCAGCAACCTTATCTGTTTGCATTTCACTCCTCATCCGCTGGTTATCAGCTCCAGAGCCCGTGCGGGGCAGTCGGCTGGACACCCAGCCGTCCTGGCGGCCTCTCCCTGTGGGTGCTCAGATGAGGGC
>NW_012122265.1:930105-932094 GCF_000951035.1 Colobus angolensis palliatus | reverse complement strand
CCTGGGCTTGAAATCTTTCCCGAACACTCCCCAAAGCCACAGCTTTCAGTCCTTTGATCTGATGGGGACCAGCTGCCAAGCCTCTGGGGGTGAAGCCCCACCTGTTCTCCTCCAGGGGACGTCACATCTGACCACAGGGCCCAGCAGGGCAGAGGCGGGGTAGGGGCTGGCCGAGGGGCAGGCGGCCACCAGCAGGTCCATCCCAGCGCCTCCGTGAATACGAGTCCCAGCAGACCCAGGGCCTCAGCCTCCCGTGAGGGAAGCCTCCTGGAGACACCTGCAGGGTGAAGGCCTCAAGTCCAAGCGAAGGTCTGCTCACACCTGTCCGGAGAGCCCCTCGGGTCTAGGAGACAGCGCCCACCCTCACAGTTCAGCCGGGAAGCTGGCACCCGGGGCCCACCCTGTGCTCCCACTTCACAGCCACACCAGGCCCAGAGGGACCGCTGTTCAGGGCCAGGCCACACAGACGGACGTAGAGGGCAGGGCCAGCAATGGGCACGAGAGAGGACAATCATCCACTTGTCCCATCCTCAGGCTCTGTTCTCCAGCCAGGCGGAGACACGGCTCCTATCACCAGGTTGCTCCAGGAACAACACCTCGCACGCTTATCTCCCCCATTGCTCAGCGCATTCAAGCGCTCCCCGGCCAGGACAGAAATGCCGCTCCCAGCCATTTGCCACCAAGCGAGTGCACTGGGAGAGAGGGACCCCCAGGCTCCGGAGGCCCCATGGTGCCACGACGGAGCCCCCACCAGGGCTCGGGGCCAGGGCCTTCTACACACCCCTGAGTGGTCCTGAGATCATGGGGACAATAAATTCTGGGATGCACAGTTTTCACTGGAAATTCAACACATGCACACACAGGCACACGTATGTGCACACGCATGCACACAGATGCACGCGCACAGGCACACACACATGCACACACAGGCACACGTAGACACACAGGTATACAGGCACACACGCGCGCACACACAGGTACACTTGTGCGCGCACACACATGCATACGCGCGCAAACATGCACAAACATCACATGCCTGCAAGTGGGCATCTTCACCACAGGCCCAGTGGGCAGCCCCATTGCAGGCTGGTGGCATCCAGCCCCACCCACCCCACACCTGTGCAAGCTGCAGGGATCCCCCAATTCTAGGGAGCGCTGGGGACTCACGTGCTGAACGTCATGGCCATAACTGCCCTTCAAGGTCAGGGTTCTCATGAGCCCAGACAGGCGGTCAGACAAGCACAACTGCCGGGCTGACGCGGCCACAGGGCTCCAGCCATGCCACCTGCCCATGAGGCCCCTTTCAGTGCCGGCTGCCCTGGTGCAGTGACCCCACCCAGGGAAGGGGGCCCTAAGATCTCGGCCCCTCTTCCTTCCCACCTCAAGTGCAGGTTGAGAGGCCCCAGCTCAGAACAAGGGCCAGCTGTGAGCCCTGTGTCCATCCCGCCTCAGCATGACAGGACAAGGGCCTCACTCCTGTGCCTCAGTTTCTCATCTGAACCACAGGGGCCACTGAGCGTGTTAAAAAGGGACAGCCAAGGCCGGATGCGGTGGCTCACACCTGTCATCCCAGCACTCTGGGAGGCTGAGGCAGGAGATCTCTTGAGCCCAGAAGTTCAAGACCAGCCTGGACAAAGTGAGACCTCGTTTCTACAAAAATAAAAAACAAAAAGAACAGATGAGAGCAGGAGCACCCAGAATGCCTGGTGTGGGGCTCTTGGGGTGGGTAGTACACGTACAGCAATTTCCTACGAAAACAACTTATTGTAATTTCAAGCAACGTTCTGCAAAACTGAAGCTGATTTAAGTGAAACACCTGACACCTACCGCGTGGGCACGTGTGGCCCTGGGGCCTCTTCCAGGGCAGGCGGGGCGGCTCCCCGGCGTGTGGGCACAGGTGGGACACCGGTGGCAGGCCCAGGTCCCAGCCAGCGGGCTCCGCTCACCTGTGGGATGGGGGTGCAGCCCCATGTGGGAAGCCCAGCCCAG
>NW_012122265.1:904530-929175 GCF_000951035.1 Colobus angolensis palliatus | reverse complement strand
TCCTCAACGCCCCCTGGCATGGTCCCTCCTGCTGGGTGATCTTTCCTGCTGGGCAGGGAACTCAGGGTGAGGGGTGGGCCCAGCGCCCTTTGGGGGCCCTGGGATTCAGGTGTAGCAGGGCTCCCCCCAGCTGGGTCAGCACTGGTCCCCCCGGAAGGGGCAGAGCAGGTGCCCCAGGGCCCCTACCTCCCCCAGCAGGCCCGTCCCGGCCACCAGGCGTGTGGCTGACAGGGCCCACGTTGACCCAGCAGCGGGGAGGGCCCGGGCCAGGATGGCCCCGAGGTGGGGGGTATTTGCAGGACCTTTGGGGGTGTGCATGCGTCAGCCCCCGCTGGGAGTGGGTGATAATGGGACCGCTGCCTGCAGGATTTTCCAAAGAAAGCCAAGTTCTGATAAAGCAGGCCCAGATCCTGTTTGGCCACCACTGCGCCCGCCAGCAGTGGTGATTAAGGGGCTGGACCGTGGGGCGCAGGCGGGTGCGGCGGGGGAGGGCCCGCCACCCTATATAAGGCTCCCAGGACTGGCTGTTGGAGCCGCACGGGTGGCAGCAGCAGGCCTGCCGGGCCCAGCGCGAGCTACTCTCCACTGTGCACCATGCTCCGGCCGTGGCTGCTGCTGTCCTGCTGCGGAACCCTGCTTAGCACTGGTGAGTGAGGCCAAGGGGTGCCGGACCCTGCGGTGCCCTCAGAGGGGCCCTGGGTGCGGGGGTCTCTGGGCCTTCTCACCTTGCCAACTTGGCTGGCCCACATGGACGCTGATGGACGGAAGGCCCCACCTCGGCTCCGTGACCAGCCCCTGCTGCCGGGCCCAGGTCCCCCTCGCAGCCTCGGCGCTGGGCTCTGCCAGTTGGGGGTCAGGGACCCCATAGGGCCTCGGCAGGGACGCCTTCCTGTGAGATGACACAGCAGCCAGCAGGGGAGGATGCTCGGCTGGAGTGGGGTCCGGAGGTCCCGCAGGAACAGTGGGCAGATGTGCTGGTGCCCAGGCCTGGCGCTCTCCCTCCCCCAGTGGGGTCCTGAGTCCCGAGAGGTCTCTGGAGTGTGGGGGACACAGGCCCAGTCCCTGCTGCCGTAGGCCTCAGTTTCCTAGTCTACAGAAGTGGGGGACGCTGCCTCCCCTGGTGAGGCCGCCGTGGGAGGAAGGGAGGGGAAGGTGAGCAGCCATTCTGGGCTCAGAACCGCCGCAGGCAGCCTGCCCTCTCCCCCGCGCTCCCCTACCCAGCTCAGGCAAGATCCAGGAGGGACTGACATCCTGGATCCTCTGCCAACCACCTGCCCTGAGGCTGCTGCAGGTGGCCACCAGTCCTGCCCCAGGCCCCCAGAAGGAGCCAGCCCCATAGGGGTCCCTCTGTGGCCACAGCCTGAGGCCTGGGGAGACCCCTCTTGCCGACCACGGCACCAGCCCAAGGGCCTCTGTGTTCTGCGCTCCTCCTTCCTCTCCAAGCTGGCCCCTGACCCTCCTTCACAGCGGGAAGCCCCCTGGGGTGGACGCTGGCTGGACAGAGCTTGCCCTCAGAGCTGCTGCCAACCTGGGGCCTCGGGCTCAGAGCACAGTGGGATCCCCCCAGGGGTGCCCCAAACCCACCCCGCCCCTTCTCTCTCTTGAAGCCCCTTCCCTACCACGCCGGGCACCACCCTTCAACGGTGGAAGATGTGGGGGTCTCTGAGCCCTCCCAGCAGTACCCTCTGCTTGGGACCCCGGCCCCCACCTGCACACCTGGCACAGTTTGGGGACAAGTGCCAGAAAGTGGGGCTGAACTTGCAGCAGAGCGCGACCCCTAGTCCCTCGGGCCACCACCCTGGAGCCAGGGAGGGAGGTGTGATGAGGCCCAGGGAGCCTGGAAGTCTGGGCTGTGGGCAGTGCAGAGGGTGGAGGGCCAAGTGGGGGTGTCCGCCTATTACCCCAGCAAATGCTCTCTGAGCGCCGCCTCTGCCAGCACGGGAGGGGCCTCAGCCGGCAGAGTGTGGGGTCGGGCAGCTGTGCTGCAGGCCTGGGCCACGGTGGGCCGGGAGGCAGGGGTGGGTGGCCGCCAAGCGTGCAGAAGGAACAGCGCGCACCTGCCGCCTCGTGCTCGTCCAGGGGCTAAGAGGCCGGGGGTGGCAGACCAACCCGCCCAGAGGCCCATGGGCCTGGCCGAGGGATGAGCCAAGGGGAAGCACAGCCAGTCTGGGCAGGAACGCAGGAGCCTCCCGCTGGGCTTCAGACAGAGCTGGAGGCAGCCGACTTGGAGCCAGTGGACCCGGGGAACCTCCTGCGGGTAGGGCAGGGTGAGGGCGGTGGGGGGCACAGGGGACGCAGCAATGAGGCACCCACCTGGGGCAGTGGAGCCAGCCTGGCAGGGCAAAGGGCACCTAAACACGGGCCTGAGGTGTCTGTGCTGCAGCGGGGACAGCCACCAAGTGCCATCCCCCATCTGAAAGGTGGAGAAACTGAGTTGCAGGGGGCATTGCCCAGGGGAGACCTGTCACAGCTCTGCAGCCTCCAGAGGTGCTGGCCTAGGGGCAGGCAGCCGACTCCTCCTCCCACTCAGAGCTCTCCCGCCCCTCCCCCACCAGAGGCCAGTGAGGGCCCCGTCCCAGGAACCACTGAGTTCCGTGGCTGAGGGTTCCGTGTGTTGCACACTCCTACAGCAGGTGCTTCTGAGCCCCATGGATCATCCCTGGAAGGAATGGCAGGGGGCTGAGGACCGCGACACCTGCTGGGACCCCCAGGAGGGGGATGGGTGAGGGGTGGATGCTCGCCAGGCTCAGGGCCCAGCATGAGCCACCCCCACCCAAGTCTGGAGTAAACTCAGCTTACACTGGGGATAAGCCAGGTGCAGCTCATCAGAAAACGATCTCAAGGCCAAAGGGGACCACAGCCAAATGTGTGTCCCCCACAGCCAAGACTAGCATTCTCCTTAAATCCAGTCACTCAAATACCCAACACCTCCTCCCTGTGCCAGAGAGGACTCACCCAGGCAGCCAAGGGGCAGGCAGCCTGGCTTCTCCCTGGACCGTGGGTAACACCATGCCCCAGCTGACAGGCCCCTGCCCCTGCGTCACCGGAGACACAGGTGTGCAGCGGTAACGGGGGCAGCACCAAGTCAGTCCCAGAAAGTGGGCAGAGCCGGGGGTGGGAGCGCAGGTGGGGAGTGGCAGGAACAGGATCTCAGAGCTACGTCTGGAGGGAGGTGCCGTGAGTGCCCTGCTAACCAATGGGCAGAGACAAGGAGGGTCCCGGCCCCGAGAAGGGTCTGGAGAGGTCACGGGTCCTGCTCAGGTGCCCCACCAGTACTCAGACATCAGGGGCCCATGGGAGCCACAAGAAGGGCCACAGTCTCGGAGGCAGGGTCCGGGGACTTACCCAGAGGTGGCAGAAGTCTCCTTCTGGGTAAAGGGGATGGGACCTGGGGGGTGTCGGCCCCACCCCAGCCTCCGTGAGTCAGGGTGGGACATCCCCCGCTGCCCTGCCCTGGAGTCACCATGACTGGGCTATCTGGACATTTCTCTGACACAGTGGCCTCAGTGCCAGGCCTGACATCAAGGCTGTCTCAAGGCTGACGTGCAGGCAAGTGGCCATGTTTAGAGCCCCTGAGGGCAGGGAGAACTGGCCGCAGGGCCTTGGCACAGACCCCTCAGGGAAACCAGGCGGCCAAGCTGGGGAGGTGGGCACAGCCCGTTCTGTCGGCTCCACTCTCAAGCCCCTGCCACCCACACCAGCCCCTCCTCGCCCTGCCCAGGAGCCCCAGGGACGAGTACCCTGCACACAGGGTGCCCGTCATCTGCCGAACCCCAAGGGGCTGACGGCTGAACTGGGACTGAGTGGACGAACGAGGAAGTGAGCAAGAGCAGGGAAGGAAGCCGGGGCTCGTGAAGGATAACACAAGAGGCCGAGCGCTTGGCCTGCGATTGAGGCCTCGAGCCCCACGAGCCATGGATGCTTCTCGCACTCCGAGTGTGTGCAGGGCACAGGCAGAGCAGCCCTGAGCAGAGGGGAGCGGCGCCCTCAGGGACGACAGGGAGCCCCACACCGACCGCGCACGGGTCCCGTCCACACAGGTCTGGCCGCCACTTCCTACACCAGCCCGGGCCTCTGGAGGCTGAAGGACTCTCCACAGACAGGTAAGAGCGCAGCGGCCACTGATCCTGCTGCCCAGACCACCCAGGTCCGGTGTGCAGGAGAGAGGGCCCCCCAAGACACACACATCTAACACACATACACACACATACATGCACCAACAAACATGAACACACATGCACATGCCAACATACGCACACATACCAATATACACATGCACACACACCTGACACATACACATACATGACACAGATGCATGAGCACACGTCACATACACACCCAACACACAACCAACACTCTACGCAGACACAACCCAACACACATGCACACACACCCAACACACTCTACATACACACAACACACATGCACACACCTGATATACACATGTACACGACACATGCATGAGCACGTCACACACACACCCAACACACAACACAGGCACACACGACCTACACACACTCCTGACATACACATACACACACCCACTACACACACACAACACACATGCACACACCTGACATACACATGTACACAACACATGCATGAGCACATGTCACACACACTCCACAAACCCAACACACATGCACACACACCCAACACACTCCTGACATACACATGCACACACCCAACACGGCCCAACACACACACCCAACACCCACATCCCAGACATGCAAACGTCACACACACATGCATGACTTATACATGTGCATGCACCCAACACACAACCCTACACACACATGCACATGCACCTTTGTACGCACCCTACACACACCTGAGACACGCGCCCAACACACACGCACACACCCAGCATGTACACGCATGCACTCAACGCACATGCCCAGCTCACACAAACGACACACACATGCACACAACACACCCAATCACACACACCCAAAACACATGGAGGTATATATTGTACACGCCTACACAGCTCTCCAACACACACACCCCCAATGCACGCATGGACACACCTGACACACATGCACACACCAACACACACATACGTGTACACACACACACGTGTACATATGCCCACAGCAGTGCTGACTCCTGGCCAGGCATATACCACAGCAGTCAGGTTCACTCAGATACCCACGTCTGGGGTTTCCACAGCCTGGCCCAGGGAGATGAGTGGCCTCTCTGCCTGCCCTAGCCCTGCCCGGCCAGCAAGGTGGGGACACAGGGCTTTGTGTCAGCTCTGCTGTCTCTGTAGCCCCAGACAAAGGCCAGTGCTCCACGTGGGGGGCTGGTCACTTCTCCACCTTCGACCACCATGTGTACGACTTCTCGGGGACGTGCAACTACATCTTCGCGGCCACGTGCAAGGACGCCTTCCCCACCTTCAGTGTCCAGCTGCGGCGAGGTCCAGACGGGAGCATCTCGCGGATCATCGTGGAGCTGGGGGCTTCCGTCGTCACCGTGAGCGAGGCCACCATCTCAGTCAAGGACGTCGGGTAGGCCAGGTGGGCTGGGGCCCGGGGGCCCGGGGGCCGGAGGACTGAGGGGCCACCACCGACTGCCCTCGCCCCACAGGGTCATCGGCCTGCCCTACACCAGCAATGGGCTCCAGATCACACCCTTTGGCCAGAGTGTGCGGCTGGTGGCCAAGCAGCTGGAGCTAGAGCTGGAGGTCATGTGGGGCCCTGACAGCCACCTCATGGTGAGGAGAGAGGGGCCAGGGTGGGCCTGGAGACCCTCAGCACCAGGGGGGCAGGTGGGACTCTGGAGGGGCTGCCCTCCTTGGGGGTCCCAGCCAGCCCTCAGGCTGCCATGCAGCCAGGCCCTTCATGCCAAGCAATGCTGACCCCTGGCCAGCAACATGAGCTAGAACTGGGTTTTGTGGGTGACTCGGCTTCTCCACTGGAAAATTAGGCTCCCACAAGAAGAGGCAGACGAGCAGGGTGGGGGGATGGTGGAGGCTCTGGGTCCGGGAGCAGGAACTGAGAGCCCTCCACGGTGGATGAGGGCACCCCAGTCCCCTAGCTCCCTGGCCCCCAGCAGAGCCGTCTCCCGCAGGTTCTGGTGGAGCGGAAGTACATGGGCCAGATGTGTGGGCTCTGCGGGAACTTTGACGGGAAGGTGACCAATGAGTTTGTCAGTGAGGAGGGTAGGTGGAGGCAGGGCTGGGGGGCCTTTGGTGGGGGGCCTTTAGGTGGGGGCCAGGGCTGAGGGGGGCCTCTGTTCTGAGCAACAAGGGTAGGTGGGGGTAAGGCTAAGGGTCTCAAGGTGGGGGGCAGAGCTGCGGGGCCTCTGAGTAAGGAGGGTAGGTGGGGGGCGGGGCTGGGGGGCCTCTAGGTGAGGGGCAGGGCAGGGGTGCCTCTGAGGCCCGGCCCCCACGGTGCTGACCCCTGTCCTGCACCCCCAGGCAAGTTCCTGGAACCCCACAAGTTCGCTGCCCTCCAGAAGCTGGATGACCCCGGTGAGATCTGCACCTCCGAGGACATCCCCAACACCCACGTCCGGCAGGTCCAGCATGTAAGCAAGTGGGCTCCAGGTGGGGCTGACCCCAGGTCTCACAGGGGTCGGCGAGACCACCCGGGTCCCCCACAAGCAGCCCCAGCACAGACGCCCTGCCCTGACCTCCCCAGTCGTGGTGGCACGGGGTGTGGCCTTTGCCCCCATGACCCTGAGTGGCCCCCCCAGGCCCAGACCTGCACCCAGCTGCTGACTCTCGTGGCCCCCGAGTGCAACGTGTCCAAGGAGCCCTTCGTGCTAAGCTGCCAGGCAGACGTGGCCGCAGCCACCCAGCCGGGCCCACAGAACAGCAGCTGTGCCACCCTGTCCGAGTACTCCCGCCAGTGCAGCATGCTGGGCCAGCCCGTCCGCCGCTGGCGGGGCCCCGGCCTGTGCTGTGAGTCCAGGGAAGGGTGGGGGAGGCGCAGGGAGGCCGAGGGCTCCAGACTCAGCTCTCCCAGCCCCTGGACTGCATGATGTGATGCCTGCATCCCTCCGCGTCCGAGAGACAGGAGATCCTGGTTGCTGCTTCTAGATGGAGGAGGGGCTGGGCTAAGTCCTCCACCAAGCTGGGGTGGGACAGGGAGGGGTCGGGGGGGACCCTCTCACCAGAGCCGTGTGTGCCCACAGCTGTGGGTCAGTGCCCAGCCAACCAGGTGTACCAGGAGTGTGGCTCGGCCTGCATGAAGACCTGCTCCAACCCGCAGCACAGCTGCTCCAGCTCCTGCACCTTCGGGTGCTTCTGCCCGGAAGGTGAGGGCAGTGGCAGGCACTCAACTCTCCCCGGGACCCCTGGAGAGAGCCCAGGGACAAGGGGACGTCAGACTCCACCCACCCCGACCCGGCTCACCCCAACATTCTGCCGTCCGAGTCCCAGCTCCGGCGCCTCTTGCCTGGACAGGCTTTTCCCGTCCGGACGCTTGCAGCCTGCAGGTCTCCCAGCCATGGCCACCCCTGCAAACCCACAGGCAGTGAGGGCTGCTCACTGGAGTCAGGGAGCTGCCGAGGGAAGGCAGGGTTTGAGCTGGGCCCACGGGACAGTTACACATCCCTGCCTGCTGGAGGCCGCCACTCACCAGGAGCCTGGGCCGGGCACACTGGCACGAAGGGCTGTGCACGCACAGGGCCTGACGTAGAATTGCAAATGCAAGTGCAGCTGGAGTGAGAAGTCACGGCCCAGGCTGGAGGGGGCGTCTTCCTGGAGCCAGGTTGTGGGAGCGGGGTGGGGGCGTCTCCCTGGAGCCAGGGAGGGGCCACCCAACAGGAGAGTGGGAGGCAGTCAGTCCCACCCAAGTCGCAAAAAGCCCCTCGATTGCAGGTACGGTCCTGAATGACCTCTCCAGTAACCACACCTGCGTGCCCGTCACCCAGTGCCCCTGTCTGCTCAACGGCGCCATGTATGCCCCCGGGGAGGTCACAATAGCTGCCTGCCAAACCTGGTGAGTGAGGCGCGGGAGGGGGCTCTGGCTGGCCGGCAGGAGTTCCGCTGGCCTAGGGCGGGTAGGGGTGTGCTGTCCAGCTCCAGTGGCCCCGCCAACCATGCGGTTGCCCCCATGCCCACCCACAGCCAGTGCACCCAGGGCCGCTGGGCGTGCAGGGAGCGGCCATGTCCCGGCCACTGCTCCCTGGAAGGTGGCTCCTTCATCACCACATTCGACGCCAGGCCCTACCGCTTTCACGGCACCTGCACCTACATCCTCCTCCAGGTAGGATGAGCCCCGTGGCCCGTGGGGAGGGGCACTCCCGGTGACCCGACCCATGCCTGAGTGCCGCCCCCTTGCAGAGCCCCCAGCTTCCCGAGGACGGTGCCCTCATGGCTGTGTACGACAAGTCCGGCTTCTCACACTCCGAGACCTCCCTGGTGGCTGTGATCTATCTCTCCAGGCAGGTAAGGCCTTTCCTGAGCCCGTCCCTGCCAACAGGGCTCCGCTCCCTGGTGCCTGCGCCCTGACTCAGGCCACCCTCTCTCCAGGACAAAATTGTGATCTCTCAGGACGAGGTGGTCACCAACAACGGAGAAGCCAAGTGGCTGCCATACAAGACTCGTACGTCCTGGCCCAGTCCCTGGCCCCCCAGAACTGTTTTCTCTGGGGTGGGCTGCAGTGGGCAGGGAGGGGGCTGCGACGGCCCACTGAGCACCGTGTCCTGCAGGCAACATCACGGTCTTCAGGCAGACGTCCACCCACCTCCAGATGGCCACCAGCTTCGGGTTGGAACTCGTGGTCCAGCTGCGCCCCGTCTTCCAGGCCTACATCACTGTTGGGCCCCAGTTCAGAGGTCAGACCAGAGGTGAGTCCCTGCCCCTCCAGGTGGCCCTGTTGCCTCATCCCTACGGGGCCTGGCCATGACCAGGGGAGGAGAAAGATTCACACAACCCTCTGTGTCTGGGGAGTCCTCGGGGGTAACAGGCTCGTGTGGTCCACGCAGCCTCTCACCCAGGGTGCTATTAGAGGAAGGACGGGAGCTCCAGGGCGTGTGGGCAGGAATGGGCGCAGGAGGGATGGGCTCAAGCTGAACTCAGGCCCGCCGGCTCAGGGCTCTGCGGCACCTTCAACGGGGACACTACGGACGACTTCACCACCAGCGTGGGTATCGCCGAGGGCACCGCCTCACTGTTTGTGGACTCCTGGCGGGCGGGGAACTGTCCAGCCGCTCTGGAGCGTGAGACTGACCCCTGCTCCATGAGCCAGCTCAACAGTGAGTGTCCGGCCCCCAACTCCCCCTGGCTGGCCCCCCAGCACCCACAGTTCTGACAGACCCCTGGACTCGACCACAGGCCCAGCTGCTAGGGTGGGGGGTCCCTGGGAGGAGTCGTGGCTGGAATGGGGAGGGGCCGGGACTCACACCTGGGCCTGTCATCCCCAGAGGTGTGTGCGGAGACGCACTGTTCCGTGCTGCTGAGGACCGGCACGGTGTTCGAGAGGTGCCATGCCACAGTGAACCCCGCGCCCTTCTACAAGGTGAGGGCCCGAGGGCGCCTTGGTAGGGCTGCAGGGGAGGCCGGGGTGGCTGACATGGTCTCACGCACCCAAGGGCATAGGTTTGGGGCCCCCACACCCCCAGGGCAGGGTGCCTGCCACCAGCCCACGCTGGCTCTCTGCCCACAGAGGTGCGTGTACCAGGCCTGCAACTATGAGGAGACCTTCCCCCACATCTGCGCCGCCCTGGGCGACTATGTACACGCCTGCTCCGCACGGGGCGTCCCGCTCTGGGGCTGGAGAAGCAGCGTGGACAACTGCAGTGAGTGCCCGGCGGGGCTTGAGCGGGATCACAGCAGGCTGGGCTCATGAGGGGGTGTCCTGGGGCCTCAAGCTTTGAGGCTCTGCAGTGCCCGGCAGGCAGTGGAACCCAAGCTCGTCCTCCCCGGTTGGCCCCTCCCGGAGGGTCTGATGCCCGGGTCCCCCACAGCCGTCCCCTGCACGGGCAACACCACCTTCAGCTACAACAGCCAAGCCTGTGAGCGCACCTGCCTGTCGCTGTCGGACCGTGCCGCCGAGTGCCATGCCAGCGCGGTGCCCGTGGACGGTTGCAACTGCCCCAATGGCACCTACCTGAACCACAAGGGCGAGTGTGTGCGCAAGGCCCAGTGCCCGTGCACACTGGAGGGTTACAAGTTCATCCTGGCCGAGCAGTCCACCATCATCAATGGCGTCACCTGGTGAGGGGCCAGGCAGGGGCCAGGCGGGGGGTCCCTGCCGGGCCCCGGGGGCTCACGCAGCCTCTCTCTTGCAGCTACTGCATCAACGGGCGGCTGACTTGTCCGCAGCGGCTACAGATGTTCTTGGGTACGTACAGCAGCACCGGCCACAGGCTGGGACTGTGAGGGGTCCCCGGCTTCCTCTGAGTGTCCTGACTGCGTGCCCCTCTTTCCTGCAGCCTCCTGCCAGGCCCCCAAGACCTTCAAGTCCTGCAACCAGTCCTCAGAGAACAAGTTTGGGGCGGCCTGTGCCCCCACATGCCAGATGCTGGCCACTGGTGTTGCCTGTGTAAGGGGGCACGCAAGGAGCGGGAACGCCCAGGCCCCACCTCGGCCATGAGGGGGTTTCCACAGAACCCCGGGAGACCCGGCCATGTTCTGCCCTGCGGCGGGTGCCTGGGGCTGGCCAGCAGGTGGGAGCGGCCCTGTGGCCGGGCAGCTGGAAGCTCCAGGGGCTCGTCTGCAGGGATCCCTGAGGACAGTGGCCAGCACCAGCTTGGGGAGGGGGGGTTGTCCACGTGTAGGGGTGGGTACAGAGTCCCAGCACCTTCCACAAGGTGGGGGAAGCTTTGCTAAGGCAATGAGCCCAGCTGCCCACGACGGCCACAGAGTAAGGCTGTATTCAGGGAGAGGGCCTGGGAGACATGCCAGGCGGTCTCAGAGGGGCCCAGGGCTGGGCAGCGGCTGGCTGAGGCCGCCCTTCCAGGGGCTGCTGACCTGCCTCCCTCCAGGTGCCCACCAAGTGTGAGCCTGGCTGTGTCTGTGCCGAGGGCCTCTACGAGAATGCCGACGGGCAGTGTGTGCCCCCTGAGGAGTGCCCGTGTGAGTTCTCAGGGGTCTCCTACCCTGGGGGAGCTGAGCTCCACACCGACTGCAGGACCTGGTGAGACAAAACCTCGCTCCAGATGCCATGGGCTCCTGGGGCCGTCTGGGGCAGGCAGGGGCTGCCCAGGGTGGGGTTGTCCCGGAGGTGGGGGCATCCAGAGGTGCAGCCTGGCCTCTCCAGGGACCACACCCAGTGTGGCAGGAGGACCATGGGCCTGCCACCCACACCTGCTGTCTCCACAGCACCTGCTCCAGGGGGAGGTGGGACTGCCAGCAGGGCACCCACTGCCCGTCCACCTGCACCCTCTACGGGGAGGGCCACATCGTCACCTTTGACGGCCAACGCTTCGTATTCGACGGCAACTGCGAGTACATCCTGGCCACGGTAACCACCGGGCGCGGGGCCGCGGGGCCCGGGGACCCAGAGGCACGTCCCCCAGGGCTCCTCCTCAGTCCCCTCTCCCTGCAGGACGGGTGTGGTGCCAACGATTCACAGCCCACCTTCAAGATCCTGACAGAGAACGTCATCTGTGGGAACTCCGGGGTCACGTGTTCACGCGCCATCAAGATCTTCCTGGGGGTGAGCAGCCAGGCAGACTCTGGCAGGGCAGGAGGGGTGGTAGGGGGCCCCTGCCACACAGCTGGACCCTGCCCACTGGAGCCTCCAGGTTCTGCCCCGAGGTGCAGCTCTCCCCGCCTGCCTCTCCTTGAGGGGCGCCTGCTGCCCCTCCCCGGCCAGATACTCAGGACCAGGGGTGCTTGTCCCCCACAAGGTTTCAGGGGCTGCGCAATGTCTCCCAGGCAGAAGGGAGGGACACTCCAGGAAGCCCGAGCTTCAGCCCTCAGCCCTGTTCCAGGCATGCCAGGTCCTTCTGCCCCAAGCTGGTTCTCAGCAGACGCTCCTGTGCATGGCCTTAACAGACGTGGCAGCTCTGCCTCTGAGAGCTCAGTCCAGCACGGCTGTGCCAGGGGCCGGGGGAGACAGGCAGTCCCATGCCAACCCTACTCCACAGGGCCTGTCCGTGGTGCTGGCAGACGGAAACTACACGGTCACCGGGGAGGAGTCCCACGTGCAGCTCAGTGTGAGGCCGGGCACGCTGAGCCTTGTCGTGGACATCAGTGTCCCCGGAAGGTACAACCTGACACTCATCTGGAACAGGCACATGACCATCCTCATCAGGATCACCCGTGCCTCCCAGGTACCGCACGCCCTCTGCATCCTCCCAGACCCTCCCCGATGCAGGGGTGGAGACGGATGGCACAGTCCCTGGGACCGGCCGGATGTCGCTGTCTGCAGGATCCCCTCTGCGGCTTGTGTGGCAACTTCAACGGGAATATGAAGGACGACTTTGAGACGCGCAGCAGGTACGTGGCGTCCAGCGAGCTGGAGTTCGTGAACTCGTGGAAGGAGAGCCCGCTGTGCGGGGACGTGAGCTTCGTGGCAGACCCCTGCAGCCTCAATACCTTCCGGCGCTCCTGGGCCGAGCGCAAGTGCAGCATCATCAACAGCCAGACCTTTGCTGCCTGCCACAGCAAGGTGGGCACCAGGCAGGGGGCTGTACGCCTGCTCCTCCACAAATGTCCGGTGGGGGTGGGGGAGGGGGTGGGGGCTGGGCCCTGTCTGGCCCAAGGTGGGGAAGCCAGGCATGGTTCTCCCTCCATGGGATCCCAGACCAGCCAGATCAGGGTGCGGAGAGGTTCAGACCCTCTGCCTTAGCGCAGGGCCCTGACGTGGGGCCGACTCGTGCACTGTGGCTGTTTAGCAGCCCCCGGCCTCTGGCCACCAGATGCCCATAGCACCCCCAGACAGTGCCACGAGTCCCCTGGGGCAGCATGGCCTGGTGGGGTCCCCTGCTCAGGAGCCGGTGGTCAGGGAGACCTCCAGGATGCAGGGCATGTGCTTCCCAGCCCAGGGTGTGATCCAGTCATTGGGGTGCAGTAAGAACTGAGAGGATGGGGGCAACCCATGGTGGAACAGCATGGCACTGGCCCGCTGAACGTGAGCGTGATGTGGGGGGAGCGGAGACCCTGGGCAGGGCTGCAGTGGCCATGGTTAGTGGCAGCGCACCTTGGTCCCGATGGCGGATCTCAAGGTGTGAGCTTGGGTCAGGCCTCCATGGCAGCATCGGCTTTGGGAGGGTGGCTGGCGGTCAGGGCTGAGGTCCATGCGCTGCCGCTCACCCAGTCCCAGCGCCCTTACCGCCACACTCTGGCCTCACCACACTGAGGGCACTGCAGGTGGCAAAGCCTGGTGCCCCGCCATCCCCCGGCGGCCAGACACTGACTGGCACATGCCCCTGCAGGTATACCACCTGCCCTACTACGAGGCCTGCGTGCGCGACGCATGTGGGTGTGACAGTGGCGGGGACTGTGAGTGTCTGTGCGACGCTGTGGCCGCCTACGCCCAAGCCTGTCTAGACAAGGGTGTGTGTGTGGACTGGAGGACCCCAGCCTTCTGCCGTGAGTGACCACCCCACCCACAGGTTGCTCCAGCCCCTGACACCCAGCACCACTAAGGGCCAGCGCAGGGCTGCCCTTGCCCACAGGCCCCTCTCCCTGGACAGGCACCAGGCTGTGCCCTGCAGGGCCACCCTGGTCCTCCCGCAGCCCCCAGCTACCCAGGGGAGGTTTTGCCAAGAGGGCCCAGGCCTTCCCCACCCACGCTCAGGTTCCACGCATGCCCAGGGGAACCACTGGGTCAGGGGCAGGGCCAGGGCCAGGAACCCCGCCAGCTGACATGTCCCTTCCTCCCAGCCATCTACTGCGGCTTCTACAACACGCACACGCAGGACAGCCACGGCGAGTACCAGTACACCCAGGAGGCCAACTGCACATGGCACTACCAGCCCTGCCTCTGCCCCGGCCAACCAGAGAGTGTCCCAGGCAGCAACATCGAAGGTGCCAGGTGGCGGGGAGGTGACGCAGATACACAGGGGGACCCATTCACTCATTCATTCACACACATTCACTCATTCACACATTCATTCATGCTCATTAATCACACACATTAATTCACACATTCATTCACTCACTCACATTCATGTTCTTTCATGAAGATTAATGCACATTCACGCATATTCATTCACACACATTTTTCATCCACTCACGCATTCACGCATTCTTTCACGCACCTTCATTCATGCTCATTCATTCACGCAGTCACACTCACGCAGATTCATGCACATTCATTCACGCATATTCATTGATGCACACACATTTGTTCATCCACTCACATTCTCTCACGCACATTCCCTTATGCACATTCATTCACGCACATTCACTCCACATTCATCCATTCACGCTCACTCACGCACTCATTCAACATATTCATGCTCATTCATTCACGCATTCACTCAACACATTCATTCATGCATTCATTCATGCTCATTCACACATTCACTCATGCACATTCATGCACATTCACGCAGATTCATGCATATTCATTCATGCACATTTGTTCATTCACTCATGCACATTCACTCATGCACATTCACTCATGCACATTCACGCATTCATTGAACATTCATGCACATTCACTCATTCACACATTCATCCATGCACATTCATTCATTCATTCATGCTTGCTTATTCATTCAAGCTCATTCACTCATACACATTGATGCAGTCATTCACTTGCACATTTATTCTTTCACACACACAGTCATTCACTCGCTCAGCAGATGCGTCCTGAGCACCTCTGTCCTCCGGGTCAGTTCCAGGTCAGGGGACCTGGCCTTACACAAAACAAACAGTCCTGCACCCTGGAGCTTCCCTCCCAGCCAGGGAGAGGTGCCTAAGGAGGCAGAACCAGTGTTGGCCAAGGCGCCACCATGGAGGGGAGAAAGGCAGGCCGGGGTGGGAGAGCTACCCCATGGCTTCCGTGCCACAAAGGGTGGTTGGGGTCCTTGGTGGGAGGCAGATGTGAGGGTGAGGATGGGAAAGGTGAGGAGGGGAGCCAGGAAAGTGTCCAGAGGAGCAGCCAGGAGCAGCCTCGTGCCCACAACCCTTGAGAAAGCCAGGGCAGTGGGCAGAGCGAGCGAGTGAGGGGCGCAGGGCTACAGAGGGGTGTGGGGTACACAGAGGTGTGGGATGGGGTGTGGCCAGGATGCAGGGGTCTTTGTGAGGCCTGTGGCTGCCCCAGGGCAGATGTCTAAACGCAGATGGTCCTGGGATTTACAGGTGCTGGCCCAAGCGGTGGAGGAGGGTGATGTCTGGAGCCATCCGGACACAAGGAACAGATGCACTGGGGCTCAGGGCATTGGGGAGCACAGAAGAGGGGCCAGTGTCTGAGGTCCAGGGGGAGGTGAGGACTGGAAGATGGCACTGAAGCCCCAGCCTCGGGTGATAAGCAGGGGATGAGAGACCAAGGCCTGAGGAAGGCATGGTGGGAAAGGAGTGGCTTAGAGCAAGGTGCGCGGGTGAAACTGTAATCCCCGCACACTGGGAGGCCGAGGCAGGCAAATCACCTGAGGTCAGGAATTCGAGACCAGCCTGGCCAACATGGCAAAGCCCCATCACTACTAAAAATACAAAAATTAGCCATGCATCATGGCACACACCTGCCATCGCAGCTACTTGGGAGGCTGAGGTAGGAGAATCACTTGAATCCAGGAGGCAGAGGTTGCAGTGAGCTAAGATCACGCCACTGCACTCCAGCCTGGGCGACAGAGCCAGACTCCATCTCAAAAAAAAAAGGCAGAGAGGAAGGAGGCCGCCAGGGCAGGAAACATGCAGGTGGGCCTGGCTGGCCACTGGTCACACAGCCTGGCCGTTCTCCACCCTAGGCTGCTACAACTGCTCCCAGGATGAGTACTTCGACCACGAGGAGGGGGTGTGCGTGCCCTGCAGTAAGTCCAGTCAGCTGCCCTGAGAACCCCTGCCTCTGCCTACATGGAGGCAGAAAGCATGTCTGCATCCCACAAACAAGGGAGAGAGCCCTTGGGGGCTGTGAGCCCTTACCTGTGAGCTCTGGGACTCCACTGTCCGGGACCCTGGCCCCTTGGGTCTCCAGAGACTCAGGCAGCCTCCAGCCCATGGCAGCAGAGAGAAAAAAACAGCACTGAACCCCGCTGGGCCCTCCCATCCCTCTTCCACCAGCCCCCAGCTCCCCCTACCCTCACCAGGCCTGCCAGGGTGCCTGGGGTAGAGAGTGGGAATTATCCTGGGAAGGAGAAAGGGAGAGAGGGAAGGGTGGGCTCTCAGCCCCTCCGATCCCCTCCACCTCATCCTTGGTGAGCATCTCTGACTCAGGCCCTCGGAGCTCCCGGAGGCCCCGCGGGGTGGGGAGGCTTCGAGCGCCACAGGGAGCTGACGTCGTCTTCTTGCAGTGCCAGCCACCACACCGCAGCCATCCACCACAGGTGATTGCACGCACACTAGGTGCCAAGGTGACGCGGCCCTTTCCTGGGCTCCCCCAGCTCCCTGGACAAATCTGTTGGGTGGAAGCAGGGAGGGGGCAGGCAGTACCTGTGCCCTTCCCAGGTCTAACCTGGCAATCAGAGCTGGGGGAGGAGCTCAGCCCACAGCCAGGCAGCAGCCTGGTCCCTGTGGCCCTGGCTGGACCCACGGATGAGCACACAGCGGGGCCTCAACAGTTGGCCGCCGCCATGCAGAAGGCCCGGCCAGGAGCCAGGCTGCACTCTGAGAGCCACGGGCCAGCCCTCAACTGCGTGCCCGGCACATCAGCCCCTGTAGGGCTGCCCAGCTTCAGGGCCAAGCAGGCAGCGGGGAGGGTGCTCCCCAAGGATGTGCCAGTGCCCTGCAGCCCTGATGGCATGTCCGTCCACCCAGGCTCACGGCCCACACAAGTCTGGCCCACAACGGGAACCTCCACCACCATCGGGCTTCTCAGCTCCACCGGACCCTCATCCAGCTCCAAACGCACCTCTGCCAGCCCCACCCAGACACCCCTCCTTCCAGCCACGCTCACATCCTCCAAGCCCACGGCCTCCTCGGGAGGTAAGGAGCCTCCAGATGAGCCCATGGAGACGGCAGCTGCAGGGGGTCCTAGGTGTACCTCTGGGGTGGGTTCAGGGATGGCCCTGCGTCCTGGCTCAGATCTGCCACTAAGCAGATTCTCAGCACAGAATTTCCTATGCTTGGGAGCCAAACTGGGGATTGTTCAGAAAAACTTTTAAAGACAAGCTGGTCACGGCACGGGGCATTCCCTGCTGCTGGCTGCTGTCACTAGAAACCGTGTGGGACCTACAGGGCCTCTGCCAGGCAGCCTGCCCCTGCCCTACACCGAGCAGGGCCCCATCTGCTGTCCAGGGACCCTGGAGGGGACAGGACAACAGTCCTCTCAGCTGAGTAAGGGTGGGTGCAGGAGCAGCTGCAGCCCCATGAGCGTGTGGTCACTGCCCCAGCTCTGGCCGCCACAGCCAGGAGTACGGCGGGAAGACCTAACAAAGGCAAGAGGAAGAGCCCCTCCAAGGAGGCTGAGTCCCGGACAGCAGGCCAGGGATCCCAGGAGCAGGGCAGGGGGCTGGGACACAAGCCTTTGAGATGCAGGCCCACAGGAAGGGGATGTTCCGGGCGGCTGTCCTCTGCAGAACCACCTAGACCAACCACGGCCGTCACCCCACAAGCCACATCAGGGCTGCCTCCCACAGCCACACTGAGCTCGACAGCCACAAAACCCACAGTGACCCAGGCCACAACCAGGGCCACGGCATCGACCGCCAGCCCAGCCACAACATCCACAGCTCAGTCCACAACACGGACCACGGTGACACCACCACCACCAGCCACATCAGGGACAAGCCCCACGCTGCGTAAGTCACGGCACCATAGGATGCCAACAATCGCGAACGCACCCAGTCCCACCGCCAGCTCACATTTGGTGACTCAGCCGCAAAGGAGACCCCGTATTTCCCAGAGGGCAAGCGGGAAGGCAGCCCAACAGTGCACGCTGGAGCTGGATGCGAGGGAGGGCCGCCCTGCACCCACAGAGGCAGGCCTGGGGAGCAGAGGTGCAGGAGGGCAGGGGCCACCACCAGGGCCACAAGGAACCAGAGGGGGATAAAGTAGGGCCTGGGCTCCAGTCACAGAGTGGCAGCTGCGCTGAAGGAGTCAGCACTCAGCTCAGGGCAGGATGCGGAGCAGGTCCAGGTGAGATGGAGACACTAGGGCAGGCTGGAGTGCCCAGCAGGGGCAACGTCACAGGACCAGAGACAGGCAAGAAAAAGGTCACATGGACAAAAGGCCAGCAGAGGTCAGGGTAGAGAAACAAAAACAGTAATGATGACAACTTCACCAATTCCCACAGCAAAATCGACAAATCAGGAACTGCCAGGAACAACGGCCACCCAGACAACAGGCCCACGTCCAACCCCAGAGAGCACCACGGGCCCAACCACCCCACAGCCAGGACAACCCACGAGGCCTACAGCCACAGAGACAACTCAAACAGGAATGACTACTGAACACACGACGCCCCAAACCCCACACATCACACACTCCCCACCAGTGGGGAGTCCCATTGCTTCCACAGGTCCTATGACTGCCACCTCCTTCCAGACCACCACTGCCAATTCAACCCCATCACACCCTCACACCACACTTCCCACTCACGTGCCGCCTTTCTCCACCTCCTCAGTGACTCCAAATACTCACACAGTCATCCCTACCCATGCACAGATGTCCACTTCTGCCTCCATCCACTCAATGCCAACAGGCACCATTCCTCCACAAACAACAGTCAAGTCCACAAGGTCCACCCACACGGCCCCACCAATGACGGCAACAACCAGTAGGACCAGCCAAGACAACAGCTCATTCAGTACAGCCAAAACCTCTACATCCCTACACTCACACGCTTCCTCCACACACCATCCTGAAGTCACCCCAACTTCTACCACCACCATTACTCCCAAGTCCACAAGTACAGGCACGGGCACCCCTGTGACCCACACCACCTCGGCCACCAGCAGCAGGACACCCACACCCATCACCACACACTCCCCACCTACAGGGAGCACCTCTGTCTCTTCCACAGGTCCTATGACGGCCACATCTTTCCAGACCACCACTACCTATCCAACCCCATCACACCCTCAGACCACACTTCCCACTCACGTTCCACCTTTCTCCACCTCCTTGGTGACTCCAAGTACTCACACAGTCATCACCACTACCCACGCACAGAGGTCCACTTCCTCCTCTATCCACTCAGTGCCAATAGGTACCATTCCTCCACCGACAACGGTCAAGGTCACAGGGTCCACCCACACAGCCCCACCAACAACAGTGACTACCAGCAGGACTAGCCAAGCCCACAGCTCATTCAGCACAACCACAGCCTCTACATCCCTACACTCACATGCTTCTTCCACACACCATCCTGAAATCACCCTAACTTCTACCACCACCATTACTCCCAACCCCACCAGTACAGGCACCGGAACCCCTGTGGCCTACACCACCTTGGTCACCAGCAGCAGGCCACCACCACCCTTCACCACATACTCCCCACTCACAGGGAGCACTCCCGTCTCTTCCACAGGTCCTATGACTGCCACATCCTTCCAGACCACCACTACCTATCCAACACCATCACACCCTCAGACCACACTTCCCACTCATGTTCCACCTTTCTCCACCTCCTTGGTGACTCCAACTACTCACACAGTCATCACCCCTACCCACATACATTTGTCTACTTCTGCCTCCATTCACTCAATGCCAACAGGCACCATTCCTCCACCAACAGCGCTCACGACCACAGGGTCCATGCACACAGCCCCATCGATGACGGTGACCACCAGTGGGACCAGCAAAGCCCCGAGCTCATTCAGCACAGCCAAAACCTCCACATCCTTCTACTCACATGCTTCTTCCACACACCATCCTGAAATTACCTCAACTTCAACCACCACCATTACTCCCAAATCCACCAGTGCAGGAACCAGCACCCCTGTGGCCCACATCACCTCGGCCACTATCAGTGAGCCACACACACCCTTCACCACACATTCCCCACATTCAGGGAATAGTCCTGGCACTACCACAGGTCCTATGACTGCCACATCCTTCCAGACCACCACTACCTATCCAACCCCATCACACCCTCAGACCACACTTCGCACTCACGTTCCACCTTCATCCACCTCCTCAGTGAATCTAAGTACTCATACAGTCATCACCCCTACACACTCACAGACGTCCACTTCCACCTCCATCCACTCAACACAAACAGACATCATTCCTTCATCAACAACAGTCAAGGCCACAGGGTCCACACACACAGCCCCACCAATGACAGGGACCACCAGTGGGACCAGCCAAGTCCACAGCTCATTCAGCACGGTCAAGACCTCTACATCTCTACATTCACATGGTTCCTCCACACATCATCCAGAAATTATCCCAACTTCTACCATCACAATTACTCCCAACCCCACTAGTACAGACACTGGAACCCCTGTGGCCCACACCACCTCGGCCACCAGCAGCAGGCCACCACCACCCTTCACCACACACTCCTCACCTACAGGGAGCAGTCCCACCACTTCCAAAGGTCCTATGACTGCGACATCTCTCAAGACGACCACTACCTATCCAACCCCATCACAACCTCACACCACACTTCCCACTCACATTCCACCTTTCTCCCCCTCCTCGGTGACTCCAAGTACTTACACAGTCATCACCTCTATCCACCCACAGATGTCCACTTCTGCCTCCATCCACTCAACACCAACAGGTACCATTCCTCCACCGACAACGCTCACAACCACAGGGTCCACGCACACAGCCCCACCGATGACAGTGACCACCAGTGGGACCAGCCAAGTCCACAGCTCATTCAGCACAGCCAAAACCTCCACATCCCTCCTGTCACATGCTTCCTCCACACATCATCCAGGATTCACCCCAACTTCTACCACCACCATTACTCCCAACGCCACTAGTATAGGCACCAGAACCCCTGTGGCCCACACCACCTCAGCCACCAGCAGCAGGCCGCCACTACCCTTCACCACACACTCCCCACCTACGGGGAGCACTGCTATCTCTTCCATAGGTCCCATGACGGCAACATCCTTCAAGACCACCACTACCTATCCAACCCCATCACAACCTCAGACCACAATTCCCACTCACATTGCACCTTTCTCCACCTCCTTGGTGAACCCAAGTACTCACCCAGTCATCATCCCTACCCACACACAGATGTCCACTTTCACCTATATGCACTCAATGCCAACAGGCACCATTCCTCCACAAACGACGGTCAAGGCCACAGGGTCCACCCACACGGCCCTACCAATGACGGCAACAACCAGGAGGACCACCCAAGCCCAAAGCTCCTTCAGCACAGCCAAAACATCTACATCCCTACACTCACATGCTTCCTCCACAAATCATCCAGAAATCACCCCAACTTCTACCATCACGATTACTCCCAAGTCCACCAGTGCAGCCACCAGCACCCCTGTGACCCACACCACCTCAGCCACCAGCAGCAGGCTGCCACCACCGGTCACAACACACTTCCCACCTACAGGGAGTAGTCCCCTGTTTTCCACAGGTCCTATGACTCCAACATCCTTCAAGACCACCAGTACCTATCCAACCCCATCACACCCTCAAACCACACTTCCCACTCATGTTCCACCTTTCTCCACCTCCTTGGTGACTCCAAGCACTCACACAGTCATCATCCCTACCCACGCACAGATGTCCACTTCTGCCTCCATCCACTCGATGTCCACAGGCACCACTGTACCACCGACAACAGTCAGTGCCACAGGGTCCACCCACACAGCCCCACCGATGACGGGGACCACCAGTGGGACCAGCCAAGCCCACAGCTCATTCAGCACAGCCACAACCTCTACATCCCTATACTCACATGCTTCCTCCACACACCATCCAGAAATCACCCCAACTTCTACCACCACAAATACTCCCAAGCCCACCAGTACAGGCACCAGCACCCCTGTGACCCGCACCACCTCGGTCACCAGCAGCAGGCCGCCCACACCCTTCACCACACAATCCCCACCTACAGGGAGCACTCCCATTACTTCCACAGGTCCTATGACTACAACATCCTTCCAGACCACCACTTCCTATCCAACCCCATCACATCCTCAGACCACACTTCCCACTCAGGTTCCACCTTCATCCACCTCGTCAGTGACTCCAAGTACTCACACAGTCATCACTCTTACCCATGCACACATATCCACTTCTGCCTCAATCCACTCAACGCCAACAGGCACCATTCCTCCACTGACAACGCACATGCCCACAGGGTCCACACGCACAGCCCCACCAATGACGGGGACCACCATTCGGACCAGCCAAGCCCACAGCTCATTCAGCACAGCCAAAACCTCTACATCCCTCCACTCACATGCTTCCTCCACACACCATCCTGAAACCACACCAAACTCTACCACCATTATTCCCAAGTCCACTAGTGCGGGAACCAGCACCCCTGTGGCCTACACCACGTTGACCACCATCAGTGAGCCACACACACCCTTCACCACACATTCACCTTCAGGGAGCAGACCCAGCTCTTCCACAGGTCGTGTGACTACAATATCCTTCAAGACGACCACTACCTATCCAACCCCATCACAACTTCACACCACACTTCCCACTCACATTCCACCTTTCTCCACCTCCTCGGTGACTTCAAGTACTCACAAGGTCATCACCTCAACCCATGCACAGATGTCCACTTCCACCTCCATCCACTCAACACCAATAGGCACCATTCCTTCATCAACAACGGTCAAGGCAACAGGGTCCACACACACAGCCCCACCAATGACAGTGACCACCAGTGTGACCAGCCAAGCCCACAGCTCATTTAGCACAACCAAAACCTCTACATCCCTACACTCACACACTTCCTCCACACACCAACCTGAAATTACCCCAACTTCTACCACCACGATTACTCCCAACCCCACCAGTACAGGCACCGGAACCCCTGTGGCCCACACCACCTCGACCACCAGCAACAGGCCACCACCACTCTTCACCACACATTCTCCACCTACAGGGAGCACTCCCATCACTTCCACAGGTCCTATAACTGTAACATCCTTCAAGACCACCACTACCTATCCAACCCCATCACACCCTCAGACCACACTTCCCACTCAAGTTCCACCTTTCTCCACCTCCTCAGTGACTCCAAGTACTCACACAATCATCATCCCTACCCATACAGAGATGTCCACTTCTGCCTATATCCACTCAACACCAACAGGCACCATTCATCCACAGACAACAGTCAAGGCTACAGGGTCCACCCACGCAACCCCACCAATGACAGCAACAACCAGTAGAACCAGCCAAGCCCACAGTTCATTCAGCACAGCCAAAACCTCTACATCCCTCCACTCACACCCTTCCTCCACACACCATCCAGAAATCACTCCAACTTCTACCACCACAAATACTCCCAAGTCCACCAGTACAGGCACAAGCACCACTGGGACCCACGTCACCTCGGCCACCAGCAGCAGGACACCCACACCCATCACCACACACTCCCCACCTACAGGGAGCACTCCCATCTCTTCCACAGGTCCTATGACTGCAACATCCTTCCAGACTACCACTATCTATCCAACCCCATCACATGCTCAGACCACACTTCCCACTCACGTTCCACCTTTTTCCACCTCCTCGGTGACTCCAGGTACTCACATAGTCATCACGCCTACCCATACACAGATGTTCACTTCCTCCTCCATCCACTCAATGCCAACAGGCACCATTCCTCCACCAACAACGGTCAGTGACACAGGGTCCACGCCCACAACCCCACCAATGACGGGAACCACCATTCGGACGAGCCAAGCCCACAGCTCATTCAGCACAGCCAAAACCTCTACATCCCTTCACTCACATGTTTCCTCCACACACCATCCTGAAATCACCCTAACTTCTACCACCACCATTAATTACAATCCCACCAGTACAGAAACCGGCACCACTGTGGTCCACAGCCCCTCGACCACCAGCAGCGGCCCACCCAAACCCTTCACCACACATTCCCCACCTACGGGGAGCATTCCCATCTCTTCCACAGGTCCTGTGACTACAAAATCCTTCAAGACCACCACTACCTATTCAACCACTTCACACCCTCAGACCACACTTCCCACTCACATTCCACCTTCGTCCACCTCATTGGTGAGCCCAAGCACTCACACAGTCATCACCCCTACCCATGCACAGGTGTCCACTTCCACCTTCATCCACCCATCACCAACAGGCACTATTCCTCCACTAACAACATTCAGGACTACAGGATCCACACAAAAAACTCCGCCAAGGACAGTGACCATCAGTGTGACCAGCCAAGCCCACAGCTCCTTCAGCACAGCAAAAACTTCTACATCCTTGCACTCACACCCTTCCTCCACACACCAACCAGAAATCACCCCAACTTCTACCACCACCATTACTCCCACTCACATTCCACCTTTCTCCACCTCCTCAGTGACTCCAAGTACTCACACAGTCATCACCCCGACCCACGCACAGGTGTCCACTTCTGCCTACATCCACTCAACAGCAACAGGCACCATTCCTCCACCTACAACGGTCAAGGCCACAGGCACAGTGTCCACTCACAC
>NW_012122265.1:903559-903826 GCF_000951035.1 Colobus angolensis palliatus | reverse complement strand
TCTCTTCCACAGGTCCTATCACTGCTACATCCTTCCAGACCACCACTACCTATCCAACACCATCACACCCTCAGACCACACTTCCCACTCACGTTCCACCTTTCTCCACTTCCTTGGTGACTCCAACTACTCACACTGTCATCACCTCTACCCAAGTACAGATGTCCACTTCTTCCTCCATTCACTCAGTGCCAATAGGTACCATTCCTCCACCAACAACGATCAAGGTCACAGGGTCCACCCACACAGCCCCACCAACGACAGCAA
>NW_012122265.1:901878-902226 GCF_000951035.1 Colobus angolensis palliatus | reverse complement strand
CCTCCATCCACTCAGTGCCCATAGGCACCATTCCTCCACCGACAACAGTCAAGATGACAGGGTCCACCCACACAGCCCCACCAATGACGGCAACCACCAGTGGGAACAGCCAAGCCCACAGCTCATTCAGCACAGCCAAAACCTCTACACCCCTACATTCACACATTTCCTCCACACACCATTCTGAAGTCACCCTAACTTCTACCATCATCACCCCCAATCCCACCAGTACAGGAACTGGCACCCCTGTGGCCCACATCACCTCAGTCACCAGCAGCGAGCCACCTACACCCTTCACCACACACTCCTCACCTACAGGGAGCACTCCCGTCTCTTCCACAGGTACAA
>NW_012122265.1:885504-901196 GCF_000951035.1 Colobus angolensis palliatus | reverse complement strand
CTCCACCGACAACAGTCAAGGCCACAGCATCCACCCACACAGCCCCACCAATTACGGCAACCACCAGTGGGACCAGCCAAGCCCTGAGCTCGTTCAGCACAGCCAAAACCTCTACATCCCTACATTCACACACTTCTTCCATACACCATCCTGAAGTCACTCCAACTTCTACCACCATCATCCCCAATCCCACCAGTACAGGAACTGGCACCCCTGTGGCCCACACCACCTTGGCCACCAGCAGCAGGCTACCCACAATCTTCACCACCCACTCCCCACCTACGGGGAGCACTCCCGTCTCTTCCACAGGTCGTATGACTGCAACATCCTTCCAGACCACCACTACCTATCCAACACCATCACACCCTCAGACCACACTTCCCACTCACGTTCCACCTTTCTCCACCTCCTTGGTGACTCCAACTACTCACACAGTCATCACACCTACCCAAACACAGATGTCCACTTCTGCCTCCATCTATTCAATGCCAACAGGCACCATTTCTCCACTGACAACAGTCGAGGCCACAGGGTCCACCCACACAGCCCCACCAATGACGGCCACCACAAGTGGGACCAGCCAAGCCCTGAGCTCATTCAGCACAGCCAAAACCTCTACATCCCTACATTCACACTCTTCCTCCACACACCATCCTGAAGTCACCCCAACTTCTACCACCATCACCCCCAACCCCACAACTACAGGAACCGGCACCCCTGTGGCCCACACCACCTCGGCCACCAGCAGCAGGCTACCCACACCCTTCACCACACATTCTCCACCTACGGGGAGCACTCCCGTTTCTTCCACAGGTCCTATGACTGTAACATCCTTCCAGAGCACCACTACCTATCCAACCCCATCACACCCTCAGACCACACTTCCCACTCACGTTCCACCTTTCTCCACCTCCTTGGTGACTCCAACTACTCACATAGTCATCACTCCTACCCACCCACAGATGTCCACTTTCTCCTCCATCCCTTCAATGCCAACAGGCACCATTTCTCCATCGACAATGGTCAAGGCCACAGGGTCCACCCACACAGCCCCACCAATGATAGTGACTACCAGCGGGACCAGACAAACCCACAGCTCATTCAGCACAACCACAGCCTCTTCCTTCTTATCTTCCTCCTCGTGGCGGCCCCAGAACTCTAGCTCAAGGCCACCGTCACCACCTTCTGCCACCACACAACTCCCCAACTTGAGTTCTGCAACCACTCCTGTTTCTACAACTAATCAGCTGTCCTCCTCATTTTCTCCCACTCCTTCTGCCCAGTCTTCCGTTTCTTCTCATGTACCCTCCTCCCACTCCTCTCCCCAGACTTCATCTTCAGCTGGTACATCTTCCTCTGTCGTGTCCACCCCCGTGCACTCCACTACCCTGAGCTCGAGCTCACACTCGTTCTTCACTCATCCCATGACTGCATCAGGGTCTGCATCTCCTCTTTTTCCTTCTTCTCCAGCTGCCTCTACCACCATTAGGGCCTCTCTCCCCCACACTATCTCCTCTCCTTTCACCCTCTCTGCTCTACTCCCCATATCCACTCTTACTGTGTCTCCCACCCCATCCAGTCACCCAGCCTCCAGCACCACTGCATTTCTGTCCACGCCCAGGACCACGGCCAGCACCCACGCCGCCCCTGCCTTTTCCTCTCAGTCCACCACCTCGCGGTCCACTTCTCTCACCACCCGAGTTCCCACGTCAGGCTTTGTGTCACTCACCTGGGGGGTGACGGGTATCCCCAGCTCTCCAGTCACCAACATTACCACCAGGCACCCTGGTCCCACCTCACTGCCTACCACGCAGTTCCTGACCAGCTCCCTCACTGCACATGGAAGCGCCCCTGCTTCTGCCCCAGTATCTTCTCTCGGGACACCTACGCCCACCTCACCTGGTAAGTGGCATCTCTGTGGCCCTCCTACTGGCCTCACCTCTGTGCTCGTGACTCCCAGGCAGCCACTGCCTCAGTTTACCCCTCATGGTCCTATGATCCCAGGACCACATGCCTGTTCCCCACCTTCCCCTACACACCTGACGGGTTTTTCCCCTCTCCTCTCTTGGGCACCCTCTATGCCAACGCTTTCTTGGCCAAGCAAGTGCCCGGCCTCCCCGTTGGCCCTTCCCCAGCTAACCTTGACCTTTCCCTGCACTGGCTCACTCATGCCCCGGTCACTGCTGCACTCCTGGCCTCCCCTCAGAGTGATACCTGCCAAAAGCCTTCCCTGGCTGCCCCTTTGGGTGCTCAGAGGATGTCAGGGCTGGCCGGACCCCAGGGTTCAAGCAGCACAGCCCTTCCTCCAAGTGCAGAAGGAGACATAAAAGTCCGGCACAGCCCCTGCCTCGCCCCGAAGGACCTGTTGAAGGTGAAGCTGGACCTGGCAACCAGGGCGCCTGCTCCTTGGTACTCATGCCAATTCTCTGGGCCACGGCTCTTCCCAGCCTCCACTTGGTCTCAGGCCTATGAGCAAGTCCACTGCTCCCCAGGCCATGGGACGCCTGGAGACAGAACACGCCTCAGGCCTTGTCCACGTCCACCCAACCTCACGTTCCAGGGATGTCCCTCCCTTCCCTCCTGGGTGTTCCTCTCACAGCAACCACCCAGGGACTGGGTCCCTCACGTGCATTGACCTCCACCAGGTGGCAACGCCACGGTTGGCTTCGTGGTCTCTCACGTGGGTAGCAGCTCGTTGCTGCAGGCTGAGGGAATCTCGGTTTGGGTCCCTCCCTGAGACCAGGACTTGGGTGCAAGCTGTAACTGGGGAGCTGACCCCAAGAAGCAGAGGTGAGGGAGCAGGAACCATCTGTGAGGGGAGGGCAGCTAGGGACAGCAGGGCCTGTGGAGGCACACATAGTCCCGCCCCCTCCTGGAGAAAGCTCTCTGCAGCGGGCAGGTAGGTTCCAGGCGACCTGTCTTCTCTGTGGCCAGGAAATGAAGCTGGGCACAGCCAGGGGAGGGCACACAGGCAGCAGGGTCCAGTCTTTACCCCAGGACTCCTTTTCCACTTTTAAACCCATGCTCCGCAGTGGCGGTTTCTAATGCCGATGCTGCCACTGCCTGCATCAGTCCACCCTGTTCCGTGCTGCCTGCCACATGCCCAGGCCTCTCACTGAGGCTGGCTGTCTGGGCCTTCCACACGGGTCCCTACCCCACCTCTTCCAGGAGCCCAGACCATGGGGCCTGCTCCACTTCCCTCCTCCCCAGCTGGGGCACATGGAGCTCCCACGACACCCTCTGTCCCCCTCTCTGGCGTCACTGACACGGTGTCCTCGGCCCCCCTGCAGGTCCTGGGTCCGGCCAACCAGGGATACCCATGCCCACAGGTCGGTGTCGAGGCCTGGGGTGGGGCATCAGGGAAGCTGGGGCCCAGGGGTGGCTCACACAGGCCCAGGGCTCAGTATCTGCTGAGTCCACGGAGAAAATTCTCTACCTTGATGGACTCCAGCAGAGCGACTTTGAGGGGAAAAAACAAACTAGGATGCTGCTGGCCTTTGCCTTTGGGTATGGCTGAGGTCTGAGCTCTGTGGGGCTCCACAAGGGAAGACCACACCTTGGGCAGGAGAGTCCAGAGACAGGTGGGGACCCCGTTCTCTAGCCAGGGCTTCCCTCCCTCCTCGCTCCATGTCCACCCTGAGCGCTGCTGACCGTCCACTCGGCTCCCAGGGGTCTGCAGCGTGCAGGAGCGGCAGGAGGAGATCACATTCAAGGGGTGCATGGCGAACGTGACAGTAACCCGCTGTGAGGGCACCTGCATTTCTGCCGCTAGGTGAGTCCACAGGCGGGAGGCCTGCCCCATGTCCAGCAAGGTGCTCACAACCCCACCTCAGAGAGGCGCCAGGGCAGGTTCGGGCTCCCCACCCAGGTGCCTGCTGCCCCGTCAGGTTAGCCACTCTGCGCTCCGTCTGCCCAACACTGGCCTTGGCCCCTGTGAGCCGGGAGCTCAGCGGGGAGGTCCAGGCCTCTGTGGAGCAGCTGCCCTGGGGAGGGAGGGGCCTCATGCCCCTGCAGCAGCCATGACCCTGCTCTGTCTTGGCTTCTTGGCAGTTTCAACACCATCACCCAGCAGATGGACGCCCACTGCGGCTGCTGCCGCCCCCTCCACTCCCATGAGCAGCAGCTGGAGCTGCCCTGCCCAGACCCCAGCGCGCCTGGCCGGTGGCTCATACTCACCCTGCAGGTGTTCAGCCGCTGCGAGTGCAGCTCTGTGGCCTGTGGAGACTAGCAGGGTCGCCGCCTGCTCTCCTGGGGCTGAAGGACTGCAGATGACGGACAGGACAAACACCCACCGGCCCCCTTCCCACTTGTGCCAGCAGCTGCTTTCCTGGTCACCAGGCCTGGCCCCCAAATGACCCCGGCCGTGGCTCACCTGGGGCACCAGTGGGAGAGGGGCTGCCAAGCAGAGGCCCAGACCACCACACCCCTGCAGACCCTGAGCCAGCAGAGAGGGACTGAGGCAGGCAGTGGCCACGGACCCTCCCAGGCACACAGGGCACTCCCGACCACCCGTCTGCCATCCAACACCTCTGAGCCCTTGAACTTGGCCCCAGCCCGGCTGGGCCCAGAACCCTGCAGATGAGGCCAGAGCAGGCGCTGGACCAGACCCATCAGGACCTGTGCTGAGATGGGGGCAAGAGGCCCAGGCAGCCACCAACACAGAGAAGAGGAGCTCCCCAGAGTCAGGGAGGGCACAGGGTGGCAGCGAGGGCAGGGCAGCCACCCCCGCTCCCAGCCAGGCAGAAGGCCCCCGCCAGCACCACACCTGTCCCCAGCAGCTTGACCTCGGGAGAGGGCGTCACCCGGCCAGAGACTCCAAATAAACTGGTTCTTGTCAAGGCACAGAGGCTGGTCCCCGAGCACTTGAGCACTGCTTTTGCCTCTCCCCAGTCCCTTAGACATTAGGCACCCGACCCACACCTGCACCCTGTGGGCCCCTGGGATCTGAGGTTGGGCGGGGCTGCCCCCAGGAGGGTCCGGGCTGGGAAAAGAAGCTGCCTCTGGCTTTGGCCCCCTGCCCTCCCTCCACCAGGACTGTCCCATCTCTGGCGAAGCCCACCGTCCTCCAGGGGCCACCCCCATCTGCCTGAGAGCCCCTTCTGTAGTCAGATCAACAGGAGGATCCCCCGTGGAGCCTCCTCGTACCCACATGGTTTGGCAGGCCCGTTCCCCAGGAAGGAGCCCTGGGCTGCACCCCAACACACTGTATAGCGGGGAGCCCTGAAGCCAGGCTGGAGGGGTTCCCGCATGACCTGAGTCCCAAAAAAATTCCACCACACACCCAGAATCAAACTGGCAAAGGGCAGGTCACTTTCTGATGCCCACTGCCTGTGAGCCCACAGGCCAGGGACCTTGGGGTCTGTGCCTCCCACGGCCCCCGGGGAGCTATAAGGATTACGTGGGATGCTTTCCCCCCAAAGAAAGCGCACGATCTGGGGTGCTGTTCTAGCCTTTATTTTTCTTTGACGAGGAGTGCCACACTGAGGGCCCCCCTGCAGCCACACAGGGAAGCAGTACCTCGGGGAGCGGCCTTTCCTCTGATGGCGGGAGGGGTCAAGGGACGCAGGAGATCCACGGCAGCACACGCAGCCGGCAGGCGCAGCACACGGGCAGAGCACTGCCCAGCAGCTGGAACACAAGAATGAGGGCCACACCACCCAGCTGCAGCACAAGCCCAGCGCGGCGTGTCATGACACCTGGCACCGCCAGACCCAGAATGGCCAGCGCGAGAGGCATATGCCACCGACATGGCTATCCTGTGATCAAAGTCCGACACGCCGGAAGGAGAGCCACAGACATCGTGGGCTGCACACACTGCAGGGGAGCTGTGGAGACCTGATGGGTCCGTGAGCCCCTGCAGCTGCCCGAGGGACCCGCAGAGCAGGTGGCTGAGGGCCAGGCTCAAGCACATGTGGCCACCCACCCTCCCTGCCTCCACAGCATGTCAGGAAGCCGGAACCCGTGCTGGGTGTGTTTAGGACAAACAAGGCCACCGTCCTGGGGACAGAGCACAGGGCCCTAGCCTTGGCTCCTAGGCCAGCCCTGAGAGCCTCTCAGGTGTCAGACGTGCAGCCTGGGTGCTGAGTCCAGACGACAGGTGAGACACAAGCCGCAGGTGGCACTCAGCGTGTGGCCAATGGCCCCTTCACTTCCTGACCTCTACACAGAGGCTTCCCTCCTCCACGGCCCCTCCAGGGACGACTGGACAGGGCCAGTGGAAGGACTCAAGCCTGCACCGTGGCCTGGGGACACCCACTCCTGACAGGAGAGAGACGAGCACACCTGAGTCTGCGCCACCAGCCCACGCTTTACCCTGGAGTCCTGGGGGCCCTGTGGGGCCGGCAGGACACTCCTTCCCTGGCTGCACATCTAAGGCCTCGGGGACTGCAGGAGCATAACAGACGCCCTCCACAAACAGGAGTTGGGAAAACAATGACATCCAGTCAGGACACGTGGTTTTGCCAGAAGTCATTACAAATACAAATGCTTCTAAAGTCTAGATTAAAATCCTGCCTGGCAAAACTGTCCACCTGGGACAGCAGCAAAACCAGGGGCGGCCGTGCTCCTCCCAAGGGCCCAGGACGATGCCAGGTGTGCAGCCACCAGAACAGCCACACACCAAGGCTCAGCCCACGCCACATGTAGCGGCACTGCTGCTCCCAGAGGCTCCGAGGCAGGGTGGGCGGCAGCACGGGCCATCTCAGTGACACTCCCACAAACGCCACGTTCACGCCAACTTCTAATTTCCCTTTAATTTGTAGATTTAACCACAGAACTGTCTTGATTTTTATAAAAACTGATCCCAAGATCCACCTTCTGCCGTGGCTGCCGCAGTCCAGGCTGAGCTTTTCTTCCTGAGCCACACACGTGTGTTCCTGTCCAGCCCAAAGGGGAGAGGTCTGGGGCAGCGGGGGTGCTCATCGCAGGATGGCCACGAAGACAAACGGCACAGACGAAGACAACGCGAGACACACGAGCCTGGTCCTCCATCCTCAAGACTAAAACTGCGCTGACAGCAATTCACATAATCTCTGAGAAACGGCTTCCTTACTCGTCCGCAGCGTGAGCCGGTACATCTGAAACGGAGAGCACAGCGGGTCAGCGGGCATGCCAAGGCTCACACAGCCCTTGGGTCCAGGACCCGCCATGCAGAACCCTGTGGGCCACACCCAGGGACCGCTCTCTGGAGGCACCCACAGCTCGGCAGAGGCCTGAGCACCACACACACTGTCAGCATGAAAACTGAGGGCTGGCATGGGAGCGCCTGGCGCCTCGTACGTAGCTGGCGGGAGTGTGAAGTGGCACAGCTTCTTGTAGCACTAACCACACACAGGCCCTGGGCAGCAGCGGCATTCCTGGGTGCCGCCCGAGTGAAACGGAGACAGGTGTCCATCGACAAAATGGGACGTGGCAAGAAGGAACAACGCAGTGACAGAGAGGAACAGCTGGGAGAGCCACCGCCCAGGACCAGGCTGCTCTGTGGCGGGACGATGCTCCAGGTGGCCAGCTGTGGGGAGGCTGGGACGCAAACAGGTATTGACAGGGTGGTGGTTAAGTGGGCACGCAACATCTGTCAAAACTGACCGAACTGCACTAAAGAGCTACACATCTCACCATGTACATTGTGCCAGAATAAAAAGCAACTCAAGTGTGTTCAGCCATTTCCTGAGGGCCTGACCTGGGCTTGCAGGTTCGGCTCCAGGCGTAGCAGGCATCCAATCTGGGTGGTTTTCGTGTGGATGATTCCAGCTCCCACGAAATTCGCAGGATTAGGATCAACTTCTTCAAGAAGTGCAGAACCAAACCCAATGATCTGTCCAAAGAAATAGGAGAATGATGATCCTGGAGCTGGGTCACAGGCAGCACGTCCCCCAGAGCCATCCCTCCAGACCCTAGTGCTGGGTCGCAGGCAGTGTGTCCCCGGGGCCGTCCCTCCAGACCCTGGCGCTGGGTCGTGGGCAGCGCATCCCCCGGGGCCGTCCCTCCAGACCCTGGCACTGGGTTGCGGGCAGCGTGTCCCCGGGGCCGTCCCTCCAGACCCTGGCGCTGGGTCACAGGCAGTGCGTCCCCTGGGGCCGTCCCTCCAGACCCTGATGCTGGGTTGCAGGCAGCGTGTCCCCGGGGCCGTCCCTCCAGATGCCCTACCTTGGCTTTGGTGACTTCTGTGTCCATTGGGTGCTTTGCTTTGAAGATGTTCTGCACCTCCTGCTGTGGACTGTGAGAAACAGCAAAGGCGAGTTTCTCAGCCAGGCCAGAGACCAAAGCCCATCTTTTCAAATGACCCCCATCCCCACCCCTGACCCCTACAGGACAACAGGTTTCTCACTTGCTCAACTGCTTCCAACGTTGAAAGAAATCCTGAGAAGCCATTTCTGTCGGCTGGAAGAATTTGTTGAGAGTGATGGGCAGCTGCACAGACACATTCTGGAAGGTGCCCCCATACCTGCCAGCAGCAGCAGCAGAAAGAGACAGTCAGCTCCTCCTCTGAGAGCCCCAGGGGCCAGGAAAGAGCCTGGAGTGAGAAGCGTCCCCACCTACTGCCACCCACTAGAGCGTGGGGAGCCGAGCCTTGAGTCTCCACAGATCATGTGTGGCTCAGTGTACAGTGTCACCCACAGACAGGATAGGCAGGGCCGCGTACACAGGCAGGATGCCCCTGTGCCTCATTTCTCCCCATTTATCTGTTTCCCAGAACTCCAAGTCTGTGCAAATAGTGTGATTTTTTTTTCTTTAAAAAGGCAAAGACATTTGCACAAATAATGAAACAAAAATTTGCATGTCTATGTCCCCAAATTCTACGGTATACAATCCTTAGGTTCTCTGTATTTTTAATGTTAGAAAGTGTGCTTTTCTCAACATTCATAACCTTGCAGACACCCAGCAGGGTACGGGCTGACCGTGTACATGCTGTTGCAGCCACTGAAAAGTGAGAGTAACCAAGAGTTGCAACAGGAAAATCTTATGCTTTTAAAAACTAAGCAAAGTGGTATGATCTGAGTCCAACTGTGCAAAAAACGCACCCCTCAGGCCAGGGTCCGAAGGAAACCAGCCGCCTTCACCTCGCAGCTGTTGTCTGGTACCAAGCCGGGCAGGTGGCGCAGGGCCCTGTCTGCTACCCCATGAGGTAGGCCCCGTTGTGCCCAGAAAGATCCTAGCAAGGCCCCATGTGGGAGTTGCCACCTGCCATCCCGGAGCCCAGGGCTTCACCTCCCCTCGTTTCCTGCGCTCTGCAGAGCTGAGGGCAGCAACAGCTCAGGTCGCATCCATGCACCATGAGTACCCGCATGCCCTGGGTCCCCTCAGGAAGGACATGGGGGCACAGTCATGGAGCCAGGCACACAGCTCAGGCGCCCACACAATCCTTGGCCCGGGGCGCACAGACAGCTCTTACCTGAACTGAATGTTGAGGACTGGCGCCTCCGTGAAGTCGGACACGCACTCTATGTTGACCACCTGCTGCACCTGCGCACCGCCCTCCACAGTCGGGTCCACGGGCTTGGTCTGCAGGTTCAGGTGTGTGTGCGTTAAGGAATCCAGCCAAGCAAGCCCCAGCGGCAGAAGCGGAAACGGGCCGGGCTAGAGCCCCAGCAGGACCCATGGAGGAAGCACACACCACGCTCCAGGACCACCAGCTACGGGTCAAGGGGCGGCCACACCACCCGGCCCTGCCCTTCCACCCAGACAATCCTCAAAACACTGTTTGCTTCTCACGCTTCCAAAATGGCTCCTCCATTTTAAAAAGTCGCTTAGACTATCTACTGGCTGTTCTACTTCTCTGTTTTCACTCTGTGAGCCTCGGCTCTGGTTCTTACACACACAATTTTTGTCACCGTTAGCAGAAACTGGTGCTTAGTAGGGCAGGAAAACTTCAAGAATCCTGGGAATAGCAGGCTCCTGAGACAGCGAGACTCAGAAAAGAGCCCGCCTTGCTGGGACCAGCGTTGTTTTCGTGCTGGAAAACAAGGGTTTGCCTACAGCCTCTCCTGAAGAAACAGCAACACCAGCAAAGCTGGCTCCAGGAGGCAGCAGGGTGCATGCAGGCCTCTCCTACCCTCTGGGTCGTGTGCTGCCGGCCACTCAGCTGCTGGGCTCGCTGCTGCCTTCAGCCAACAGACCCCGAGGGAGAGACCCCTAAAGAGGAGCACAGTAGGAGTCAGCTTCCACTCCGGATTCTCAACGAAGTCTTTAATACACGTGATCCTACGTGTGTATTTTCGGCCGGGCGCGGTGGCTCAAGCCTGTAATCCCAGCACTTTGGGAGGCCGAGACGGGCGGATCACGAGGTCAGGAGATCGAGACCATCCTGGCTAACACGGTGAAACCCCGTCTCTACTAAAAATAGAAAAACTAGCCGGGCAAGGTGGCGGGCGCCTGTAGTCCCAGCTACTTGGGAGGCTGAGGCAGGAGAATGGCGTAAACCCAGGAGGCGGAGCTTGCAGTGAGCTGAGATCCGGCCACTGAACTCCAGTCCGGGCGACAGAGCGAGACTCCGCCTCAAAAAAAAAAAAAAAAAAAAAAAAATAGATGCATTATCAAAAACTGACACTCCAATATGGAAGACTGCCTGTTTTCTTTTTGCTGCCCAACACCACAGGCAGATTACGATTGCCTGATTTTCATATAGCATCTGGAATTATCTTGCTATTTTAACAAAACAAGAAAACCAAAAAACTTCCTCAAAAGCCTCCTCTAAGTCCCACATTGTGCTGTCTGTGGGCACGGGGGCAATGAAACCAAGGATATTAGGCTGCAGCTCATCTGAACAGATCAGTGTTGGAGTAAAATTCAGGAACTGCGTGGAGGTCTTATTACCATAGAAGATAAACATCCGACCTAGAAGAAACAAAAACCATTTTTTCACACACATCATTTCACGCTTACCCTGAATATTCACATTGAAAAACAAGAGCCCCCCCTCCACAATCTTCAGCTGAATCAAAACGCACTGTTGTGATGCACGACTCTTGTTAAAATTAAGAACCAATTTTTTCCAGTTTTAGAACGAGCACACCAGTGTTGGAAACGGGCGGGGTATCTCCTCCACTAAGAGGTAACTTCAGCCCTCCAGCGCCCTCCTCCCTCGGCCCCTCCTGCACACCCACACGGGACGGATGAGGTCACACGCGTGTGCACGGGGAAGGACCTAAAGAAAGCCCTGTCCGCAGGCTGGGCTCCAGCTGGAGGGGCCTCCAGGGACGCCGCAATCACACAGGCCACTGCCGGCCCTGCCCCACGTCTGCGACACGTAAACACAGGCACCGGCCCTGGCTGCCTCCCGTCAGGGGACCCGGCTGGGCCTGCGTCCAGCACAGCACTGGTGTTGCACACTGGCCCTCACCGCAGCGGCTCATGCACAGCACAGGTGCACATTTTGGATGTGTCGCTGTTTTTATTTATATCACAATAACAAATCTTCGTGAACATCTGTATGCCCCTTGAATTCAGAAAGGAAACCTCGAATATTCTGAAAAGGGTAAACAGTTTGGCATCACTCCTCCCGCAATTTAAAAAACCAAAACCAACACCTAGGTGAAGCTATCACGGCCCAGAGTTTAAAAACTTACACCAGGGCTAAAAGTATCATCTGTTTTCAATGCAGCATTTCCCACAAGAATTACTCGGACAACCCTCACTTTTCTAACAGATCCCTGGTGGGCAAGCGACTAATTCTCCTTTTTCACACTCTTTCCGTGTTTTTCACCAGAGCAGTCCTCAGGAGGCTCAAGGCAGGCGCTGAGAGGAGGCAGGTCTGCAGCCAGGGCCCCTGTAGCCACAGGGTTCCATGCACAGTGTTTTTTTTACACTCAAAGGCTTTTGTATGTCCTTCTTCTAAATTGTGGTAAAATACACATAACCTAACATTCACCTTCCTAGCCGTATTTAGGTGGACACAAGGAAGCAGGAAGTGCAGCCACTGCCACCACCATCTCCAGAAAGTTCTCATCTTCCCAAACTGAACTCCGTCCCCATTAAACACCAACTCCCCATCCCCCTGGCCTAGGCCCTGGCACCCACGAACCACGTTCTGTCTCTACGGAGTCACTGCTCTAGGGACCGCATGAGTGGAGCCACACAGGATTTGTCCCTGTGTCTGGCCCGTGTCACTGAGCACCATGTCCTCAAGGTGCATCCGTGCTGTTTTATGCATCAGAATTTTATTCCTGTCTGCCGTCTGATGGCTGAATAATATTCCACTGCATCGACGGACCACATTTTGCTTATCTAGTCATCCACCCATGAACATCTGGGCTGTTTCTAACTTCTGGGGATTGTGAATGCTGCTATGGACATGGGTGGACAGGTACCTCTTTAAGACCCAGCTTTCGATTCTCTGGGGTCTGTCCCCAGACGTGAACCTGCTGGGTCACAGAGTAATTCCACTTTCTTTTGTGTTTTGAGGAACTTCCCACAGTAACTGCACGACTGTACACTCCTGCCAGTGGCGCACAAGGCTCCAACGTCACCATGCCCTGCAGACACTCCTTTTCCTTCACAGTTTGTTTTGATGTATGCGTTATTTGTGAATGAATGAATGAATGAATGAATGAATGAATGAACGAACGAACAACAGGGTCTCGCTCTGCTGCCCAGGCTACAGTGCACTGGCATGATCTCAGCTCACTGCAGCCTCAAACACCTGGACTCAAGCGATCCTCCCCCCTCTCTGCCTCCTGAGTAGCTGGGACCACAGGTGTGCACCACCACATCTAGCTAATTTTTGTATTTTTGTAGAGATGGGGTCTCACCATGTTGTGCAGGCTGGTCTCAAACACCTGGGCTCAAGTGATCCTCCCACCTCGGCCTCCCAAAGTGCTGGAATTACAGGCCTAAGTCACCACGCCACCAGGCCAGTCTGTTTATTTATTTATTTACAGAGTCTCACTCTGTTGCCCAGGCTGGAGTGCAGTGGCATGATCTCGGTCACTGCAACCTCCGCCTCCCAGGTTCAAGTGATTCTCCTGTCTCAGCCTCCTGAGTAGCTGGGAATACAGACATGCACCATCATGCAGAGCTAATTTTTGTACTTTTAGTAGAGACAGGGTTTCGCCATGTTAGCCAGGCCGGTCTCAAACTTCTGGCCTCAAGTGATCCGCCTGCCTCAGCCTCCCAACATGCTGGGGTTACAAGCGTGAGCCACTGCTCAGGCTACCTGTTTGTTTTATAACAGCCATCCTGGCGGGGTGAGGTGGTGTCTCGCTGTGGGATTACAGGCGTAAGCCATCCTGATGGGCTGAGGTGGTGTCTCACTGTAGTTTTGACTGGCATTTCCCTCATGACTTTGTCCAGCTTTTCAGGTGCTTACTGAGCATTCCTGTATTCTCCCTGGAGAACGTCTTTTCAACAACTCTGCACCCACCCCACCCCCGCCGCCGCTCTGGTTGTAGAGATGGGTCTCGGTTTGTTGCCCAGGCTGTTCTTTGGTCCATTTTGTAATTGGGCTACTTTCTTACTGAGTTATGGGAGTTCTAAGAGAGGGTTTCATTAAGTAATTAAAACACATACCTAAATTCTGCCGAAATTCAGACTTAAGTCCAATTTGAAGCAGCTGATTTTCAAACAACACACCATTGTTTTTACAAACAAACCTAGGGGGAAAGGGACAGTATATGTGTCACTCAAAGCCACCTGCAGAAAACACAAGGGTTTGTTCTGGAAAAAAATTCATAGCACGAGGAGGCCAGAAAATCCTCTATGGGACACAAGGGAAGAAACAAGTAGAAAACGATTCCAAGGACCATCCTGACAAACGGCCACAGGAGGACAGTGAGCAGGGCACAGGGACGCGGGCACAGCTCCAGTGAGACCTGTGAAGGCAGTTGGTACAGCTGCCTTCTAGGAACACACTGGTCCACATGTAATGGCCTCTCATGGCCCCAGACAGGACATGGGCGCGAAGGCATGCACACAGCTTCTGGCCACGCCACAGACTCCATCCAACCCAGGTGCCGGCCTTCCACCCAGTGAGGGCCTCGCCATCAGAGCCTGGCTGCTCCCCGCTGATGCACACGCACAGCCATCCACCCACCAGCAGCACAGCCCTGCAGGGCCCTGGGCGCCCCCATCTCCCCCTGGCCTCTCCTCTTGCCCATGCACCGTTCGTGTCTACACTGCACAGGGAGCCCAGGGTTTTGCTCACCACAGGGCACCTATCTACACTACACCGAGTTAGGGGAAAATAAAAGAGCACTGGTTAGTTTTCATTTGTGTTTCTCTCAGAAGAGCTTCAAGTTTTCTGACCTCCTCTAGGAAACTATAACTCCACAGTGACCTGGATCCAAAAGAGAGGAGAGGGAGGCAGGGCAGCAGCACAGGGCTCCTGGGTGAACCCAGCACAGAGATGGATGTGGCACTGATTCAGACCACAGGGTGGGAAGGCAGGAGGTCACGGTGCCGCCCCCTCCCCCAACCCACCCCAGTGCCTAAGCAGCAAATGCTGCATGGCAGCGGCCTAATTCTGAAATCTCCACACCCACCTGCGCTGACACCGAGGAGATCAAGGTCAGCCACTCCTACGCTCACCCAGTCTCCACTAACTGCACCACAGCTGCCACCCTGGAAGGTCTGAGTGCTGCCGACCTGAAGATCAGCTCGTCGGCATCCTGCCATAGGGAGACCAGGCCAGGAAGAAGACGGAGGAAGCAGAGACAGACAGCAAGGGACAGTGACGGGCGGCCCTTGGCTTGCTCTCAGGGCCGGGAGGGCGCTGCTCGCCTCACACTGCCTCACTCCAGCCCGCCACAGCCACAAGAGCCACCGAGGCAGCAGTCCCCGCGCACACCTCTGGAGGCCACAGCCGCCCCTGCACAGCCCGGCAGGCTGCCGGTCCAGCTCCAGCCACACGCAAAGCTTCAAAAGTCAAGTGTGGTCCAACCAACACAAAACACAGCCTGGAACACGTCTACTGCGCTTCACCCAGGACTGCCACAGCAGGCCACCAACAAAGCCGAGGTCACTTAACAGGAGGAGCTGGCCGAGGGAGAGGTGTCCATGTGCTCACTGTGCCCTGGGATCGCTGCTCCGCCCACAGCCAACGGTCTCTCCACACAAGAGGCCACAGAGTTTACACTCGTGGTTTGGCCTAAGCCACTTTAAAGTGAAATCTGTCAAGGACATGGGAGGGGCTCCGACTGATCACCCATGACGTGGCGTGACAGAGGGGCCCTCGTGGTCGGCGTCTGCTTGGTTGCTTGCTTTTTAAAGGGTCATCCCAACTACAACCTGGCCTGGAGGAATTTTTGGGGAAAATGCAAACCACTCTGCAAGGCCACAAGAATGCAGCCACCCTGTCCTGTGAGCCGTGTTCCAGCAGCCACCGCGGCCGGCTAGCCCAGGGACTCTGTGCCTCCATCTACACCAAACACACACAGACACCTGATGACCCTCTGTAGCCAGATCAAAGCCAAGACGGCCACATGCACAAGAGCCCCAAGGCCCGGCCAGCTGGAGACGGCGCCACCCAATGTGAGGCGTGCACAAGGCCATGTGCAGCTCCCAGCACAGCCGTATGGAGACGGGGCAGGCATGCGCTCAGCAGGAAAGGGCCACGGCTGCCACGGACTGCCCAGCCCCAGTCCCTTCCTGCCACGGACTGCCCAGCCCCGGTCCCTTCCTGCCACGGACTGCCCAGCCCCGGTCCCTTCCTGCCACGGACTACCCAGCCCCCGGTCCCTTCCTGCCACGGACTGCCCAGC
>NW_012122265.1:883561-885026 GCF_000951035.1 Colobus angolensis palliatus | reverse complement strand
TCACTTGGACTCGGGAAGGGGAACATCACACACTGGGGTCTATCAAGGGGAGGGGGAGGGGGAGGGGCGTCCACTCTGGGAATGGGACGCCTCAGACCTCCGCCAGACGTGAAAACAAGCAGACGGCTGAGAGCAGCCAGCAAGGGGAATGCACAGCTGATGAGCCCAGCAGAGAGGGCCGGGGAGAGCACACGCCGGGGAAAGCGGTCAGCACGGACGATCTGAAGACCGTGGAGACACTGGCAGAGACCACTGCATGTGGGGAGCTGGGAGGTGCCCATGCATTGGACAGAAATTAGAGCAGGACAAGCAGCAAAGACAGGCTGCCCTCGGGGGCAACCACAGGGTGGAGGCCGAAGGTGTGAGCAGGGCAGGCCTCACAGGAGGACTTGGCAAGTGAGCAACTCAAGGACAAGAGACCGGGCCTCCAGGCCAGACACAGACGAGACGGCTTAAGTCAGAGTGAAAAGCAGCCCAACTAGACAGGAAAGAGGCGAAGAGAGGAAACGAGTAGCTACAAAGAGTGTTTATCACACTCAAAGAGCAGCTGAAGCATGATCAGACACAGCCGCCGGCCAGACCCTGTGGCTTCTTTCATGTCCTCTTTTCCTCCTGAGAGGAATGTCAGCCCTTTATCTAATGCACACTGCAGTCCACAAGTCTAGGTTCTGAGAGGAGTGACACAGCAAACCCGCCCACGACACAGCAGCTCCCACTCTCTCCCCCAAGCAGTAATTTGGGAGGTAAATTCCGCTGCCCACCTCTGTCCAGCTGGCCGCGGCCACACCGGAAGTCAGGGGGCACGGCAGCCCCGTGCCTGTCTGCAGGACTCAGGAAACCTGACTACCTGGCAAAGTTGTCTTCGGAGCCAGGAGCGAGAGGCGCGACCACAGAGGCCGAGTCTGAGAACACGTCCACGAGCAGCCCGCCGCCGCCGGAGGAGGGTGGGGGGCCCGCAGGGGCGGGGGGGGCGGCCCCCAGACCCAGCAGGTCTGCCGACGGAGAAGGTGTAGACTGGAAGAGAAGGAAGGAGAGCATCAGCAGAGAGCCTCCCTGGCCTGGCCGGCCCCGGCAGCTCACACCTGCACATCCTCCCCCACGGCGCCCCCTTGGCATCCATGCACTCCCGGGGCTGGGCCGGCGGCACATGGCTCAGTGAGTGACCAGAGAGGGAGGGCTAACAGCCACTTCCTGAGTACATCCCAGAGTCCAGCCTAAAGATAACTGCACTTAAAACATTAGTCATAATTTCACCAAGACACCCTACTAAGACATTTTTTCACAAATGCTATTTGAATGAAAAAAATTCTCAGAAAATTTTGCCATGAAAGACATAAAAAATAAATACATGGTTTAAGAAATAAGATAGGCCGGGCGCGGTGGCTCACGCCTGTAATCCCAGCACTTTGGGAGGCTGAGACAGGCGGATCACGAGGTCAGGAGATCGAGACCATCCAGGCTAACA
>NW_012122265.1:879031-883081 GCF_000951035.1 Colobus angolensis palliatus | reverse complement strand
TTGGCTGGGCGTGGTGCCTCACATAATCCCAGCACTTTGGAAGGTTGAGGCAGAAGGACTGCTTGAGCCCAGGAATTTAAAACTAGCCTGGGCAGCATAGCAAGAGACTGTCCCTGTTTTTTTTTTTGAGACACTCACTCTATTGCCCAGGCTGGAGTGCAATGGTGCAGGCTCACTGCAACCTCCACCTCAAGCGATTCTCCCGCCTCAGCCTCCCAAGTAGCTGGGATTACAGGTGGCCGCCACCACGCCCAGTTAATTTTTGTATTTTCAGTGGAGACGGGGTTTCGCCATGTTGGCCAGGTTGGTCTCGAACTCCTGACCTCAGGTGATCCGTCCACCTCAGCCTCCCAAAGTGTTGGGATTACAGGCATGAGCCACCACACCTGGCCCCAGTAACTGCTCTTTGATCCTGGACAAAGGCACAAGGAAAGAGCGCCTATGATCTCATGATTAAAGTCTCACAACAGGCACAAGCGGCCGCGCAGTCCATCGCATGCTTACCCATCCAACAGGGCAGCAGGCTCCCCAGCAACGCCCCAGTGGCCTGACCTCCGGAGCTCAGAGCTGCTCTGGGTTCCACGGGTCCTGCCCTGCAGCAGCCTGTGCACCAGAAGGACTCAGGTACTCCCTACAAAAAGGATACTCAGCCAGGCGTGGTGGCTCACACCTATAATCCCAGCACTTTGGGAGGCCGAGAGATCACGAGGTCAGAAGATCAAGACTATCCTGGTCAACATGGGGAAACCCCATCTCTACTAAAAATACAAAAATTAGCTGGGTGTGGTGGCACATGCCTGTAATCCCAGCTACCCGGGAGGTGGAGGCAGGAGAACTGAAACCGGGAGGCGGAGATTGCAGTGAGCCGAGATCACACCACTGAACTACAGCCTGGCGACACTCACACTTTGACACTGTACACCAGGGGCTCTTGGTGGAGAAACCCCCCACTCAGCTAAGAGCTTTCTGGAGATGTGGAGGGTTCTGACTATCACAACAATATTGGCATTTCACAGTCAAAAACCAGAGACATAAGATACCCTGCCTTGAAGACTTGTCTTGAGTAACTTTAGAATGTTCCACTGGACATCTAAGAAGGTAAAAAATTAGTTTGTAATTATCTGAGACTCCATCTGAATGCCATTTTACATTAATGCAAAGTTAAGTTGTCACATTGCACTTTCAAAAAAATTACATATGTGGGTATGTGATATATGAATTTTACTTCAAGATAAACGAGGCATCACAAAGTGTGTTATGCAAAAAAAGGTGCAGGTCAGAATGGGGGCAGGAGGAGTCAGAATGGGGGCGAAGGCAGTCAGAATGGGGGTGGGGGAGTCAGAATGGGGGTGAAGGGAGTCAGAATGGGGGCAGGGGGAGTCAGAATGGGGGTGGTAGGAGTCAGAATAGGAGCGGAGAGTCAGAATGGGGATGCGGGGCAGTCAGAAACGGGGCAAGCTCCCAGGCTCTGCTCTTGTGACTGAACACCTCTGCAAGAGAAGATGACATGGGTCTCGTGTGCTCCAAGTGTGGGAGGTCACAGAGAAGCTGGCAGAGAAGAGTCCCAAAAATATCCAAGGCGTGTCTCGATGAAACCATCTGAGGGTGGCACTTCGCTCCCCATGCCTGGGACAGCGCCCGCCAACACTGTGGTCTCCACAGCCTGACAAAGCTGTGAGCTGTGTGGGAAGCCATCGGCCTTGGCAACGCACCTGCAGCCCAAAAGAAGACAATTCCTCCTCTGCATCTAGTCACAGATGTTACCTCTGGTTCCTGCACTGATTCAAATACATCTGTGGCTTTTGGTTTTTTTTTTTTTTTTTTTGAGACCGAGTCTTGCTCTGTTGCCCAGGCTGGAGTGCAGTGGTGCGATCTCAGCTCGCTGCAACCTCTGTCTCCTGGGTTCAAGCAATTCTCCCGCCTCAGCTTCCCGAGTAGCTGGGATTATAGGCACACACCACCATGCCCAGCTAATTTTTGTATTTTTAGAAGAGACGGGGTTTCACCATGTTGGCCAGGCTGGTCTTGAACTCCTGACCTCAAGTGATCCGCCCACCTCGGCCCCCCAAAGTGCTGGGATGACAGGTGTGAGCCACCGCGCCCGGCCATCTATGGCTTTTAACTGCTTTCTAAAGTAGGAAAGCCCCTTGCCCTAGTAAATGAATTTGTACCTGAAACGTTACCACAGATGGTAATAGCGAGGCCCCAGGACAAGAGTCCTGAAGCCCACTTTGGGTTCTTCATCCCCTCCTCATCCTCTCAGGCCTGGGAGACCCTCCTCAGGGAGCAGGCCTGGCTCCTGGGCCACACCAGTTTGCCTCCTCCCTCCAATAGCAGGACAACTTGAGGGGTGAAGGTTTTGCCTACAAGGGCCCCAGGCTCCTGCATGTGAGACCAGGCGGCCTCTGATCCCCACACCCCCGTGCTCCCCGGCACAGCCGAGGACACACACACCACAGCCTCCCCCAAGGAGCTGTGTGCAGAGAGAGGATGCTCGAAGAACTAAAATGTTCTGGCCTCATCTATGATCTTAAATAAAAGACATTTTGGCCAACATGACACCAAGATAAAGCCACTGCCTTTCATGGGAAAGGCACATGTGCTGATGCCACCCTGAGGCCCCTTCATGGCCCATGCAGAAGACCCTGAGCAAGAGAACTTCGCTGGGAGTGTCTCCCCATAGGGAGGGGCCTCTCACTGGAGCTCCTGTGAGCAGTGGGGACAGACTGGAAAGCACAGGATGGCAAGGAAGCCCACACACCACAGCTCTCGGCCAGAACGGAGGGGCCCACACACCACGGCTCTCGGCTCAGAATGGAGATGCGTGCCTCAGCCACGGACACCTCCCTAAGGAACCCACCCGCCAGGCGCCACTGATCATCAGGAGTGAAGCCGAACTCCGAAAATCCACTGAATGAGCCCAGAAGGGGGACCCCTCCAAGGAGGGACCTTACAGAAATGCTGAACCTCACGGGACCCTCATCCCCCTTTTCAGATGGCAGCACACTGCTCTCATTCCCAGGGTCCAGAAGCTTCCATCTGATCCCAAAGCCACAGTCAAGGCCAAGTCCTCCAAAGTCCACCCTGAGCCTAACTGGACAAACCTGGGTGTGATCAAAGGCCTGGGGTATGGGCACACCTCATTTCTCAGGACCCACATGAAAAAGAAACACCAACTAGAGCCTGACGACAATCCTACAGCCCCTCTCCATGCTCCCTCAGCGAGTTCCTCTTAACGTCAAAGCAGCTGGAGGGGAGTGAGAGCACCTAGTGCCTTCCCAGCTTCAAACAGGCAATTCCAGGTTTCCGTGGAAGGCTTCACAGTGCCCTTGCTGAAAGCTGGCGGCCAGGAATCCCTGCACACCAGCCTCCCCTGGGTCACATCTTCCTGCCCTCGCCTCCTCACCCAACTGGAGCTGGGTCCTCCTCTTTGCAGGGCAGAGCCACTGCCGGCCCAGCGCCCACGGGGAGGGCCCTGCTCCGGCAGCTCACAGACAAATCTCCACAAGCAAGTTTCTGTCTCCAGAAACCTATGTCAAGACGCTCGAAGGACAGGGAGAGATGGATTAGAGGAATGACAGAGGCCTGCAGCACCAGGCACCCTGGCTACTGACGTCCCACGGGAGGAGACAGGATCAAAAGCAGGTCACCAGCTCCACAGAGCACATGAGAAACACAAGCATGAAGGTGCTTAAGCGTGAAGGGAAAATGCCCACCTGGGTGGAAACAGCCACATCTTTCATTCACCTCATTCACTCCAGGATCAGCTCTCAGGCAATTCAAGCCTCCAGAGGGCAGGCCCAGCAGCATGCCACCAACAACGCAGAGAGAGGGCAAGGGGGACAGGGGCTGCATGGAGGACACGAGGCGGGGCGGGGTGGGGGGAGGAAGAGGGGAATGGAAGACTGCTCAATGAGATGTCAGGCTCAGCCAGGAGGGGGAGGGGGAGGAGGGAAAAGACGAGGAAGAGGAGGAGAGGAGGAGGAAGAGGAGTGGGGATGAGGAGGGAGAGGAGTGGGGAGGAGGAGAGGGAGGAGGGAGAGGAGGAGG
>NW_012122265.1:863687-878301 GCF_000951035.1 Colobus angolensis palliatus | reverse complement strand
GCCTGGATACCAGCCCCATCGCAGGCCCTGCACTGTCAGCTAGAGAGGCAGCACACATAGTCAGCAGAGCACATAAGCAGGTCCCTGCCAAGGAGTGCCAGGACTCCAACACGAGCACCCTCCCAACCAGCAAACTGCCAGGGCAGGCACCACCATAGAAGCTCACCCCACAAAGCCCTGCTGATAGTGGGTAGCAGCACTGGTTGCCACCACTGGACCTGCGTCCTGGAGAGAAGATTCTCTTTCCAGAGCTCCTCTAACTGGACAAACAGAAAGCCCGTGTGACCCCGACAAGAGCCCTCCCTGACAGTGCAGAGGGGGACAGCCGGCAAGCAGAGCCAAGTGAAAGCGCAGCTCACCCAACGACACTTCTCTCCCAACGACGCTTCTCTCCCGACAAATACCACAGGACGTTCTCAGCCACGGGACTATTATCATCACATCACACATACAAGGAAAACCAGACCTAACCCAACTCACTAGAGAAAACCTCAAAGAGCAGGGCAGGAGAGGTCCTCTCTGAATCAACAAAGCACGTGTGGACAGTTGCCTGGGGGAGGCAGTCCTACAGGAGAGGGGACGGCCACTTCCCCTAAAACAAGTCACCACAGCGGAGGTGGGAGCTGAGCTGGACAAGATGATGGTCTGAAGGAAGCGCCTCGCCCAGCAGGGACAGTGGCCCCCGGGACAGGCCAGCGGGGAGTCCAGCAGGGACAGGGCCCCTGGGAAAGACCAGTGGGGTGTTCAGCAGCGACAGTGGCCCCCGGAACACGCCAGCGGGGTGTCCAGAGCCACGGTCGGCACCCGGGTTCTCAGTACATGCTCCTCCCTGACAGGAAATGCTCTGCTGGTCCCAAGTCTTGGGGGTGAGGCCCTCACAGGTCTGGGTACACAGCAGGTGAGGAACCCACCATGGCACTGGTGCTGGCCGGGGCAGGCTCGGGGCCCCCATTCACATCCACACTCCTCTCCCGCTTGGTGTCCTCCAGGTCTGTCACTGTGCTGGGGCCCTTCTTCTTCTTGAGCTTTGCCAAGATGGAGGACTCCCGCTCCGGGAACGGGGGCATCTCCTCCAGCACGGTCGCCTTGGAAAGAACACGAGGTGGGCTTGCTCGGAGTCCCTGACCTCCGACCCTCAGTTAAGCCAGCCCGAAGGATGGGGCCCCTACCAGGATGTCGGTGCTGGCCACAGTGCTGAGCCGCAGGTACTCCACGGCGCGTTGCTGCAGCTCCACGTCTGCGTTCCTCAGCTGGCTGTCGCTGCGCAGCACGTCCTGGATGGTGGGCTTCACCTCCGGAAAGAGGTTCACGAACTTGATGTAGGTGGACAGGAGCAGTGCGCGGGTGGGGACGCTGCATAGGTGGAACTTGGAGTGCAGCAGGTTGAACTGGATCAGCGGGCTAGGGGGGTGGGGAGAGCACAACACAGGAACGCCATCGTCCCCTCGCAGGCTCCAGCACGTCCCCGCAGGGGAGGGACAGCAGCAAGACCCCCCTTGCCTGCACCAGAGGCCGCTGGTCAGGACCCTCTTCCAGCTCCAGATCCCACTGCAAGGCACCCCTTTCACTAAGTCAGCCCTAAACCCCATGTCTCCATTTTCTCCTAGAATCCCTGCTTTTTCTATCAACTGAAGGAAAACAAAAAGATGCCGATTGGGAGCAGACGCGGCTCTGCGAGGCCTCCCAACAAAGCCAGCTGGCACCTCGCCTCTTGAGGACACCAGCCACCTAGGCCCGCTGGAGCGCACGTGGCTCCGACTCGCAAAGGGCCTCTCACCTGGATCTCGGGTCTCCGGCTATCAGGTTTCCAAACTCCCCCAGGATGTAGCCGCCCACTTTGACCAGGTTCTCGTGGCACGCGGGAGCCTGAAGAGCCTGTGAAGCACAAACATAATAAGCCGGGGTGGCAGCCAAGTGTCCAGAGCTAAGGCGAGGCAGGCATGTCCTGGCGCGGTGCACCCTACACCAGCACCAGCCCCTCAGCTTCCTGGAGACCCCAGTCCAAGTGCCCATCCCTGCCTTCCTCGGCACCCGTGTCGGCAGCAAGGAACCTGAGGCTGCCACACGCTGACCTGCCCTGGAGGGAGCTGCGGCGTCTAGAACAGGCTCCAGCCAGGGAGGTTCTGCCAGCATCCTCATGGCCCACCCCTTCCCGGGGGCCTAATCCTCTCCGATGGACAGGGCAGGCCCCACATGCTCTCACACACAGGGCCGGCTTTCTCAGGTGGGCCCCAGAGAGCCAGAAGTTTGAGAGTTAGGGTGAGAAGAAACTGGGACCCAGCGAGGGGCGCCAACAGCGGAGGAACTAGAGCCTCAGGGAAGAGCCGAGGGGCAGGAGGGGTCAGCGACAGCCCTCGGCACCTCCACCCAGCCCGGCTGGAACCACTCACTGCTCACCTTCCGCGACTGCCCTCCACCCCATCCTTCCTGCCGTCCTGCGGGCCATACCTCGAACACAGTCTTGGCCGCATAGCCCTGCACGTCGTCCCGGTTGATGACGATCTGAATGACTCGGTACCACACCTCTTCACTCACATAATCACCAGCAATTCGGATCAAGTTCAAGATGGTATCCACGTACCAGGTGTAGTCCACCGCGTACTTCTCTGCCAGGATGGCGACCTTCAGCACCTGCAGGGGACAGGCTGCTGAGGGCCGGCACCTGCAGGCCATGGCAATCCCAAAACCAAACTGTCATCCAAAGTCAAAGTGAGGGTTTCAGAAGCACCTAAATGTGTCTACAAAAGTTTGGGACATGTAGAAAGCTTGAACTAGATTCTTGGCCGGGCGCGGTGGCTCAAGCCTGTAATCCCAGCACTTTGGGAAGCCGAGACGGGCGGATCACGAGGTCAGGAGATCGAGACCATCCTGGCAAACACGGTGAAACCCCGTCTCTACTAAAAAATACAAAAAACTAGCCGGGCGAGGTGGCGGGCGCCTGTAGTCCCAGCTACTCCGGAGGCTGAGGCAGGAGAATGGTGTAAACCCGGGAGGCGGAGCTTGCAGTGAGCTGAGACCCGGCCACTGCACTCCAGCCTGGGCGACAGAGCCAGACTCCATCTCAAAAAAAAAAAAAGATTCCCTGACTTAAACAAGGAAAGCCAGGAAGAGGTAGAGCCCAGTGCACAGAAGGCCACGGCCACAGCCAGGACCTCCCACCTGAGCCCTTGTCTCCCAAGCCCCGACGCCTGGTGGTAGCACTCCTCTGACCGTGCCACCCTGGGCTCCTGGCGGCCACTTCTCTGGTGGTTTCCTCTGGCTCTGGCCAATCTTTCCTGAGAGCCTCACCTGGGGGTTCCCCTTCTTCCCCTCTCTGGCTCACTCTTACGGGTGCCCCCTGGAGGCACCTGCCCAGCCCACACCCACGTGGCAGCCACTCACCTGGAGCTCTGCCAGGCTGTCCAACACCAAACTCATCTCCCCAAAGTTACCTCACCTGGAACCAAGCCCCCCTCCAACAGCACCAGCTGCCAACACCAGCGCCAGCAGGCATCAAGACCACGTGCCTCCCGAGGGCACCCCAATACCCTGCCACCCCTCCCCACACCGTTGCCCCCTCTCCACACCCTGCTGCTGGCCTCTCAGGCACTGGTGACTGTGCCCCCCACCCCAGAGTCGCTGCCTGGGGCCTGGACTCCCAAATCCCAACCTGACTCCATGACACTTCCAAGGCGTCATTCCAAAACGCACTACTGCCTCTGAGCCCCGCCTCAGCCCGGGGCTGCGCACCAGGCCCTCCGGCCTCACTGGCCGGCCCCACCTCTGCCTCACATGCCCTTCTCCCCACCTTGTGCTCAGTCACCTCCTACCCCTCCACGAACGGTGGCTCTGCCCTCCCAGGGGCCTCTGTACCATCATCCTCTCCAGACCAGGTCACTACCGCCTTCTGCAGAAGTCCACACAGCCCCCCCAGGAGTGTAATGCCTCCTGAGGCCCCCAGAACATGGGCACTTCCTCCGGCCATCCCATCCACAGTGCAGCAACCCACAGTCCTGCTCTCAATCCATCCCCCTCCGTGGACAGGAAAGTGCTGAGTAGGCAGGGAGTGGGCCACGTCCAGTGTGGACACTTAGCACCTAGCACAGCCAGAGAACATGCTCTGCCATGCCCGGCTGAAAGAACGGAGTGGGGGAAGCACCATGCCCGGCTGAAAGAACGGGGTGGGGGAAGCACCATGCCCGGCTGAAAGAACGGAGTGGGGGAAGCACCATGCCCGGCTGAAAGAACGGGGTGGGGGAAGCACCATGCCCGGCTGAAACAACAGAGTTGGGGGAGCACTATGCGGCCTGAGACACAGCACCTGTCTTACTCCTTACAGCAGGAGCCAGCTGAGGATTGCCGCTCATCACGTAGAGGGGCGAGAGCAGATACTGGGCTGAAGAATGCCCAGGACCTCAAAATCTGCACAACTGTAGTCAGAAGCACACTGCTTCTGTCTCTGTTCAAACCACTCAGAATGACGATCAGGAACGAGGCTCCTGTGAAGGCTGTCCCCAGAGCCAGCCCCACCCCACCACAAGGGTTGAGATCTGGCCCCAGCCAGGCCAGAGAGGGACCACTGGCTGCAGTCAACAAGCACCTGCCTGGCCACTCTACAGACAGCCCTGCCCTACACCAAACCCTCCCCACGGTGCCTGCCCTTGGGGCCTCCTGCCGGGAGTCAGCCCACTCCTGTCCCTGTGCCCCTCAACTTCTCAGGCCCACTGTCCTGGAGGGTGGACAGTCCAGCGTGAGAGCTGTCTCCTGGCCCCCGCTCTCTGCAGGTCTGCACTGCCTCACTGAAGCTCAGACTGTGGTAATCTCACCCCTCAGCATTGAAGTCCCAGCACCTGGGCCCCTCCGTTCACTAAAGACCCCTGAAAACCTGAGTCTCTCACCTGGGCATAAAGACGCACACCCGCCCAAAGCGACCCTGTCACCTGCCACCAGCTCCGACAATGGCTCTCGGCAAAGCTCCCAAGGAGGCCTCGAGCTGTACTTTGCCCAAAAAGACAAATAACAAAAGTGTTTTCTACACAATGGAGGCACTGTCTCAGCCTCAACAAGAGGCTGTGGTCCTGGTGACAGTGGCTGGTGACAGTGGCCAACCCCACATGAGGACACCCGGGCCTGCCCCTTAAACCCCACCATCCACAGACACGGTGAGCCTGAGAGGCCTGTGAGCGTGGTGGAGGCCTCAGGCCCTCTCCTCTGCTGACCATGTGGCCTCCACAAGGGTTCCTTCTCTCAAGTTTTGGGTCATGCTCAGTCTTTCATCCTTTTTTTTTTGGGGACGGAGTCTCGTTCTGTGCAATGGCACGATCTTGGCTCACTGCAAGCTCCGCCCCTCCCGGGTTCACACCATTCTCCTGCCTCAGCCTCCCCAGAAGCTGGGACTACAGGCGCCCGCCACCTCGCCCAGCTAATTTTTTGTATTTTTCGTAGAGATGAGGTTTCACCGTGTTAGCCAGGATGGTCTCGATCTCCTGATCCCGTGATCTACCCGCCTCGGCCTCCCAAAGTGCTGGGATTACAGACCCGGTCAATAGTTATTTTCAAGACCAAATGACACTACCAAAAATGCTGATTTTTTTTTTTTTTTTTTAAAGACAGGGCCTCGCTGTGTTGCCCAGGCTGGAGTGCAGTGACATGATCTTGACTCACGGCAGCCTCAACCTCCTGGCCTCAGGTGATCCTCCCACCTCCACCTCAGGAGTAGCTGGGACCACAGGTGCCACCACACCCAGCTTGAAAATGTGGATTGAAACGCAGAGGCAGAGGAGCCTTGTATCCAGCATCTCATGGGTTCTCAATCAAGCCCTGCGAGACAGAATCACAGAGCACGAAGGAAATCCTGCCCCTGAGATTAGTGCCTGTGGCAGAAGAGGACTCAGAGGCCACCAGAACTCACAATCTCTTCTCGGATGGAGTAGTCGGCCGTCTCCAGATAGCTCAGCATCTCGGCCACGATCTGTGGGGCGTTGCTGCGGTCGCACATGGCATAGAGGAGGTCCACGGCCCGCTGCCGCACGCTCACATCCCGCTCAGTCTGGGGAACAAAGCACAGAGTAAGAGGCCGCAGGAGCAAGGCCCAGGCTTGGGGACAGGCCCGGTACCGCATCTCAACGCCCACTCTGAGCTTCCCTCACACACACATCCAGGTCCAGGAAGCCGACCTGCACTCGGGCCGCATATGTCTGGATGGCCCGGAAAAGAGTTCCGCCTACTCACCCGGCCCTCCCACTGCACAGGCTGGGTTTCGCTAGGTCCCAGCGCACTGCCTGGGTTCCCTCTGCTCGCCCGCGCCTTCCTCCGCACAGGCCAGCTTCACTAGGACCGAGCGCACTGCCTGGTGTGGACGGCCCGGAATAGAGTTCCGCCTCCTCGCCTGCGCCTCCCTCCGCACAGGCCAGCTTCGCTAGGATCAAGCGTACTGCCTGCTGCAGGTTATTAAGGCCTCTCTTCCATGCAGCCGAAGACCCTGCTGCCTCCGGCACTGCCGTGGAGCTGCCCCAAGGCAGGTTCTCATGCCCCACCCCGGAGCCCGTGCTGATGAGCCCCCCAGAGGCTCTGCAGCATGAGAAAGCCCGAGGTCTGCATAGCTCTGCTCCCAGCAAAGGGCAGGAGAGTGGGCACCGCCAGCCCTAGCACTGGCCGTATGCAAATGAGTGTCCAGCCTTTCTGACAATAGGGATTGATTAAAACACACACCGAACCAGGACCAAGAAGAATCCAGAATACCAAACACCCACCATGAGCCCCTCACACGCCACCCAGAATACCCGTGAGCTGCACACAGATGTGCGGAGGGCTGGGAGCGGCCCTGCCACAGCCTGAGGCTGAGCCAGACGGGAGACGTGCCGCTCCCCACCTCCCACTTCCTAACACATGCACACCGGTGACTAAGGATGTGGCAGACATGTCCTACATGGAACAAACCCTCGGGGTCGCTCTGGAGACTCACAAAGGCTGGCAATGGCCAGTCTCAACTGGGTCTTCCAACTCTGAAATTTTAATCCCCAAATAAAGTGAGTGTCCTTTGCAAAAGGAGAATTTTCTCAGAGATAAGGGAAAAAAATTTCATCTTTCTACCAAGAAGAACCATTTCTACTTGTTGGCATTATGCACGTGCAGGATGGCACACGGGGACCTGCCCCCAGCAGGGAAAGGGCTGCCAGGGACTCGTGTGCTCAGCCTAACCAGGAGAGCAGAGCCGTCCTGGCCATCGCCAGGCAGCATGGCCCTCAACTGTGGTGTGACCTCCCAAGAGTAGGTGACAGGCAGAGGCCAGCAGCACCAGCCACCACCTCCATCTCTGCGGGGAGTCAGGAAGCACTGCGTCCCCCCAGCCTTCACAGGAAGGCCCGCAGCACCTGCACAGGGAGTGAGCAGACCCCAAGGACAGGGCACTCGCCTTCAGGGCGTTGATGACAGTCTCGATGTGTGTCTTGACAGCCTCGTGGGAGAACTCAGAGCTGGCCAGCGTGCACATGCTCTCCAGGGCCAGGTAGCGCAGGTTGGTCTCGCGGTGCTGCAGGAACTGGCCCAGCTGGTTGCAGGCACGGACGAGCAGGTTCGGCTCACTACGTGGAGGGAGGGGAAGTGGGGGGGTGGTTTCCTCAGCAAGTGCGACACAAACTGGACAGAGCCTGCGTTCCCCGATGGGTCCAGATGGCAGACAGCAAAGTCACACTGCACTCACCGCCACCGCACTGCTCAAGTGGGAACTCAGGAGCCTCCCCGGATGCACCTGACCCCTACCCCTGACGTCTGTTTTGCGTCCATTCTGTGCATCCCCACAGTGACAGTCAGCAGGCCATGCGTCCACTGGAGCTTCCCAGCACCTCCTGAGCCTCAATCTGCATGAGGCTCGCAGGGGGCCAGTCAAGCTGTGACTAGCAATGGGGTCTCAGCCAGAGGCACCAGCCTGGGGCAGGGAGAAGGCTGAGAAGGCCGGGAGTGTGGCTGCTGCCCCAACTCACTCTACCGTCTCTTCAGAACGTGGCTTCTCCTCACGTTAACAACAGAGCTTTCTCTAAATGGGAAATTTCAGTTTTAACAGCTCCCAGCTCTGAAGTGTGACTCTCAGACTGAGTCTTCATCATTTGTAAAAATGCTGTAGCAGCAAATGGGTGGTGTTCACTAGCTGTAGAGAGCGTCTGCCCACAGCCTGGCATGCTTCCTCATTATCGGGAGCCTGGTGGGAGCGGCGATCTCATTCTCACAGGACCCTAAAGCACGGCACCACACGCAAGACCCATGCCAGCCCACATGCAGTGCACCTCAACTGCTGAGCAGAAAAGGCGTGGGGGCAGAGGAGGCAGACGCTCCGGGCTGTGTGGAGCGGCTGCCACCCACCCTGTGCCTCTGTGCTGTGTGGATGGGCACAGCCGTTTCCAGCACTGCCCTGGGACCCTGGACCCACCAAGTATGGCTCTACGGCCAGCAAAGTCACAGGACATGTGCACACGCCCCCCACCCCATCCCCGTCTCCTCTCCGTTCCATGACACGAGAAGCCAGTCAGGAGTGGGGATGCTCAGGAGAAAGAGGAAAAGGCCCTTTTGGGGGATGAGACCACAGTCAGCAAAGCAATCCATGGTGAGCTCAGAGCAGGACGAGCCGAGCTGCACAGAAAGAAAAGGGTCCAGCAGGGAGCACACAGGCAGGACGAAGGGGAGGCCCGTGGAGTGGACAAACTAACTAGAAAGGATTAGCCCAGTCTCAAGCCAACGAGAAGGAACGTGTGTGCGTGTGCAAGAGGAAGTCCTCTCCACAGGCAGCCGACACACCTGTCATGGTGAATGATTAAGCTGATCGCCTCGAAGAGCACGGCATTCTTCGCATTGGAGTGCTGGACTTTCTTTGACTTGGGTGGTTCTTGGGCTTTGTTCAGGATGGTCTCCAGGCACTCAGTCAGGCGGCCTCGCACTGCAGGGTCTTCTGGGCAAGACAGAATGGTGCTCACCAGGCTCCAGTGGCCCACAGCCCGCCCTGCCCCTCCCGGCTGCACCCATACATCATGAGAGCATTTTTAATATAGTTCATTCACATCTGTGTACCCAGCTGGGAGCATTTACAAAACTGAGAAAGGCCGGGCACAGTGGCTCACTTCTGTAATCCCAGCACTTTGGGAGGCCGAGGCAGGCTGGTCACCTGAAGTCAGGAGTTCAAGACCAGACTGGCCAACATGGTGAAATCCCGTCTCTACCAAAATGCAAAATGAGCTGGGTATGATGGCAGGTGCCTGTAATCCCAGCTACTCAGGAGGATGAGGCAGGAGAATCGCTTGAACCCAGGAGGCAGAGGTTGCGGTGAGCTGAGATCGCGTCACTGCACTCCAACCTGGGCAACAAAGGGAGACTCCGTCTCAAAGAAAACCTGCACAGATCTGATACTATAAAAGCACAATAGACCCAAACCCTAACAAAACTGTAGGCTCTGCAATAATTGCTTCACAAAAGCCAGCGCATACGGCAGCACTGGCAGAAAGGTCGATCAATCAAGAGGCAGGGCTAGTAACACACTTCTTAAAATAATAAACAAACCCCTTAAATCAGACAGGGAATCAGACCGGCGCTGGTGCAGCTTCAGGAGCCGCGGCCTGCGCGTTACCTGGGGGTGGGTAGCACTGCAGCAGCCTCAGCAGTTTGACAGACAGCCAGGGAGCCGGGACAAAATAGTAAGTGTAATCCTGAAGGTCTGTTGATGCGGACGTCACAATCTGTAAGACAGCAAAGGCAATCAGACACGCTGCTGGGCACGAGCCCCCGCTGCAGGGACCCAAGGAAAAGCCATACTCACTCCTCGGGTCATGCCTGAGCTGGAAAAATGGTTTTGTTTCATGTGCCAGGAGCGTCTGACACTGTTTGGTACCCCCAGGTTCGCTGTGAGAGGGCTGTGCTGTCACTTGGCAACACGCTGCCGCAGCTGAGTGGCAACCCTCACTCGGTACAAGACACCATAGCACCTGGATTTGAAACTACAGTCTTTCCTTTGTGGACCAGAGCATGGATGAAACGAAAGAGAGAGCTTTAGGCTCCTCAGAAGGAAGAAGCACACCCCCACCCCCCCCAGAAGCCGACATTCTGACCCCACCCCACAACCCCACAGCTCCCCCCGACCACAGGCCAACCCAGATGGTGAGCTCACTGGGGCAAGGAGGCTGCCCGCCTCACTCACATCCCATCTCTTTGTCCAATGCGGCCTTTGGCTTGGCAAATCCTCTGTCAACCTCCCGAACAAGTGACAATCACGACCACCTCACATCTCCACTGACATACAGCCTGGTGTCTCCTGTTTCTGGGAGGTCAGTGTAGTTCCTCCCTTCCTACAAAGCTCACATGTGTGACACTTTTAGGCCATAAGTGAACCCATTTAGAAAAGTTCACCCTGACTCCTGCCCTAAGCTGCAAGATGCCAGCCCAGACTTGGGTCACAGACTCCTGCTACAGGGAGGCAAGTTCTAGGCTGCCTGTCAAAGACAGGGCTGAAAGGCACAAACACAAAGCAGGAAAGGCAAGAATCACAGCACTTCCGAGACAGAGACACGGCCAACATGAGCTGTCTCTCAAACACGTACATAGCTAAGGGCAGGCTGAGAGAGAAATATATAGCCTTAACTGCACATATTTGAAACAGATATAAAGAGAAAAGCAACAAAAATTCATTTCAAGGGTTTAAGAAGAGACTAGGCCAGGCGCAGTGGCTCACACCTGTAATCCCAGCACTTTGGGAGGCCGAAGTGGGCAGATCACGAGGTCAGGGGATCGAGACCATCCTGGCTAACACGGTGAAACCCTGTCTCCACTAAAAATACAAAAAATTAGCCAGGCGTGGTGGCGGGCAACTGTAGTCCCAGCTACTCGGGAGGCTGAGGCAGAATGGTGTGAACCTAGGAGGCAGAGCTTGCAGTGAGCCGAGATCGTGCCACTGCACTCCAGCCTGGGTGACAAAGCAAGACCCTGTCTCAAAAATAAATAAATAAATAATAAAAAGGGACTAGCAAATTAACCCAAAGAAAGTAGAGGAAAGGAGGCCAGACGTGGCGGCTCCTGCCTGTAACCCCAGCACTTTGGGAGGCCAAGGCAGGCAAGACCACTTGAGGTCAGGAGTTCGCGACCAGCCTGGCCACTGTGGTGAAACCCTATCTCCACCAAAAATAGACAAAAATCAACTGGACATGGTGGCGAGGGCCTATAATCCCAGCTACTCGGGAGGCTGAGGTAGGAGAACCGCTTGAACCTGGGTGGAGGTTGCAGCAAACTGAGATCGTGCCACTGCACTCCAGCCTGGGCAACAGAGTGAGATTCTGACTCAAAAAACAAAAACAAAAAAGAAAAAGAAAACATGCACAGTTCCACAACTTATAAAATAAATTAAATTCATAATTAGAAAGTTTCCCAGCTAGGGCCAGCGCCGTGGCTCATGCCTATAATCCCAGCACTCTGGGAGGCCAAGGCGGGCAGATCACTAGGTCAGGAGATCGAGACCATCCTGGCGAACACGGTGAAACCCTGTCTCTACTAAAAATACAAAACAATTAGCCATGCGTGGTGGCGGGTGCCTGTAGTCCCAGCTACAGGCTTAGGCAGGAGAATGGCGTGAACCCGGGAGGTGGAGCTTGCGGTGAGCGGACACTGCACCACTGCACTCCAGCCTCGGGGACAAAGTGAGACTCTGTCTCAAAAAAAGGAAGTTTCCCGGCCAGGTGCAGCGGCTCACACCTGTAATCCCAGCACTTTGGGAGGCCAAGGTGCGCAGATCACCTGAGGTCGGGAGTTCGAAACCAGCCTGACCAACATAGAAAAACCCCGTCTCTGCTAAAAAATTAGCCAGGCATGGTGGTGCATACCTGTAATCCCAGCTACTTGGGAGACTGAGGCAGGAGAGTCGCTTGAACTTGGGAGGTGGAGGTTGCAGTGAGCCGAGATCGTACCATTGCACTCCAGCCTGGGCACCAAAAGCGAGACCCCATCTCAAAAAAAAAAGAAAGTTTCCCACAAAGAAAACTCCAAGTTCAAGTGGTTTTACCAGTTAATGATAAAAATTGTTTGGCAAACTAGATAAAGGAACTTCTTTAATGTGATGAAGAGTACCAACAACAACAGAATTCTAAAGCAGACATCATGCCTAATGGCGAAATATTCAACACAAAAAACGGACAATCCAGGGTAAAAATGGGTAAAAGACTTAGGCACTTCACAAAACAAGACAGCCAAATAGCCAATCAACAGGCAAAGCTGCTCAACCTCATTGATAATCAGGAAAATGTAGATTTAAATCGCAAAGAGGCCGGATGCAGTGGCTCATGTCTGTAATCCCAGCAGTTTGGGAGGCCAAGGCAGGTAGATTGCTTGAGGTCAGGAATTCGAGATCAGCCTGGCCAATATAGTGAAACCTCATCTCTACTAAAAATACAAAAATCAGCCAGGCATGGTGGCGGGTGCCTGTGGTCCCAGCTACTCCAGAGGCTGAGGCAGGAGAATCCCTTGAATCCAGGAGACGTAGGTGGCAGTGAGCCGAGATTGCACCACTGCACTCCAGCCTGGGCATCAAAGTCAGACTTCGTCTCAAAAAAAAAAAAAATAACAGAGATCCTACTATACACCCAGATGACTAAAACCCAAGGGACTAACACCACACGTGCCACGCCTGCGCCTCCTGCTGCTGCTGCGAGAGCTGGGTGCACCACAGGGGAAGCTGGTCTGGCAACACCCGCCTCAGGTGCAGGAGCTGCAGCCCCCAGTTAACCATGCCACATCTCAGCAGACACTCGCGGCACCTCACGTACATGAAAACTGAGGGACATCCCAGGCTGCTCATGCTGGAGGACACACAGCAGCCTCAGAGGGCAAGGAGCTAAGTGTTCAACAGGACAGCGGGTAAACTGCAGGGGTCAATTCACACAGCCGATTCCATGAAGCATCAATGTGAATGTATAACAGCTGCACACAAAAGAACGTGTGCTGCAGGTCCATCTGCATAAAACTCAAAACAGGAAGCTGAACAGCAGGCTTCAGCGTGCACACCAGATGGTAGGTCCACGAAGCGCCAGCCACGCTTCCCCAGTGGGGGACACGGGACCCCTGGGTGCCCCTCCTCCACCCACGTGGTGTTGGGTGCTTGCTCACACGATGGGAACAGGGAGCTGTGTTTCTCTACAGACGGAACAGTTCTCAATTAACAAGAAGGTTGACAGAGAAGCCAAGTTGGTTTTCACCTCTGAATTTATAAACTGACCAAATACCTTGCATTCTACAAGTAAGCTAATAATTAAATAACCAAGACAAAACCCACCCTGACTTCTGCTCCCCCACAAACAGACTTACCCTGCTTAGCCTGGAGACAGCCAGAGACACGGAGGTTTTAAACTCTTCTGGGTTCTTCTGTGCTAAAGTGGTGATCAGACTTGTGGCTGCAGTTACCACACCCTGAAAGAAAACACACACACAACAGTCAAAACAACTGAAGCTAACCACTTGTGTTAACTCATCTTCCAAACAAAACCTTAAACCAACCAGCCGCACACTGGCAGCCCACAGCTACTTCGGCCTCAGGCCTACCCGGAAAACCTACAATGTTCTCCAAGATGGCACACGTAGGTTTTCTTTTTCAGCTTCTCCTTAAAACCTGGGAAGTTCCGTCATGCTTAGCCCAGATCCCTGCCAGCGTCAAAGAGCCAGAGGGCCATATCCACCATGCAGGTCAAGCATGTGGGCGGCACACGCCACCTGGCCTGCTGTCCTCTCCTGGCCTGGCTGCCATCGTCATCTGCACTTGCTGCCTCTGGTTTAATCACTCATGTTCATTGTAGAGGGAGACACTACCCTTAGACTGACTTCAATCTTTTTTTTTTTGAGATGGAGTCTCGCTCTGTCGCCCGGGCTGGAGCGCAGTGGCCGGATCTCAGCTCACTGCAAGCTCCGCCTCCTGGGTTTATGCCATTCTCCTGCCTCAGCCTCCCGAGTAGCTGGGACTACAGGCGCCCACCACCGCGCCTGGCTAGTTTTTTATATTTTTTAGTAGAGATGGGGTTTCACTGTGTTAGCCAGGATGGTCTAGATCTCCTGACCTCGTGATCCGCCCGTCTTAGCCTCCCAAAGTGCTGGGATTACAGGCTTGAGCCACCGCGCCCGGCCTGACTTGAATCTTTACAACCCAGAAATGAGACTGTAGAAAACAGTAACTGGAGAAGTCCTTTTCCGTTCTCCTTTTTGGAAAGTGGCCCTGGCAGTCACTGAACCACCACAGATTGGATGAGGCCACCAGGCCCAGCACGCGAGTCTTCCCTCCCCGCTCCTCCTGGCCTCAGTGAGAACAGATTCGGGTCCCAGGGCACAAGTGGTCCTCCCCAAGCACCGGGCAGCCTGTTACCACTCCAGGATAAAGCACCGGGCAGCCTGTTACCGCTCCAGGACAGCCACTAGGGATTCAGTTACTCAGATCTCTTGAAAGAAGACTTCAGGCCAGGCGCGGTGGCTCAAGCCTGTAATCCCAGCACTTTGGGAGACCGAGACGGGCGGATCACGAGGTCAGGAGACTGAGACCATCCTGGCTAACACAGTGAAACCCTGTATCTATTAAAAAATACAAAAAACTAGCCGGGCGAGGTGGCGGGCGCCTGTAGTCCCAGCT
>NW_012122265.1:844190-856041 GCF_000951035.1 Colobus angolensis palliatus | reverse complement strand
CATCCTGGCTAACATGGTGAAACACTATTTCTATAAAAATACAAAAAATTAGCCAGGCGAGGTGGCGGGCGCCTGTAGTCCCAGCTACTCAGTGGGGTGAGGCACAAGAATGGCGTGAACCCAGGAGGCAGAGCTTGCAGTGAGCTGAGATCACACCACTGCACTCCAGCCTCGGCGACAGAGCGAGACTCTGTCCCAAACAAAATGTCTACTCAAATGACCGATGCAGTCTCCCCACCGCTCGCCCTGTACCACGGCTCCTGAGCCTGGCTGAGGTGCAGCTACTACAGGACGGCACTCTCCGCAGAGACCTGCTATGCGTGTGCCCTTGGCTTTCCAAGTAAAACGTCAAAGCTGTAAGAAAGAAATGGCTCTGATTGGTCTTCTTCCTGTGTTTCTCGGTGAGCAAAGTGCTAACAGATTTTGCCAAGTCCAGTAAAGAACTTGTAAGAAACTGCAGGTCTGTATATGTAACTTCCACGAGGGCAGAGTCATTCCCCATGGGACTCCTGAATGTTCAGGGTGTGTTCCCCCAGGGAACACGCACCTAGAATGCCCCTGTGACAGGCTGGCAGGCACTCATGGGCGCTGAGCTCAGCCTCTCACTTAGGATGTCCTCCCCCTGCACTGAGACTGCAAGAGGCCTCTCGGGCACACTCAGGCACGCGACACGTGGCCCCACCCCTGTGGCGGCAGCTGGTGCCGCGGCGACCTCAGTGTCTCCTCAGTGGCCTCCAGCCCTTGGCCTGGCCCCCCAACCCTTCTCTCCATGGTATCTGCTATCCTCGTCCACTCCAACCTGTCTGCTCCATCAGGCCACCCTCAGGCTACAGGACCCAAGGCTCAGCATGGTGCCCATGCAGCACTCAGGCCACATCACCACCCTCCCCACCATGCCCAAGGTCTGGGTGCATGCCTGACCGCTGACCTTCTGACCCTCACCCACCTGATCCTGCCCACGCCTCCTGCCCCACTCCACAAGACCTCCCTGAAGGACACATGGGGGAGCTCACTCACTCTAGGTGAGCAAACGACACCTTTCTTGGGGACTCATGACTTGAGACCAGAGAAGCCAAGCCTCAGGCCTTCACTGTCAGAGGTGGAAGGCGCTCAACAAAAGCCATGGCCACACAAAAGACAGCCTGCCGAGGGCGTGGGCGCACAAGCTGGGAGAGGTAAGATGGGAAAGTGCTGGTCAGCAGGGAGCCCACCCTGGGGTTGGCTGTGGCACCCCTTCAGGAAGAGTTTCTGTTGCCTTTAACCAAGAATATGCTGACTCAAGCGCCTGGTGAAATAAAGCCACATGCATAACAATACAAAAAGCAAACCAAGTAGCTGGGGTCACAGAATCATACAGCATCCAAGGAGCGGTGCCCTCGTGGCCACCTGAAGCCAGGCCCTGCCACCCTGAAAAGCACTCGGGGTGACCCTACGGCCGCAGGGCCGCAGAACTTCCCTCCAAGGCAGGAGCAATGACAGCGGCCCCGGCCAGTCCCACGGAGCATGCCCAGATCCTGTCTGCAGAAGGCCCGGGGGAAAGCAGGCAGCCCCAGCCCCTCAGCAGCCCAGTGCCCGGCTGCCATGTGGAGCAGGAGCCCAGGGCCTGCCTCCCTGACCAGGCCCTGCCGACTCACGGCTCCCACACAGCTGCTTCACCCGCACACTCTCGGACGCCCAAGGCCTCAGCACGCCCACTCCGGGTATAGGCCTGGGGCTGTGAGAGGACACTTCCTCTTTCTGAGCTTCAGCCTCCTTGACTGCAAAGCTGGAAAATCCCATGTCCTCCCGGGGTCCACAGGATGGTGGACGACAGCCTCCAGCAGCGCCGTCTGAAAGGCTCCCCCGCCAGGATGGGGCTCACGGCAACACGGGAAAGTGGCGTTCTCCGCCCTCGATCCTGGGTCCTTGTGAACGCGAGGCCGGCCCACACGCCTCCCCACACAGCAGGAAATGTTTCCACTCCTGCCAACTCTGACCCTCTTACTCATACAGCAGAGTTCAGGCAGGACAAGCCCACTCTGCCCATATCCACCCCTGCTGGATGCGGTGGACGGCTCTGTGAACCCCCAGCCCCTGGGGCTCACACGCTGGCGCAGCCCCTCCCCGACACCTGCCTCTCACGGCACCTGAATACACATCACCAAATCGCTGCAAACCTCCACCCCTCGGTCTATGCCTATACCATGGGGATGACCGCTGGGCCTGGCCCGTGGAGTAGGCATGTGGATTAGTGAGACTGCACATGGGAGCCTAGATGAGGACACAGGCAGCCGGGACGCCAGGCAGGAGCTTCCCGTATTAGACAGGTGTTTCCAGGAAACACGTGTCTCAGTTGTGGGTGTCTGCAGAGCCTCCGTGCTACAAGGGCTTCAGCCAATGCCTGGCCACAGGATGAGCAGAGGTGGAGTCTTACTCATCCAGCCCCAGGAAGGGTCGCCATGGCCAAGGCACTCAGAGCCACAGCAGCCCCTGCGAGAGCCTCTCCTGGGCACCCTGAGAAGGCACACCACGGTGTCTTCACAATGGCCATCCCAAAGGTCACCTGGGGAGTGGGGAGAACCGAAGCCAAGGGCGCTTACCAAGTGCTGGTCATTGAGCAGGTGTACCACTCGGGACGTCCAGTCGCCCATGGGGACAAGATCAGGGGACGTCCTGTACAGGCGCAGCAAGCACAGGGCCGCGCTCTGCTTCACGCTGTCCATGGTGTCTCTGAAAGACAGACGGCAGAGTCACCCACAAGGGGCTGAGCACAGCACAGAGCTGCACGGAGCACCCCCCACAGCCAGCAGGAGATGCGGGGGTGGGGCTGGCACAGGGGCCAGGACTGCACTCAGGACCGTCTGCCAAGGGCCACCTAGGGGGCAGCAGCAGTGTTCTCAGCACGCATGGGCCCTGCTCCAAAGGTCTCCCTGCCAACCTTCTCACCACCAAAACCACCAGCTGACCACATGCAGCTCATGTTGCTCATTCGTTGTTTGAACAATAGCTCTCGTTATTGTTACAACTTAATCCACAATCACAACAGAAATGTGTGGAGGGCCCTGCAGTGCCATGGAGCTCCACATCTGCTTGGTGATCTTCCCCTGCCCCACACCCGCCCTCACCCCACCACGCCCCACCCTCAACAGTGGGCTGGGCCGCCCGTGCCTTCACCCCCGGAGCAAAGGGCTTTGGGTCCCTGCAGACACGGTGGGAAGGGAGCCGGCCATGGGCTCTCCTGCTCTGCTGCCAACACGCTTGTTCAGGCCACAGCCGTGTTCCATGCTCTGCTTATCCCCCTTCGCCCTCCCACCACCAGACTCTGCTAAGCAGCTGGGAAGGCAACAGGGAGCCGGGGGTGGATGCTGTGGAGACACAGCTGAAAAAGGGCCAGTCTCTTCTCCAAGCACTTAACAGAATCAGCTGGATCCACTGCTCCACATGGAAGGAAGAAAAGTGTAGAGACAACCCGTACCATTTACCTTCTGGCTTTTTTATTCCCAAATCTCCCCCATAGTATTCCAAAGAAAAATTACTTTGAGTAAAAAATTCCCCTTCTGGGTGCAAATGGCCCCTGAAAGGAGAAGTAAGCATTGTGTCCCTCTTCCGGCTCACCCCATCCTCACAAGATCAGCCCAGAGCAGGAACCGCACACACACCCTACTCTGCGTCCACGTGGATGTGTGGTTGAGGCCACGTCAGGGGTGTGTACCAGGCGCCGGCAGGGCCGTCCTTGCCAGGCAGCCTCAGGACCCCATGACTCGGCCCCTAGCAGTCCTTCAACAGAGAGGAACCAACCAGGTTCCCTGCTTGTGGCTATGGATGCCAACACAGGAGGGCGCCCAGCACGCCACGCTCCTCAGAGCAGGAGGACCCGCAAGGGCTGGCATCGGCTCACACAAGGGGAATGGGGGCCCCACCACTACTCTCCGGCGTCGGCTCACACAAGGGAGACCGAGGACCCCACCACTACTCTCTGGCGTCGGCTCACACAAGGGAGACCGAGGACCCCACGGCGACTCTGCACCTCCACGGTGGTTCTCTTTCCATCAACTCCATCCATCCCAGCAGAGACACCACCCCCATTCTTCTGCCTTGGCCGCTGCCCCCCATCCCTACCTCTGGCCCTAGGAATGACCTGACCTCCTCAGCAGCCACTGTCCTTCCATTTCTAGGTGACACACACACACCAACAGTCCTCCAACCACAGCACCTCCTTCCTGAGCATGGTTTTTTTTGTTTTTGTTTTTGTTTTTGAGACAGAATCTCTCTTTCACCAGGCTGGAATACAGCAGAGCACTCTTGGCTCACTGCAACCTCCACCTCCCAGATTCAAGCGATTCTCCTGCGCTCAGCCTCCCAAATAGCTGGGACTACAGGAGGGTGCCACCACGCCCAACTAATTTTTGCCTTTTTAGTAGAGACGGGGTTTCACCATGTTGGCCAAGATGGTCTCAAACTCCTGACCTCAGGTGATCTGCCCGTCTCGGCCTCCCAAAGTGCTGGGATTACAGGCATGAGCCACCATGCCTGGTTTTTTTTTTCTTTTTTTTTTTTTTGAGACAGAGTCTTACTCTGTTGCCCAGGCTGGCATGCAGTGGTGCGATCTCAGCTCACTGCAGCCTCCACCTCCTAGGTTCCAGCAATTCTCCTGCCTCAGCCTTCTGAGTAGCTGGGACTACAAGAGAGCACCACCACGCCCGACTAATTTTTGCAGTTTTAGTAGAGACGGGGTTTCGCCTGACATGTTGGCCAGGCTGGTTTCAAAACTCCTGACCTCAGGACCACCCACCTTGGCCTTTAGTAGAGACGGGGTTTCGCCTGACATGTTGGCCAGGCTGGTTTCAAAACTCCTGACCTCAGGACCACCCACCTTGGCCTTTCAAAGTGCTGGGATGACAGGCGTGAGCCACCGTGCCCAGCCTGAGCAGGTTACTTTGAGTCATCCACTACTTAGATGGATTTCAACAACTGGCCCTTTTCTTCAAGGAAGGTACCATGGGTACCATGTTACCTGAGCTCTCTGAGGTAGGAGAACCCTGCCTGTGACCTTCATCCCCATGGGGCCACTCAGGCACCACAACACGGGCCACCTGCTCCCTTCCAGCTGCAGATGCAATGCACAGGCCCCTGGAGACCCCTCCTCGCCCTGGCTCCTCTCTCCTCTGTCCCTGGCTCCTGCAGCAGGTTCTCGGTTCAGGAAACACCCCACTTCATCAATCTGCACGCGCTTCAGGGGTGGCCTTGTCTTGCATTCCACTCCTGCACAGACACCCACCAAGCACCTACTAGGGACCTGGTACTGTTCAAGATGCTGGGTATAAAGCGGCCACCGCAGTGGACAAAAACCTCAGAGCCTAGGGTGGGAACAGGTAACAAACAGGCAAGCAACAACCCTGGGGGCAGGAGGAGAGGGAGGGCCAGGAGGCCGTGGCCCTGAGGCAGAATCCACTGAACCTTCTGGCTGACTCCGATCCCCAGCCCCACCCACCCTCTCCTGCACCAGCGTCCTCTGGTTATTCAAGCCGCCTTCCTTCCATCTTGGACACCCTGTTTTCAGGGCACCCACCACGTGCTTTGCCACCTGTGACTGAATGGCCTGAGGAGCAACGGTGCCTTCAGGCACTGCACCTGCTCTCCTGGTTCTGCGGTTCTGCTCCTGTCCATCCTACTGCAGGGTTACCCATCTCTGAGCTCTTGTGCTTCTGAATATCTGTCTTCTCGGGATTGTGCTGCGGTCTCCCTGCCAGGCAGGCTCCTCCTTGCCTTGTAGCTGACAGAAGGCTGCCTCATTCTCTATTGTGGGATATCCTCCTTGCCTCACAGCTGACAAGAGGCTGCCTCGTTCTCTATTGTGGGGTGTCCTGTGTGGTGTGGGGTGCAGCACCCTGGTCTCTACCCACTCTAAACACCAAAAATGCCCCAAGACACGGCCCAGTTCCCTCACAAAGCCAATGTGGCCCAGCTAAGATGCCGGGTCTAGGCCTGTTTCTCTCATGCCTTCCCACCACCTTCTCTCCGGTTCTCACTGTGTAGTCTGCGTGGATGTCCACCCCATCTCCTGTGGTCTGAGGCCCAGCTCAGCTGGGTGGCACCATGTGGGCAGGGCGTCAGTTTCCCAACTCCACAGGGTATCCTGGAACACGCCGGTGGGGGCCCTGCCTGTGGCACAGACACCCCGGGGCTGCTTTAAGCTCTTCCAGAGCTGGTGACTCAGCCCCACAAGGCTTCTCTCCAAATTAACAAGGGACGGAAGAGACGGCCAAGGGCACTTCGGTGTGGTGCTCGGCTTCTCCGCATGAAGCCCTTGAGAAAGGGCGCGAGGAGGAGCTGCCCCGAGATGTTCTACCCGGTGCCCTGTGGGGCTGAAGCCTCTCCTTGGTTTGGCCGGCAGGGTTTGGGCATTCTTCTTTGATTTGTTTTGAATCTCAGTGGTACTGGAGAGGGAAACTCTGACTGCACTTTACTTGAAATCTAAACTTGTAATTCTCTTTTTGTTTTGGAGACAGGATCTCGCTCTGTCGCCCAGGCTGGAGAGCAGTGGCATGAACACAGCTCACTGCAGCCTTGACCTCCTGGGCTCAAGCAATCCTCCTGCCTCAGCCTACGGAGTAGCTGGGACGACAGGAGCACACCACCACACCTGGCTAATTTTTTTTAAACTATTTGTAGGGATGGGATCTCCCTGTGCTGTCCAGGCTGGTCTTGAACTCCTGGGCTGAAGTGATTCTTCCACCTTGGCCTCCCACAGTGCTGGGATCAGAGGCATGAGCCACCACGCCCAGCCTAAACTTGTAATTCTGGATCCGACCTTACGCTACATCTCATCTCCCATAAGATGGGAAGAGTAAAACATTTCCTGGGCTAAGCAGCTCCATATTTGATGCATTGGGCATGAAAGCAGCACATCTTCGGCAGGAGCCCGGCACATACCCAGCTACGAGGACCTTAGGGATCTCCCCGGCGAAGGCCTCGGCCATCTCCCGGCTGCCCACGCTGGCGATGCAGTGCAGGGCCAGGCCCATGAAGGTGGGGTTACGGCTGGCCAGGTCATTCTTGATGGCGTTGTTGATCAGGCGGATCAGCTCACTGTTTGAGTTCACCAACACAGAGATGAAAAGGTAGCCCTGCATTCCAAAAGACAGGAGAAGAGAAACCTCGTGACAATCCAACTCCGCCTGTGGCCCCGAGTCACCCAACAAGCAGTGACACACAGACGCAGAAGCAGCCCCAGCACCACCCATGCACCCAGGGCACTGCTGTGGGAGCTGCGGCTCTCAGGACTCGGCACGTCTGTTCCGGTGGAACCGGGATGCCCCTGCTACGACGCTCTCATGCCGCAGCGTTCCTGTGGGGCACACCTGACTAGGATGCCATGAGCCAGATGCCAACAGGAACTGGACCCCCCAGTCCCACTCACTCCACTGTGGGCCACGCGTCTGAGTGTTCCGGGCACCACACTAGCCTCGACTTAAGATGGGAGGGAACCTTCACTGACAGGCTGATTTTAGCTACAGTGGTTTCCAGAAACCCAGCTGCCTGTTCCCTCCCACTCTTTAATCTGCCTGTGTCACAGCCTCACGCCGCCCCCTCCCCCCACCCCCACCGACCCAGGGCAAACCCCAGTCCCGTGTCACTGCCACTTCTTCCCAGCCATCCTCACAGGTCACACCTTCCCCACCCAGGGGGAAACAGTGGTTTTCTCCAGACCCAATCCATCACTGACCACCCAGGTTAAAGATGTGCCCAGCCTCCCACAGCTCCCTCCCACAGGAAGGTGCCACCAGGGAGCTCCCGACCTTCCAAACACCACTGCCCCTTCAGCCCTGCTCTCGCAGCCCAGGCCACTGCCAGGCACCACCTGCTCTGCTCGCCCTGCTCCTCCCGCCCTCAGCCCCCCAGTTAACTTTCCCTCCCTCCAGCCTCAGCTCAACGCACCCACCCCCACTCCCTCTCTCAAATCCTTTCAAATTCTACGTCTGTGGAGCCATGCGACACCCATCTCCCTCAGGACAAGGGCAGGGCCCAAGTTCTAGTACCTGTGCCTCTGTCCTCGAGGCTAATCCCCCATGTCCCCCAATACTACTTGGTGCACCACAGGCACTCCACAAATGCTTGTTGAATAAATACCAATACTTATTAAAACCCGAGACATCTAGAGTCTCTCTTAATTTCCCTAAGTTTAATTTTTTGACAAATGGAAGAAAATGTTACTCTATACCACCAGGGAAAACACAAAAATAATGTGACTACAAGAGACCACACAGCTCAACTTGCAGAGCCCATGAAGGTTTCAAAAGCAGACTGACAGGACACCGTGCATCAGCCTGGCAAGGGCTGGGGAGATGGTGGACCGAGCACCCTCCACAGAGTGACAGGACACTGTGCGTGGCGGGAGAGATGGTGGACCAAGCACCCTCTGCACCAAGACCCAGCCATGTGCATCCAGTGCCTACTGCAGAAACAAAGTGGTCCAAGGGGCCACGGGACGGGTCTACTCCAGACCGTGTGTCAACAAGGCACTGTGGCAGGGACACATCCCTCCTCTGGAGGCCGACCTCATGGGCACAGGGCACCAACCACATTAAACGCTGGGCCACGTGCACCGCTCTCCAGACCAACCAGGAAGTCCTGAAACTCGCCGGAAGGGAGGTTTCGAAGAAAGGAGGAAGAGAAGGCATGGCCACCTCACCAGGAGAACCGCATGCAGGAGGAGGAACACTGTGAGGGCATGGGGCTTCCTGAAGAGCACCCAGATGAGGCGGAAAGAGGGCCCTCAAGGTGTTCGCAGCAGGTGCTAACACGGACTGGGCATGGGTCTCCATCTGCAGCAGACCCACGTGGCTCATGTCAGCTGTGGGCAGAGAAGAAAGCAGCGACCCTACGCAGGCACGGGGCCTCAGTCCTGCCAGGCACAGGCCGTCCTCCACCGCCTCCACCTGCAGCGATACTCACGATCTGCTTTTCCGTGTATCTGTTTGAACTCAGCAGGTTCACAGCCTCCATGTGTCCAAAGTCAATGTCATGACCAAGGAGAAAGATGAAGAGCAACTTGCAGACGTACTTTTTTTTACTATAGCCATCAAGAGCCTTGTCACCTACAGGAAAGGTGGGGAAGAAGTTTTATTCCAGGCGGGCAGAGGCAGGGGAGAGGGGAGAGCAGAGGGCAGTGCAGCAGAACAGCAGGCAGAATGCACAGGCCTCCAGCAGAGGGCAGCCGGGCCCAGGCATGTGCGGCTGCAAACGCTGCTGAGCATGGATAACCTTTCTAACCTCCTGGTACTCATCAGAATCCAAGTTTTTTATTTCCCTTTCAAAACCAGGCACCAGAACACCTGGCAAGAAGAGTTCTGCCCTCCCAGGACAACCCTGGGCAGGTGCAGCCCAGCTGGCCCTCACAGGGCCTCACTCCGACCAGCCAAAATCCCACAGAGGGCCCTGCTGTGACGGAACTTGCAAACCCTGCCTTCAACCATCAAGCTTGTCTTTGAAATCAGTTTATTAATTTGGGCAGATGAACAGTCTAAATTATCAGCCACTTCACAGCCATTCTAGGGCAAATCAGCTAGTCATGAAAACAAGGCCCACACGCGATGGCCCCTAGGGCTTCTGTTTCTCTGCCTCATCCCAGTTTGCCTGAGTCCCTCACAAAGGATCACGGTAGAGCAGGTTCAAAACATGTAACTGGCAGAGTATAAAATTCCAAAATATAAAACCGACCCTTAAAGGGCCGTTCTCGGCCGGGCGCGGTGGCTCACGCCTGTAATCCCAGCACTTTGGGAGGTCAAGGCGGGCAGATAACCTGAGGTCAGGAGTTCGAGACCAGCTTGGCCAACATGGTGAAACCCCATCTCTACTAAAAATACAAAAAATTAGCCAGGTGTGGTGGTGGGTGCCTGTAATCCCAGCTACTCGGGAGGCTGAGGCAGGAGAATTGCTTGAACCAGGAGGTGGAGGTGGCAGTGAGCCGAGATCGTGCCACTGCACTCCAGCCTGGGCAACAGAGTGAGACCTCGTCTGTTTTAAAAAAAAAAAAAAAAAAAAAAAGGGCCGCTCTGCATTCCTATCCCACCTGAGAGGTGAGGGAGGGCCCCTCAGAGCCAGCCTCCAGCAGGCTGTGGAGGCGAGCGGGAAAGGCGGCCTCGAGGCCGGGTCTCACGGAGACTCTGCTGCCACAGCGTGAAGGAACGCAGACTGGGAAGACAGCCCAACCACGCCAGCTGCTCTGGCCCCCTTCTTGTGAAGGGCTGGGGCGCTTACACCTCCATGGACAACCTCTCAGGCTGTGTAGAATACAGACCAGCCACTTTCCTGGGGAACAGTGCATCGCCAGTCAGCCAGTCAGCTGGACGCTGGACTCCGAGGAGCTCATGAGAAGTCCGTTCGTTGTCAGTAGCAAATTAACATCATTTAACAGACCAGACAATATAAATAAAAGCAGACCCAACCCGGTTCCAGCCTCCCTTACCATATCCCTTAACCTCTCTGAGCCCAACTTCCTTAGCAGGTTATTATAAAAATGAAACAGCAAAGCAGACACGGAGCGTCAGGGGTCTGGGGCAACATAAGGTCACAACACAGGTTCATGAGCACCATCTTTCACAGATGATAAAATGTGACAAAATGTCTACCTCAGAATGACTGCAACCTGCCTCTTTTTTTTTTTTTTTTTTTTTGAGACAGTCTCACTCTGTCACCCAGGCTGGAGTACAGTGGTGCAATCTTGGCTCACTGCAACCTCCGCCTCCCAGGTTCAAGTGATTCTTGTGCCTCTGCCTCCCGAGTGGCTGGGATTACAGGCACGCGCCACCACACCCGGCTAATTTTTGTATTTTTAGTAGAGACAGGGTTTTAACATGTTGGTCAGGCTGGTCTCAAACTCCTAACCTGGTGATCTGCCCACCTCGGCTGGGATTACAGGCATGAGCCACCGCGCCTGGCCTGGTATTTTTTTATAACAAAATATCAAGCTGAGTAAGATAAACTGGAGAGTGAGTCAGGAACCAGAGCCTCAAGGCTTTCTCTTGACCTGAAAGTTGGGAAGAGGGACAGAGACCCGACTGGTCACCAGCCATCTGGTCACCAGCCAGAGGCGCTGCTGGCTCCACTCTCTCCAACCCCCACAGCCTGCACGGGGCTCACACTCTCGGAGGCAGGGTGGGACTCCTTCCACTTCCTCACCAACGCACACCAGCCCCAACAACAGTGTGTGGTACAAGGCAGTTGCTCCGTTTTTGCCTTTTACATCAATGAATTAATAATCAAGCAAACTAATGGTAAAAGGAACAACAGGCTGCCCAAGTGAAAGAAAAACTGAAGTGTTTTGTCTTGAGACAAGGTCTCGCTCTGCCACCCAGGCTGCAGTGCAGTGGCATGACCACGGCTCACTGCAGCCTCAACCTCCTAGGCTCAAGTGATCCTCCCACTTCAGTCTCCCGAGTAGCCGGGACCACAGGCATGTGCCACCATGCACGGCTAATTTTTGTACTTTTAGTAGAGATTTTTAGGGTTTCACCATGTTGCTCAGGCTGGTCTTGAACTCCTGAGCTTAAGTGATCTGCCTGCCTTGGCCTCCCAAAGTGCTAGGATTATAGGCATGAGCCACCGCGCCCGGCCTAGTTAGCAAATTAATGTGCACTACCTGGGAAACTCCTGGAGCCGATCGATAATAAGAAATGACCAGCCAGGTGCCATGGCTCTCGCCTGTAATCCCACCATTTTTGGGAGGATTCACTCGAGGTGGGTGAGTTCACCTGAGGCCATGAATTCGTGATCAGCATGGGAAACATAACGAGACCCCATCTCTACAACAAGTTTTTTGTTGTTGTTTTTTTTTTTTGAGACGGAGTCTCACTCTGTCGCCCAGGCTGGA
>NW_012122265.1:842280-844005 GCF_000951035.1 Colobus angolensis palliatus | reverse complement strand
TGGGATTACAGGCTTGAGCCACCGCGCCCGGCCTACGACAAGTTTTAAATTTCGCTGGGCGTGGTGGTGCACACCTGTTGTCCTAGCCACTCGGGAGGTGGAGGCAGGAGGATCACCTGAGCCCAGGAAGTCAAGGCTGCAGTGGGTTAGGATCATGCCACAGCACTCCAGCCTGGGCAACAGAACAAGACCCTGTCTCTTTAAAAAAGAAACAAAGAAACTACCATGTCTCTACTGCAGAGTATGAGAACACAACAGCTGTTTTCTAAAGGCTTAAACATGGAAGCCACACCCGTGAACATCCCAGCAACTCCCCTGGGCTCCTGCAAGCATGGCAGGTGCATACCCATGCATCTACAGGCCACCGTCAAGACACCGTCAGACCTGGCCGGGCCTGCTGTCCATGGCTGTGCTCTGGGCCCACGCTACCCAAAGCACGTTCTTGCCATAGCGGAGGTAGGAAGAGCCCAGAGGGGAGACTCCCTTAAAGCGGAGGTTGGGACTGACAGGAACACTTCTGTCCACACACCTTAGGCCACACATCAGATGGTCACACCTAACAACCCTCATTAAAGGATAAAGATCACAGGGAAGCCATCTGGGCCTACAGTTTTCTTCATGGCAAACAAATACGGATTCAACTCTCTGAAGTTCACAGCACTACTGAAGAAACTCCAGAGACAGACATGACCACGAGACACAATGCACTGGAGTGACCTACACATCTCCCGCTGTCCTGCCCATTCCATGCTTTCCGTCTCCACACTTCCATCTGGGATTATTTCCTTTGGAATTTCCTTTAGCACAGGCCTTCTGGTAGGAAATTCTTTCCATTTCTGTCTTCAGCAGGTACTTTTTAGCTTCATTCTTAAAAGGTATTTTTGTTGGATATCGATTCTTTCCCTAGTTGTCACTCCCAACATTTTGAGGTTGTGTACAGCACCCCCATGTCAAGACCCCGGCTGCAAGTCTGGAAGAGGACTGGCTCGCTGACAGTCCACTCTGCCCTGCGGGTATTACCTCTGGGTGAGGCCTTCAGTTCACTGTGGAAGGGGGTCTCCAGTCTTGGACTATCATCCCTCTAGACAAGGCTCATCAGCCCTGGCACTACGGACACCCTGGCCAACACCTCTGTTGTGGAGGCCGCTCTATACACTTCAGGTGTTTGACAGCCTCCCACCTCCACCCACGAGTGGACCCACACTCCTAGGGGCCAGGCGCAGTGGCTCATGCCTCTAATCCCAGCACTTTGGGAGGCCAAGGCAGACCGATCGCTTGAGCCCATCAGTTTGAAAACAGCCCAGGTAACATGGCAAGACCTCATCTCTACAAAACTTGTTTTACATGTTAGCCAGGCATGGTGGTGGCGCCTGTGGTCCCAGCTACTTGGGAGCCTGAGGTGGAAGGATGACTTGAGCCCAGGGTGTTGAGGCTGCAGTGAGCCGTGATTGCAATGGGCAGCCTGGCCAACAGAGCAAGATCTTGTCTCAATAAATCAACAGATCAATCAATCGATCAATTGTTTTCAGCAGAAGGGTTGGTCTAAATCAGCAGTGCTCACACAGCAGCCTCATGCCACATGCAGTCAGTAAGCAAGTGAAACAGCCAGTCCAAAGTGAGACTCACTCTAAGTGTGACACACACAACCAGACTTCAAAGACCTGGTGTAAAATAACTCGGTACCTTGTTTTTTTAATTTTTTTTTTTTTTCTGGGACGGGGTCTC
>NW_012122265.1:832760-841190 GCF_000951035.1 Colobus angolensis palliatus | reverse complement strand
TTTTTGAGATGGAGTTTTGCTCTTGTCACCCAGGCTGGAGTGCAACAGCACGATCTCAGCTCACTACAACCTCCACCTCCCACATTCGAGTAATTCTCCTGCCTCAGGAGTAGCTGGGATTACAGGCACATGCCACCATGCCCAGCTAAATTTTTTTGTATTTTTAGCAGAGATGGGGTTTTACCATGTTGGTCAGGCTGGTTTTGAACTCCTGACCTCAAGTGATCCACCCGCCTCAGCCTCCCAAAGTGCTGGGATTACAGGCGTGAAGCCACCACACCTGGCCAGAGAGTTTGTAAATTTAACAGCCTAACAAAGTCTTTAAAGTTATACCTCAACAAATTAGATTATTATTCTGAAACCTATAAAAATCTCCCATTCAAATTTAATCTTTAGCATTCTAAAGGCCATGAATCCTTTTCACAACAACAAAATGGATTAACATTGGCTGGGCACTGGTTTCTTTTCAAGCAATTTCTATGTATTTCCTCATTTCCTCACAATGAGCAGACACAGATCCCGTGCAATGAAGGCCCAGTGGCGCCAAGAGTAAGGCCGGCTGGCAGGGGCTGGCTTTGTCAGGGTCAGGCTCCCCAGGTAGAGAGCCACGGCTGAGTGAGAGGGTGCCAGGGTGCAGCCCTTTCAACCCAGGGCCACCGCCTCCAGCCGGCAATCTGGGCTCCTGAGCTCCCTGATGGGCAGGTGGTAGCGACTCTGTCAGACCCACATCTCCTTCTGCTTCTGCCCTTTACTTTTCACTGGTGTCACTCTCCAATAAATCTTCTGTACACAGCCCATTTCAGAGTCCACATCCTGGAGAACCCAATTTGAGATCACTGGTTTCCCCATTTTACATTTGAGAACAATGTAACAATGTGCACACCGGGCATGGTGGCTCATGCCTGTAATCCCAGCACTTTGGGAGGCCAAAGCGGGCGAATCACCTGAGGTCGGGAATTCGAGACCAGCCTGACCAACACGGAGAAACCCCGTCTCTACTAAAAGTACAAAAATCAGCCAGGCCAGGCACAGTAGTGTCTCACGCCTGTAATCCCAGCACTTTGGGAGGGCAAGGCGCACAGATCACTTGAGGTCGGGAGTTCAAGACCAGCCTGGCCAACATGGAGAAACCCTGTCTCTACTAAATAAAATTACAGGTGTGTGGTGGCACACGCCTGTAATCCCAGCTACTTGGGAGGCTGAGGTAGGAGAATCGCTTGAACCTGGAAGGCAGAGGTTGCGGTGAGCCAAGATCATGCCACTGTACTCCACACTGGGTGACACAGCAAGACTCCATCTCAAAAAAAAAAAAAAAAGAAACTACTGGATATCCATTCTCCATTCTCAAGCCCTCAAAAGCACCCATCCCATGAAACTCCAGGAGTCCCCAAGCTGTGTTCTACCTGTCCCTCCAGTTCTACAGGGGTCAGGCTCAGCCCTCTCCCTGACTCACTGCGCCTGGGCAATTTCAGCTACACTGTGGCTAAGGTAGGCAAAGGGAGGTGAGCCAGATCGCAAATCTGTAAACATTAACTGAAAAACTAAGGCTTGAAGGATTAACTGGGCTTTCACAAATGTCCTAAGGGCTGAAAACTAAGCCTATACTTCACAATTCTTCCAAGTAAGGATGTTCAGGGAAGGCACTCAGCCCACACACTGGCTCACAGAGAGGTAGTCTGCCGAAAGCGGGTCAGGTCCCTGTTGACCATCAGCAGGAATGTTTGGTGGCGCCTTGCGCAGAGCACTTCCCATACTTGGTGTTTGTCCTCTGAACCCCCAGCACACTGGCCTGGTGGCTAACACTGTGACATGCAGCCGGGCACTGCACCGGTGCTGTTCCAGCTCCAGGAAAAGACCAGACACCAGGAGGGGCCGCCGCACCTAACCAGCTACACACATGCCATTACCTAATTCTGACAGAGCCCTGATAGAAACTGTAGAAACTGAGAACTTCACTTCAGTGTGGGGGAAAAGAAGACAGTATTAAAAGATTCGGTTCTTATTACAGAAAATTTACAACAGGACATTTCCTGGAAAAGGTTAAACATACTTACCTTTAAATTTTGATCTGATATTTGCCAGTTCCTTGTTTATCCTTTTTATTTCTGCTTCTTTACTTTTGCCTAAAAAAAAGAACCAAAACGCATTTTTATTTTAACTGATTTCTAAAGAAACACCATTTCTCTGATAAGACTGACACTCAGAATTCACGAATGGGTTGAGGCCCCACTTCAAGGCAGGAGAAAAGCCAAAGCAGACACCTGCCTCCAACCCAGAGCCGGCAGAAAGGGGCTGCAGCAGGGCTGGGGTCAGGACCCAGCCGAGGGGAGCACCTGGGTCAGGACAGCGAAGGAGCACGTACGTCCTGAACCACCCCGGCCGGCCGCCACACACCCAGGGGTGCTCCACAGCACCATTTCTAATGCTACCTTTTTACCAAGCTCAGAACTCAAATACCTGCTGGATGTTTGCCATGATAAATCATCATCCACTAATAATACAGCGGTTTACTCCTAAAATCAACTTTCACTGCCAAAAGTACACAGTTTTACTACTACAGGCTTCCAATTTTCTTTTATAAATTCACCCCCACAGTTTCCTCCTGGATCAACTGCAGTCGCAAAACAGATGCAGCCTCTGCAACACGCATCCTTCAAGACTCAGCTCAGATGTGCCCGTTAAAATAAAGGCTGGGCCCATCAGCCTGCCTCCTCTGCCGTATGGACTGAATGTTTCTGTCCCCCCAAAATTCGCATGTTGAAGCCCTAAACTCAATGTCATGGTATCTGAAGACGGAATCTTTGGAAGGTGACTGGGTTTAGATGGGGTGATGAGGTAGGCCCTCATGATGGGATGAGCATTCCTACAAAAGTCCTCAACAAATACGGTTAGGTACTAATATCATTAATAACATTAGGAGTGCTCCCACCAACAGGCCCAAAGGCTAGCTTCTGTCCAAAGCAGGAAAGACTGATCTACTCGGTCTATCTGTTGATAGCTACTACGACCTATCTGTTACAAAATCTAGTCATTTAAAACAATCCTTCTTTTTGGCTTATCCATCCCCAACGGCAATCAAAATACCTGAATTGACACATTTCAATTTCATGTCTCTTACTTAGTTTCATGTCTCTTACTTAGTTACAGGTACCTTAGTCTGCTCTGGCTGCCATGACAAAACACCCCAGGCTGGGTGGCTGAAAGTTTACCTCACAGTCCTGGAGGCTGGACGTCTGTGGTCAGTGCACCAGCAGGATGGTTCCTGGTGAGGGCTCTCTTCCTAGCTTGCAGACAGCCACCTTCTACGTGCTCACATGGCCTTTGATGCCTGCTTATGAAGCGAGCACACTCCCTCTTCCTCTTATAAGGCCACCAGTCCTACAAGATTAGGACCCCACCCCTATGGCTTCATTTAACTTTAATTGCCTTCTGAAAGCCCTATCTCCAAATCCAGTCACACTGGGGTTGGGGCTTCAGCATATGAACTGGGGTGGAGCCACGGAGGCAACTCAGTCCACAGCTAGAGGGAACCTTAAAGACAGACCGATGCATCTGTTCCATAAATATCCACTGGGCACCTACAACTGTCCACACACTGTGCTGGGCACCAAGGCACAAGGATGAGCAAAAACAGACATGGTCTCTGTTACCCTCATGGAAGACACAGTCTGGCAGAAGACTTACTGATCAAGAAGTCGCACACCTATTTAATCACCATGTACCGCGTAAGGAAAGCAGATGAAGCTAGGAGGGATTACGATACAGGGAGTAGGTCTGCGCTGCAGGGCAAACAGTGGTTTGTGGGTACACAAGGGTCTTCCTACAAAATCTGGTAAGTCCACTTTGATAATATCCAACTGTGATATTATACAGACATGCTGGGTCTGTCCACAGTTCCTGGTGATATTATACGGACATGCTGGGTCTGTCCACAGTTCCTGGCTCACAACTCTCACAGCTCCCGGTATTTTACAGGCCCTGAGACTAGCAAGGGACTCTAACACCCCCCGCCTTTCTGTCTTGGAGCTGGCCACAAATAAATTCTCTAACCTACCTTGTCTGACTGTGGGTCACAAGACCCCCATTTCTCAAAGGGCCCTGCCCCACACCCCGGGGGAGGAATGCTACACAGAGAGGCCAGGAAGAATCTGCACAGACAGGCTCTACTGGGTTTAGATCACACCCTTTTGGTCCAGTCCCATTTGTACACGGCTGTCAATCATGCCTATCCAATGAAGTCTCCACAAAAGGCCCAGGCGGACAGGGTTTGGGGAGCGTCCAGATAACTGAACACAGGGGGATCCCTGGAGGGACACGGAGCGGCCATGCCCCAGTACCATGCCCTACGCATCACTTCACTGCACCCTTCGCACTAGCCTTTATGATCAAAGAAACGTGTTTCCCTGAGTTCTGTGAGCCACTCTAGCAAACTAATTGAATCCAAAGAGGGAGTCATGAGATGTCCATTCACAGTCTGTCATGCAGGAGCACAGGTCACAACCTGAGGCTTGAGGCTAACATGAGAAGTAGGGGGCAGTCCTGGGACTGCCCTGTGGGATCTGACACTACCCCCACGTAGATGGTGTCAGAATCGAGTTGGAGGATACCCAGCTGGTGCCCACTGCAGAACTGATTGCTTGTTTGCTGATGGGGAGAAATCCCCACATATTTTGGGGTCACAGAAGTCTTCTGTGTTATAGTGGGACAGCAGAGGAATAATCGCTTAAAGTCTTTTCTCAGCTCACACCCATGAAATCTGGGAATTCTCTATTGTACAAAAGAGGGAAAATGCACATTAGACATGCGACAACCAAACTTTCAGTACATGTGAAATCTATTGCTAAATGGCCCTTGGTCAACAAATACTTGCATGTACGTCACAAGCCAGGCATGGGAGAGAGACGAGACCACGTGTAGTTTAACTCTACCTGGACCAGCCGTGAAAACTAAGGCTTAAAGAGTACAAAGTGATCTTAATAGGGACACACGTTTAACAAGCACTGTCAAAATACAATTATTCATCACACAGGGTAAGGTGAGTTGTGTGCAAAAACAAGTTTGTGTACATTTAAGTCACTTTTTATTCTTATTTTTTATTTTTTAAAAAATTAAAAATATGGCCAGGAGCAGAGGTGCCTCATCCAAGGCAGGTGGATCGCTTAGGTCAGGAGTCTCAGACCAGCCTGGCCAACGTGGTGAAACCCCGTCTCTACAAAAATTAGCCAGGTGTGGTGGCAGATGCCTGTAGTCCCAGCTACTTGGGAGGCTGAGGCAGGAGAATCACTTGAACCCGGGAGGCAGAAGTTGCAGTGAGCCGAGGTGACAGAGCAAGATTCCGTCCCAAAAAAGAAAAAACAGAGACAAGTTCTCACTGTGGTATTTGGGCTGGTCTCTAACTCCTGAGCTCAAGCAGTCCTCTCACCTCGGCCTCCTAAAGTGATGGGATTACAGGTGTGAGCCACTGCACCTGGCCCTAAGTCACTTTTTTAAAGCAACAACAAATTTGACTATTTAAAAAACCTTCTCAAGTGAGTCTTTGGTTTAAGGATCTCTGGCTGAAGTAAAAGGCCTCTGCAGCAACCCATCCATATCAGAACATGGCACAAGCGGCCCCGCCAGGCCTGGTGCGCACAGATCGGAGGACAAGGAGTTCACCCCTGCCCTACGCAGTCACGGGGCCTAACTCAACCACTGCTGCTTCCAAAACTGATCTTGCCTCCCCCACAAGACAAGCTCCCTCCTCCAGAACATCGTTTGTCCTTTACCACACATTTGCTAACAAATGAGGCTGAATGTTTCCTGAATTGAACAAACACTCCTTTGAGCCAGTCCTGCCCTAGAAAACTCCAGATGGACAGGTGGTCAGAACAGGAAAACCAAGTGCCTATGCGGTGGCTCCCCACACGGCACTGCCCCAGGTGCTGAGAACACACCAGCTTCTGCCCTCAGAGGACCTTCAACAAGACACAGACACACTCCTGTCCCCGTCTCTTCCCAGCCCTGAAAGCTGCTCACGGCAGTGACCCTGGGCAGGCTGCCCAGAGCCTCAGCATCCCCACTCCTCTCTGTACGATGGCTGACCAGCGGACGGCTCCGCAAGAAAGCAGGGCAGCAGGCACAGGAGGATGCTGGCAGCCCGATGCCCCCCAGGATGGCAGGTTTTTTGAACTTGGCTGAAAGTCATGAAAACAGTGTCTTGGGAGCTTCTGCCACACAAAGCCTGCAGGCAGCTTCACACAGCCGGGACTGCGCATGGGTGAAGCACTCTGCACTGGGTGCAGTGTGCCAGTGTGCGTGTGCCTCACGTGTGCATGCCACTGTGTGTGCCTGTGTGTGCGCCACTCACTGTGTGTACATGTGCGCTTCTCACAAAGGTGTACACAGATCTGTGCTACTAAGTCTGCAGCCGGGGACCTTGTGCTCTCTCCCTGTCATGTGCCCTCTACTTTACCCGCCCAAACACCAGGGAAAGAAGCCACTCTGAGGGGGACCTCATGTTGTCCAGAATCAACAGAGCTCAGATCCAAAGCAGAAATAATAAAAACCTGGGGGCAGGAGAACGAGAAAATAATACTGCATGAGCTACATCAACTTTCCTAAGTGGAATCTACAGATTTTATGTAAGGTTGTGAAACCACAAACTAAAACTAAGAGCACATAATTTAGAGTTACAGAGGCAACCGCCAGGAGAAACAAGCCGCTAAACCCCTCTCCTCTGTGGAACAAAAACACAGACAAGACACAGCTTCTCATCCACAGCTTTAATTGCCCAATTTTCCTTTTTTTTTTTTTGAGACAGAGTCTTGCTCTGTCACCAGGGCTGGAGTGCAGTGGCCGGATCTCAGCTCACTGCAACTCCACCTCCCGGTTTACGCCATTCTCCTGCCTCAGCCTCCGGAGTAGCTGGGACTACAGGCGCCCACCACCTCGCCCGGCTAGTTTTTTGTATTTTTAGTAGAGACGGGGTTTCACCGTGTTAGCCAAGATGCTCTCGATCTCCTGACCTCGTGATCCGCCCGTCTCAGCCTCCCAAAGTGCTGGGATTACAGGCTTGAGCCACCGCGCCCGGCTTAATTGCCCAATTTTCAACACACACACATACACAAACACACACACACACGTACACACCAAATACACACAAATACACACACACACACGTACACACCAAATACACACATACACAAATACACACACAAAAATACACATACACACGTACACAGCAAATATACAAATACACACACAAATGCACACACACACCCATACACACACATACACACCAAATACACACATACACACACAAACACACACGTACACACCAAATACACACATACACAAATACACACACACATACACAAATACACATACACACGGACACACCAAATACACACACAAATACATACACATACACACACACACGTACACACCAAATACACACACATACACAAATACACGTACACACCAAATACACACACATACACAAATACACACACATACATAAACACATACAAAAATACACACATACACACACATACACATGTACACACAAATACACATACACAAATACATACTCAAATACACACACAAATACAAATACACGTACACACCAGATACACACATGTACAAACACACATGAATACACATTTATACAAACACAAATACACATATATACACACAAATGCATGCACAAACACACAAACCAAATAAACACAAGTACACAAATGTACACACCACACACAAATATACATATACACACATTTACAAACACAAATACAGATACTCAAAAATACACACATGTACACAAACACAAATACTACTTATACACACAAATACAAACACAAATACAACATACACATATACGTACATACATATAAACACAAATACACATACACACACATACACACATGTACACACACACGAACACAAATATACATACATAACACACATACACACACACTTTAAAATGAGGGCAGGCCAGCCCCTGAGGAAAAGCATGGAGGGTGGTGACAAGAGTGAACTTGGGGGCTGGCACGCGAGGCAGGAATCCAAGCCCAGCCTCTGACTCACTCTGTTGTGCCTCTGAGCTCCAGCTCCCTCAAAAGGAAAGCCACCAAGGGCCGCACAACCTCACGGCATCATGTCTGTGCAGGAGAAAGTAGACAGGTCGGGCACAGTGGCTCACGCCTGTACTTTGGGAGGCTGCACTTTGGGAGGCTGAGGTGGGCGGATCACCTGAGGTCGGGAGTTCAAGACCAGCCTGGCCAGCATGGCGAAACCCCATCTCTACTAAAAATACAAAAATTAGGCCTCGTGGCACGCGTCTGTAATCCCAGCTACTTGGGAAGCTGAGGCAGGAGAATTGCTTGAACCCAGGAGTTGGGGGTTGCAGTGAGCCGAGATCGCACCATTGCACTCCAGCCTGGGCAACAGAGT
>NW_012122265.1:829650-831901 GCF_000951035.1 Colobus angolensis palliatus | reverse complement strand
GACCAGCCTGGGCAACATGGTGAAATCCCATCTCTACTAAAAACACAAAAATTAGCCGGGCACGGTGGCGTGCGCCTGTAATCCCAGCTACTGGGGAAGCTGAAGTGGAAGAATCGCCTGAACCCGGGAGGCAGAGGTTGCAGTGAGCTGAGATGACACCACTGCACCCCAGCCTCGGCAACTGGGCAACAGAGAGAGCGCCTGTCTCAAAAACAAGAAAGACAATCCAGCACGACCACGGCTGGGATCACAGATGATGACCTGCAGGCAAGACTGACACATTCAAGTCAACCACCACGTCTGAAATTTACCAAAAATGCTCTAGTAGAAGCTGCATGATCAGTGTGGCACCCCTGCAGTTGTGATGGACGCAGGTAACAATCTGAGCACTCCAGGGTCTATCAGGGACTCTCCCGCAAAGGAGCAGAGCGTGTTCCTGTTACTGGCCAGGTGCCAATTCGTGCCACGGACACTGCACTGATCTCCATAAGGCAGAGGGTTTCACAGGAGGACTTCAGCCACCCCACCTTGCCAGGAACAGATCGAGCAAAAACTCTTATCTTTTTAGATAAATTAGCTTGAGGAGAAGGGGAGGAGCTGAATTCTGAAAGGGTAAATAAATCATGAGCAAGAGTAACTGACCCACAGCAACAAGCCCAGCCACACGCAGAGTCTGATCTTTGTTAAAGAGACACTGGCCGGGCTAGGCACAGTGGCTCACGCCTGAAATCCCAGCGCTTTGGGAGGCCGAGGCAGGCGGATCACGAGGTCAGGAGATCGAGACCATCCTGGCTAACACAGTGAAACCCCGTCTCTACTAAAAATACCAAAAAAAATTAGCCAGGCATGGTGGCGGGTGCCTGTAATCCCAGCTGCTCAGGAGGCTGAGGCAGGAGAATGGCATGAACTCAGGAGTTGGAGCTTGCAGTGAGCCGAGATGGTGCCACTGCACTCCAGCCTGGGCAACAGAGCAGGACCCTGTCTCAAAAAAAAAAAAAAAAAAAAAAGAGAGAGAGACGCTGGCCGTGGCCATCCTGCACTGTCCCTGTCTGCAACAAGCCCAGACACACACAGAGTCTGATCTTCGTTAAAGAGACCCTGGCCATAGCCATCCTGCACTGTTCCTGTCTGAACAGCAGCCAGCCCATCAGCACTAAGGGTACTGTACTTACATCAGGGAATTTTCACAGTGGACTTAGGAATTCTGGTGGCTAATGAGTAACCTGAACATGCCATAGCTACCAGCAAAAACAGGTTAGAATTTGCACTCTATGAAGTAGCAAGGAACACACTCCACAGGGGCAGGCTTGGATAAAAGCTCTCGAATTTTTAGAATTATTGTCCCTGGTCATTCTTCAGGAACAGCATGCTGGTTAATGATTTCTTGTTTACAGGCTGAACTAATCAACAGAGAGGATCAGTATTCTGGGAACAGCCCAAGTTCCAAAACAAATAGTAAAGGAGCCTATAACAGATTATTATAAAATACCAAACTACCAAAATCTTATGTCCTTGCAATGGGCAACAAAACTTGGTCTACAGAGTTTTAGTCTGTATATAAACTGATTTCAGACTGGGCACAGTGGCTCACGCCTAATTCCAGCACTTTGGGAGGCCGAAGTGGGAGGGCTGTTTGAGCCCAGGAACTCGAGACCAGCCTAGGCAACATAGGGAGACCCGGTCTCTACAAATAATTTTTAAAAAAATTAGACAGGTGTGGTGGTGCATACCTGTGGTCCCAGCTACTAGGGAGGCTGAGGTGGGGGATCACCTGAGCGCAGGAAGTCAACGCTCCGGTGAGCCAGGATAAATAGCATCACTGTACTCCAGCCTAGGCAACAAGGTGAGACTCTGCCTCGAAGAAATAAAGTGATTCCACCGAGTAACCCAAAAGTCCAAAACTGACCAAGCCCAAGAATTTCTGAAGGAAGTTGTAATTGCTAACATCACTATTAAGGTGGTTAACACAGCAGTCAGCCAAGCAAACTCTGAAATCAGGCCTAGACTGGAATGTCACTCCATGTTTGACTAGCTATGTGACTCTGGGCTATCAACCACAATCTGCCTCAGTTTCTCTTCTTCAAATAGGAGTACCATCAATGAAAGAGCTGCGATGAGAAGTGTGAGATAAGAAGCAAAGCACTGGTCCAGTCACAAGAAGCTACTGTGCCCATCACCAAGGATAACCTCACAAGTTCTTTTTTTTTTTTTTTTTTTTTTTTTTTTGAGACGGAGTCTTGCTCTGTCGCCC
>NW_012122265.1:813097-828408 GCF_000951035.1 Colobus angolensis palliatus | reverse complement strand
GTAGAGATGAGGTTTCACCATATTGGGCAGGCTGGTCTCAAACTCCTGAGCTCAGGTGATCCACCCACCTTGGCCTCCCAAAGTGCTGGGATGACAGCTGTGAGCGCCTGGCCTCACCTTCTTTCTTACAGCCATCTGGGTAAGTGTGATACAGTATCTCATTGTGATTTTGATTTGCATTTTTCTGATGGCTTTTATATGCTTACTGAACATTCGTAAATCAATTTGGAAGAAATGTATATTTTAATACTTCATCAATTTTTTTTTTTCTTTTGAGATACAGTCTCACTCTGTTGCCCAGGCTGGAGTGCAGTGACATGACTTCAGCTCACTGCAACATCCAATTCCTAGGTTAAAGTGATTCTTGTGCCTCAGCCTCCCAAGAAGCTGAGATTACAGGTGCCGCCACACCCAGTTAATTTTTGTATTTTAGTAGAGACGGGGTTTCATCACGTTGGCTAGGCTGGTCTTGAACACCTGACCGCGGGTGATCCACCTACCTCAGCCTCCCAAAATGCTGGGATTCCAGGTGTGGCCACTGCACCCACGGCCCCTAACACTTCATCAATTTTTTAATTTAGTTGTCTTATCATGAAGTTCTTTATATATTCTAGATAACAAGCCCTTTATTAGGTGCATGGTTTTCAAATATTTTCTCATTCTCAGGTTGCCATTTCACCTTCTCAATAGTATTTTGTAGCACACATTATTAAGTCCAAATCAACTTTTTTTTTTTGTCATTTGCACATCTGTTGTCACCTAGGAAATCCTATTCCAGACTGGGTACAGTGGTTCATGCCTGTAATCCCAGCACTTTGGGAAGCCGAGGCAGGCAAATGGGGTTTGGCCAACATGGCGAAACCCCATCTCTACAAAAAACACAAAAATTAGCTAGGTATGGTGGTGCAGGCCTGTGGCCCCAGCTACTCAGGAGGTTGAGGCAGGAGAATCGTATGAACCTGGGAGGCGGAGGTTGCAGTGAACCAAGATCATGCCACTGCACTCCAGCCTGGCAACAGAGCAAGACTCTGCCTAAAAAAAAAAAATTCCAAAGTCACAAAAACTTACTATTTTTTTTTGGTAGAAGTCTCATAGCTCTTACAGTTGGGTTTATGATCCATTTGGAGTTATTTCTTGTGCACAGTGTAAGGTAGGAGTCCATTTACATACTTTTACATGTAGATCCATCATCCCAGCACCATTTGTTTAAAAGATTATTCTTTTCCCCCACCACTGAATTGTCTTGGCACTCCTGCTGAAAATCAATTCACCAAAAATGTAAAGGTTTACTTCTGCACTCTCAATGTTATCTCAGTATCTATGTATCTGTCCTTATACTAGTACCTTACTGTCTTAACCATTTGTGTATTAAGTTTTAATCCTCCAATCCTGTTTTTTGCATCTATGGAGATGATCAGGTATTTTTTTATTAATGTAAGTATTACATTGACTGATTTTCAGATGTTAAACCAACCTTGCATTCCTGGGACAATTCTTACTTGAATCTGGTATATAATCCTTTTTTTCTTTTTTTTGAGACAGAGTCTTGCTCTGTTACCCAGGCTGGAGTACAGTGGCATCATCTCGGCTCACTGCAACCTCTACCTCCCGAGTTCAAGTGCTTCTCCTGACTCAGCCTCTCGAGTAGCTGGGACTACAGGCACACGCCACCACGCCCAGCTGATTTTTGTATTTTTAGTAAAGACGGGGTTTTACCATGTTGGCCAGGCTGGTCTCCACCTCCCGACCTCATGATCCACCTGCCTTGGCCTCCCAAAGTGCTGGGATTACAGGTGTGAGCCACCACGCCTGGCCTGTATAATCCTTTTTATATGTTGTTGCTGGATTCAACTGGCTAGCATTTGGTTGAAGATTCTTGTTTCTATATTCATGACAATAGCCTGTAATTTTCCTTTCTTGTCATGTCTTTGTCTAGTTTTGATCTCAGCATAACACTGGCCTTATGGAATGGATTAAGTATTCCCTCCTATTTTTCCAAAGAGTTTGTAAAGGACTGGTATTAATTCTTTTCTTGAGATAGAGTCTCACTCCATTGCCCAGGCTGGAGTGCAGTGACGCAATCGTGGCTCACTGCAACCTCCACCTCTCGGTTTCAAGTGATTCTCCTGCTTCAGCCTCCAGAGTGGCTGGGACTACAGGCACGCCACCTCACTCAGCTAATTTTTGTATTTTTAGTAGAGATGGGGTTTCACCATGTTGGCCAGGCTGGTCTTGAACTCCTGACCTCAAATGATCACCCATCTCGGCCTCCCAAAGTGCTGGGATTACAGGCGTGAGCCACCGCGCCCAGCCAGAGCTGGTATTAATTATTTAAGTGTTTGGTAGAACTCAAATAATGACAAGCTCAGTAAGTGGGATTTTTCTAGAGAAGCCACCTGTCCCAGAGCTTACTGTTGTGACAAGATTTTTTTTGTTTTTTGGTTTTTGGGTTTTCTTCTAAAATGGAGTTTCACTCTTGTTGCCTAGGCTTGAACACAATGGTGCGACCTCGGCTCACTGCAATCTCCACCTCCTGGGTTCAAGACATTCTCCTGCCTCAGCCTCCCAAGTAGCTGGGATTACAAACGTGCACCACCATGCCCAGGTAATTTTTCTATTTTTAGTAGAGATGGGGCTTCACCAAATTGGCCAGGCTGGTCTAGAACTCTTGACCTCAAGTGATCCAAGTGACTCAGCCTCCCAAAGTGCTGGGATTACAGGCATGAGCCACTGCACCCGGCCGTGACAAGTTTGTAAATTATTAATTCAATCTAATTACTTATTATAAGTCTATTTGGGTTTTCTTTTATGGAATGCTTCACAAATCTGTGTGTCATTCTCACACAGGGGCCATGCTAATCTCTGTAGTTCCAATTTTAGCATACGTGCTGCCAAAGTGAGCAACTATTCAGATTTTCTATTTCTTCTTGAGTTAGCTTCAGTCACAACTTTCTAGGAATTTGTCCACTTCAACTAAGTTATCTAATATTTTGTCACACAATTATTCATGGAATTCTCTTACAATCATTTTTATTTCTGTAAGGTGAACAATAATCTCCCCTCTCATTCCTGCTTTTAGCAATCTGAGTCTTCTTTTTATCTCAATCAGTCTCACTAAGTTTGTCAATTTTGATGATCTTTTCAAATAAACCATCTTTGCTCTCATCTTTGTTATGTTCTTCCTTCTCCTTGCTTTCGGTTTTATTCTTGCTTTTCCTGGAGGCTTAAGGTGAAATAGTAGGTTAATGATTTCAGATCTGTCTTTTTTAATGTAGGTATTTACAGTTATAAATTTCCCCCAAGCCCTGCTATCACTGCAGTGTCTAATTTTTGGAATGCTGTGTTTTTATTTACATTTATCTCCAAGTTTTTTTTAAGAGACAACATCTTGCTTTGTCACCCAGGATGGAATGCAGTGGCGTGATCATAGTTCATTGCGGCTTCAAACTCCCAGGGTAAACAATCCTCCTGTCTCAGTCTCCCACGTAACTGGGGCCCTAAGGGCACACCTCTAGGCCTGACTAATTTTTTAACTTTTAGTAGAGATGGGGTTTCGCCATGTTGACCAGGCTGGTCTCGAACTCTCAACCTCAAGTGATCTGCCCACCTCGGCCTCCCAAAGTGCTGGGATTACAGGTGACATGAGCCACCACATCTGGCCTATCTCCAAGTATGCCACCGCACCCAACTAATTATTGTATTTTTAGTAGAGATGGGGTTTTGCCATGTTGACCAGGCTGGTCTCAAACTTCCAACCTAAAGTGATCTGCCCACTTATATATATAAGGGAGGTTGTCCTCTGTTTATTTTGTTTACCTGGAACTATCTTAATTTCTTTTTTTTTTTTTTTTTTTTGTGACAGGATCTCGCTGTTCACCCAGGATGGAGTAGTGCAGTGGCACAATCTTGGCTCATTGCAACCTCCGCCTCCCAGGTTCAAGTAATTCTTGTGACTCAGCCTCCTGAGTAGCTGGAATTACAGGCATGTGCCATCATGCCCGGCTAATTTTTGTATTTTTTGTAGAGACGGGGTTTCACCATGTTGGCCAGGCTGGTCCCGAACTCTCAACCTCAGATGATCTACCCACCTTGGTCTCCCAAAGTGCTGGGATTACAGGCGTGAGCCACCGCGCCCAGCCAATTTCTCTATTTTCTTTTTTTTTTTTTTTTTTTTTGAGACGGAGTCTTGCTCTGTCGCCCAGGCTGGAGTGCAGTGGCACGATCTTGGCTCACTGCAACCTCCACCTCCCAGGTTCAAGCAACTCTCCTGCCTCAGCCTCCCAAGTAGTTGGGATTACAGCCACCCGCCACCCGGCTAGCTAACTTTCATATTTTTAGTAGAGACAGGGTTTCGCCATGTTGATCAGGCTGGTCTTGAACTCCTGACCTCATGACCCACCCACCTCGGCCTCCCAAAGTGCTGGGATTACAGGTGTGAGCCACCACACCCGGCTCGTTCTCTTTATTCACACACAGGAGGGACGAGACTCAGTACAGAAACCCTCAGAGAAGCAAACCGGAATAAAAGGGTTCAAAGAGTACTAACAACTGTTCTGCTACAAAGCCACAGAGGTAAATGCATGTGTGGCTCTGACAAATGTTAACGGGCATACCTTTTTTTGACAGTTTTATTGGGAAATAATTCACATATCATACAATTCACTCATTTAAAGCATGTAATTCAATGGCTTTTTGTGCAGTCACAGAGTTGTCCATCAATCTAACTTCAGAAAATTTTCACCTCCCCACAAGGGGAGTCAGCCACTCACTCACCACTCACCCCTTCCCAGACCCTAGCAAGTAGCAATGGACTTTTTACCAATTTCTATGTATTTACATCTTCTAAACATTTCATATAAATGGAATAATACGTGGGCTTCTGTGACTGGTTTGTGTCACTTAGTATAGTTTTCAAGGTAGTATTAATTAGTATTTCATTACTTTTTAATGCTTAGTAAAATTCCATTGTGTGGCTATACCATATTTTGTTATCAGTTCATCACCTGATGGATTTTTGGATTGCTTGCACTTTTTTGGCTGTCATGAATAACATCGCTATGAACGTTTCATGTTCCAGTTTTTCTATCAACATATGTTTTTATGTTTCTTGGGTACATATCTAAGAATACAATTCCTGGTCATAGGAATTTCTGTTTAACATTTTCAGGCACCTGACAAGATGTTTTCCAAGGGCAGCTCCATTCTACATCACCACCAGACAAGAATGAGTGTTCTAATTTCTCCATAACCTCGATGACACTTGTTATTTCCATCCTTTTTTTTTTTTTTTTTTTTTTTTTTAGATGGAGTCTCCCTCTGTTGCCCAAGCTGGAGTGCAGTGGCACGATCTCGGCTCACTGCAACCTCCATCTCCCGGGTTCAATCGATTCTCCTGCCTCAGCCTCCCAAGTAGCTGGAATTCCAGGCGCCTGCCACCACGCCCGGCTAGTTTTTGTATTTTTAGTAGAGATGGGGTTTCACCGTGTTAGCCAGGATGGTCTCGATCTCCTGACCTCGTGATCCGCCCGTCTCGGCCTCCCAAAGTGCTGGGATTACAGGCTTGAGCCACCGCGCCTGGCCTTCTTTTCTAATTTTCTGTAGAGATAAGGTCTCACTAAGCTGCCCACACTGGTCTTGAACTCCTGAACTCAAGTGATTCTCCAGCTTTGGCCTCCCAAAGTGCTGGGATTACAGGCCTGAGCCACCATGCCTGGCCTCAAAATGACTATTCCACTAGCAAAACAGAAATTGAGGCTGGGTGCATTGGCTCATGCCTGTAATCCCAGCACTTTGGGAGGCCGAGGCAGGCAGATTACCTGAGGTCAGGCGTTCAAGACCAGCCTGCCCAACATGGTGAAACCCCATTTCTACTAAAAATACAAAAATTAGCCAGGTGTGGTGGTGGACGCCTATAATCCCAGCTACTTGGGAGGCTGAGGCAGGAGAATCACTTGAACCCAGGAGGTGGAGGTTGCAGGGAGCTGAGATCAATACCACTGCACTCCAGCCTGGGTGACAAGGGAGAGATTCCATCTCAAAATTTTTTAAAAATTGAGTGTCATTCCCCTGCTTAAAATACCTGAACAGCCCACATCCTAGACAGGGGGTCCCTACCATCTGGTTTTGGCCTGCCTCTCCCACCTTGGTCTCCAGCCACATTCCCGTGCCCCACTAGGCCCTACCCATGCTAGGAATCCCCCTCAATGTATTGCACGTGTCCTGCTGCTGCCCCGTCTCTCTGCAGTGTGGCACACGGTACTGCCCACCTTTTCCAAACCATCCCCCACATCCCGTCAGCCTAGCATCACCCCTGCACTCCATGCCTGACCTCGCCTAAGCTGTTCACCCCTCACACCATTTACCATTCTGCATTACAAAGGCCTGAGTACTCAAAGACAGTCAGCGTCAGCGTTCAGCATTCTAGTAAGAGCCATCATCTTTATAAAGCTCTATGAAAGGCCCTACTCCACCTGTCCCCCACCTCCATTCTCTCCTAACCTAACCCCTTACTGCCTTTCTGCCCAGGATTGCTGTCCTAAAGCCACATGGGCCTCCTGCTGTTTCTTCCATGCAGCTGTCATCCTCCCCTACAAAGGCCTCTGCACTTACTACTACTCCCTCTGCCAAGATGCCCTCCCCACTGACTTCTACGTGTCCACTGCCTCACTAGTTCCAGGTTCTTGCTCAACTGCTGCCTTCACAGCAGGGCCGGCCCTGATTATTCTACTTAAAATTGAACACCTGTAGCCTCATTTACCCAACCATCTTCCCTCCTTATTATTTCTCTGTTGTGTTTATCATCTCCTAACGTCCCACTAAACTCTGTTTTTCTTCTCGATCTCTATCCACTAGAATGTAAGCTCCATGTGAACATGGAGTTGTTTTACTCCCTGCCACAGTCCCAGAATCCTGGGAAGTGCCTGGCATTGTAGCAGGCACTCAATAAATACTTGGTAAGAATAAATGCCCTGCAGACAGCAGGTACCCAATAATAGCACCACATCTGAGTACTCATAATGCACCAAAAACTGTCCCAAGAGCTTCTGAGCAATAGAGCTGGAAAACAACTAGCATTTCCTGAGCGACAGGATCACCAGAGATGCCATGTCAATCTCTACAGCATCCTCTCCTTCGGGGCCCCATCACATCCATCCTGACTGTCGACCTGTCCGCTTTTCTTCCAAACAAGTGCTCTATTCTGGTCATTTCAGTTGCCACCTGCATCTCCAGTCGGGACTCTCGCAGCTTTCACCTTCCACTCCTCACCTCCAACCTACTTTCCACAAAGAAGCTGGCATCAAGGGAGGAGATCACCCCTCATATTGTCTTATACCCAGTTTCTGCTTCCAAAGAAGAAGAAGTAAAAACTAAAAGGCAGAAATGAAATCCACGAGCACACAGCCCGGTGCCACACCCTGGGCCTGGTAGTTAAAGATCCACCCTAACCTAATCAGTTATGTTATCTATAGATTACAGACACTGTACAGAAAAGCACTGTGAAAATCCCTATCCTGTTCTGTTCCGTTCTGATTACCAGTGCGTGCAGCCCCCAGTCACGTACCCCCTGCTTACGCAACACGACCCTCTCACACGCACCCCCTTAAAGTTGTGAGCCCTTAAAAGGGACAGGAATTGCTCACTCAGGGAGCTCGGTTGTTGGAAGACGTGAGTCTTGCCAAAGCTGCCGGCTGAATAAAGTCCTTCCTTCTTTAACTGGGTGTCTGAGGGGTTTTGTCTGTGGCTTGTCCTGCTACAGCGTAATAGTCTCACATAATTACATCAGACCTGTCACTCACTCGCTTTCCTTCAGCAGCTTCCTACAAGGCACCTAGGTTGAACTCAGACTCACGCCAGAGCCTTCAAGGCCCAGCACGTTCTGGCCTCCCCCAGCAATCCGGCTTATACCAGCTCCTCTCCTTGCTCACTGAGTTCCGACGGTACAGCCTCTCAGGTCCTGAAATACAACAAGATCTCCACCACCTCAAGCCCTTCTCCCCTCCGGGCTGGGACAAGGCTGGTCCCAGGCAGCTTCAGGACCCAGCTGAAATGTCACTTCCACAGAGAGGTCTTTTAGGAACACCCAACCTAAGGGAGTCTCCTTTTATCATCCACCATGATAAACTGCCTCGGCGTCACACAATATGACCACATAACAAACCTGCACATGTACCCCGGAATCTAAAATAAAGGCTGAAATTATTTTTTAAAGCCATCAAAAAACACATGAGAAAAAACATTTCAGTTCAGGGTTTAAACAAATCTCTTGCAAAAGTCAAGTATTCAAACTCCACTGGACTGACCCATCATTACCAATGACAGAATCTACGACTAAACTACTGAGAGAAACAACAGAATCTACTGACTACACTACTGAGAGAAACGACGGAATCTACAGACTAAACTACTGAGAGAAACGACGGAATCTACAGACTAAACTACCGAGAGAAATGACGGAATCTACGACTAAACTACAAGAGAAACAACAGAATCTACGACTAAACTACTGAGAGAAACGACGAAATCTACAACTAAACTACTGAGAGAAACGATGGAATCTACCGACTAAAGTACCGAGAGAAACGACAGAATCTACGACTAAACTACTGAGAGAAATGATGGAATCTACGACTAAACTACTGAGAGAAATGACACAGTCTACTGACTAAACTACTGAGAGAAATTTCCATTTACTATATTCTATTACTAGCAATAAACAAAGGTCAGTCGGTCAAAGGCCCCACGCTTTTCCTTTGATTTCTGGGTTTCAGAGCACTACAGACTAATCCCATACATAGGTTTGCAAAGAATATACTGCACTGTTCATTCCCTTGAACAGGGAACAAGGTCCTTCCTACTTGCTTACTTCAGATAAGGAATAAATGCCGAGTCACCATTCTATTTAAATGAATAGAATTTTAAATTCTATTTAAAATTCCACTTAGAAATACATGCCACACAAGCTCTCAGAACCACCTGCCCAAATTTGATTAAAAGTCAGGTATTATTACTTCAATAAGCATGAGAGTCCGGGCATGGTGGCTCATGCCTGTAATCCCAACACTTTGGGAGGCCAAGGTGGGCAGATCACTTGAAGTCAGGAGTTCAACACCAGCCTAGCCACATGGCAAAACCCCACGTCTACTAAAATACAAACATTAGCCGGGCACGGTGGTGCACGCCTGTAGTCCCAGCTACTCGGGAGGCTGAGGTGGGAGAATTGCTTGAACCCGGGAGGCAGAGGTTGCAGTGAGCCAAAATCACGCCACTGCACTCCAGCCTGGGCCACAGAGTGAGACTCTATCTCAAAAAAAAAAAAAAAGAATAAGAAAGTGGCCAGAGGCCGGGCGCGGTGGCTCAAGCCTGTAATCCCAGCACTTTGGGAGGCCGAGACGGGCGGATCACGAGGTCAGGAGATCGAGACCATCCTGGCTAACACGGTGAAACCCCGTCTCTACTAAAAATACAAAAACTAGCCAGGCGAGGTGGCGGGCGCCTGTAGTCCCAGCTACTCCGGAGGCTGAGGCAGGAGAATGGCATAAACCCAGGAGGCGGAGCTTGCAGTGAGCTGAGATCCGGCCACTGCACTCCAGTCCGGGTGACAGAGCGAGATTCCGCCTCAAAAAAAAAAAAAGAAAGTGGCTAGATGCAGTGACTCATGCCTGTAACCCCAGCACTTTGGGAGGCTGAGGCAAGAGAATCACTTGAGGCCAGGAGTTCAGGACCAGCCTGGGCAACATAGTAAGACCCCATCTCTAAAAAAAATAAAAATTACATGAAGTCAAATTATTCCTCCCCAAGGCCTTCTCTCAGGCAGTGATAAACCAAGAGTATATCACGAGTCACAAACGGGGGCAGGGGCATGTGTGTAGAAACAATCAGTCATCAAGGACAACAGAGTTATCACAATCCTGGACACCGTCAAGCAACGGTCAAGCAGTAACTGCCTCAGCCACGGAGAGCAAGCTGCACCCCAGCTACCTGCAGGAGGGAAGACAAGTAAGAAGCAAACCGTCTCCAACAGAGACCCCGAAAAGGCTTGGGAATGAAAGGAACCTCAGGAGACCGACGTCAGGAGGATGGGCCTCAAGTCTGTACAGGGAGCAGGAGATGCCTTCCATGAGACCCTGCGGCCAGGCAGGCCCCTCGGCCCCCATCTCAGCAAAAGACAAGCTGGAAAAGTGAGAACACAGAAGCTCTGAGCTCCACTAAGTGTGGAGCAAGGGGCCCCGTGAGAGCAGTACAGCACAGTGACAGGCTCCCCGAGGGTGAGATACCCCAGCCCAGAACAATGGCAGCCGGACTCACAACATCCACGTGCTCACCAAGCAAGAGAAGAGAGTAGTGAGTCCTCTGGAAGAACTGAACTAGCATTCAGGCCTCACCCTGCAGCGAAGGCTGCTGCCAAACCCCTTCAGGTGAGCAGGTACCAGTAAACGTGGGTGGACAGCCACCGGCCACCAAGCACAAAGTGAGAGCTCAGAACCTCACAGCATGGGCCAGAGACTAAACAAACCTACACAAAAGGTATTCAAAGCAATGAGACAATGCACAGAAGGAAATGCCAAAGGAAACACCTTTACACAGACGAGATAAAACACAGCTTGAAGAAACAGATGCCACCAAAAAGGGGGCACTTGGGTCATAAGAAAGCTCTCAAGCTATTAAAGTGACAGCAGAAATTAAAAATGCAAAAGAAGGGCTACGAGACAAATTTGAGAGTTGTGGAAACAGAACACGAGAGACAGAAAGGCAGGAAAATCTACACTAAGAGGTATAATTTTAACTATCACAGAGAAATACTGAGAAAAGAGAAAGTGAAATGAAACAGAAGAGGTTAGCAAAGAAATATAACAAGAATATTTTCCACTAGCCCAAAAGACATGAGTTTCTAGACTGAATAAGGCCACCAAATGCCACACTTGGGCACATCGTCTTAGAATTTCAGACACTGGCCGGCGCAGTGGCTCACAGCTATAATCCCAGCACATTGGGAAGCCAAGGCGGGAGGATCACTTAAGGTCAGGAGTTCAAGACCAGCCTGGTCAACATGGCAAAACCCCATCTCTACAAAAAAACACAAAAATTAGCTGGGCAGGTGGCACACGCCTGTAGTTCCAGTTACTCAGAAGGCTGAGGCAGGAGAATCGCTTGGACCCGGGAGGCAGAGGTTACAGTGAGCCGCGATCGCACTGCTGCACTCCAGCCTGGGTGACAGAGCGAGACTCTGCCTCAAAAAAAAAAAAAAAAAAAAAGGTAAGCAAAACAAAAGGCAATGGTTAACTCTTTAAAAAATTAAAAATTGAACCAAAAGTTGAACTGGTATTCTCGGCTAAGAACAGTATTTTCAGACATCAATCAAGTAAAATATTACACATATATGAGTACAGGAGAAGAGAAACTTGAGTAAGAGTTAAAAGACTCATCTTCTATAGTAAGGCATCAATAAATAGGCCAGGCACAGTGGCTCATGCCCGTAATCCCAGCACTTTGGGAGGCCGAGGCAGGCAGATCGCTTGAGGTCAGGGGTTCAAGACCAGCCTGGTCAACATGGTGAAACCCCGTCTCTACTAAAAATACAAAAAAGTAGCCAGGAGTGGTGGCAGGCGCCTGTAAGCCCAGCTACTCAGGAGGCTGAGGCAGGAGAATCACTTGAACCTAAGAGGCAGAGGCTGCAGTGACCCGAGATCCCATCACCGCACTCCAGCCTGGGCGACAAGAGCAAAACTCCATCTCAAAAAAAAGTCAGTAAGTAATGACTAAATGGGGGAAAGAACCCCCATAAATAGTAGGAACATGCAATTTAGACTTAACAAGCAATCATTTTTAAAGTAAATTTTTAAGAATAAACAGCTATAAAATGAAAATAATTGACTCGGGTTTAGAAATGTGGGCAAGGTGGCCGGGCGCGGTGGCTCGCGCCTGTAATCCCAACACTTTGGGATGCCGAGGCAGGCGGATCACGAGGTCAGGAGATCGAGATCATCCCGGTAAACACGGTGAAACCCCATCTCTACTAAAAATACAAAAAAAAAATTAGCCAGGCATGGTGGCGGGTGCCTGTAGTCCCAGCTACCCGGGAGGCTGAGGCAGGAGAATGGCATGAACCCAGGAGGCGGAGCTTGCAGTGAGCAGAGATCGCACCACTGCACTCCAGCCTGGGCGACAGAGCGAGACTCCATCTCAAAAAAAAAAAAAAAAAGAAAAGAAATGTGGGCAAGGCAGGGACAATGTTTTATAATTAACTTCTTAAACTATATTCTTTTTTTTTTTTGAGACAGAGTCTCGCTCTGCTGCCAGGCTGGAGTGCAATGGTGCGATCTTGGCTCATTGCAACCTCCACCTCCCGGGTTCCAGAGATTTTCCCGAGTAGCTGGGACTACAGGTACCCGCCACCACACTCAGGGAATTTTTGTATTTTTAGTAGAGACAGGGTTTCACCATATTGGCCAGGCTGGTCTCAAACTCCCGACCTTGTGATCCGTCCACCTCGGCCTCCCAAAGTGCTAGGATTACAGGTGTGAGCCACCATGCCTGGCCTTAAACTATATTCTCTAACCTTTTTAATCTTTTAAAACATTTAAGTAAGGACAAGCCTAGACAAGAAAAATCACAAAAAAATGAATGCTATTGCGAAGACGTGCCCAGTTACTTCCTATCAACTAAAAATAAACATAGCAACATTTTCATGGAACAGACTAGAAGCAAAGGAGCCTGTAAAAACACACAAACATTTGAGAATACAGTCACATTGCATCGCAAGGAGAAAAAAGCATTACCTCATAAATGTTCTGGAACATATTTGGTAATCTATGTGAGGAATGATGGAGACCCATCTCACAAGAAAATAAACTACAAGGGGTTAACGGGATTGAAAATAAGTTGAAAAGCTTTAAAACCTCAGTATTGTAGAGGGGTTTGGTGGGGACTTCAGGCGACAGGAGAAGCCACAGGGAGGGTCGGTGCAGCCAAGGCAGCATCCATAAGGAAAGGCCGGCCTTCCCGTGCGGCACCAGCCAGCACACAGGCGACCCAGGTGAGAGGCCCCAACAGAGCATCTGTCACCATCATAAAGTAACGCCCCAGTGACTCCTCAAATACAAAGGGGCACAGAGAAGTCACAGGAAAGACAGACCAACACACATGCGTTTGTTTCTTGTTTTTAAATGAGACTGCTCCCTCCAGGCAGAAGCATAACCTGGCTGCCTGGTGCTCAAGGCAAACAGAGGCAGAAAGGTGGCGGGCAGGCATCTCGGGCAACCTGACGCAGTTCAAACTCCGGCTCTGCCTCTCGGGAGCTCCGTGACTTAGGCTAACTTACAACCTCTCTATGTCAGTTTCCTTATCTGTAAATAAGTACAGACAGTCTCCAATTTGTGATGGTGCAACTTCACGATTTTTTGACTTTACAATGGCAGGAAAGCAATATGCATTTGGTAGAAATCGTACGTTAAGTACCCATACGATCACCTCGTTTTCCACTTTCAGTACAACATTCAATCAATTACATGAGATATTCAATTCTTTTTTATACACACGGTTTGTGTTAGATGGTTTTGCCCAACCGTAGGCCAATGTGAATTTGCTGGTGTTGCTTTGAGACAGGGTCGTCTCATCCTGTCACCCAGGCTGCGCAATGGTGCAAACATGGCTCACTGCAGCCTCAACCTCCTGGGCTCAAGAGATCCTCCCACCTCAGCCTCCCAAAGTGCTGGAATTACAGGCACGAACCACCTTGCCTGGCCCCAAAAGTGAACTTTTAAAAGGTACCATTCGAAGTGTGCTTTGAGAAGATGGCAGAAATCTGACATGCGCTCACTGCACTGAAGGCCTCTTTCTGGAGACTGACAATGGTGTTGCGCTGTGGTCAATGGTAAATAACAACAGGCCGGGCGTGGTGGCGCACACCTGTAGTCCCAGCACTCTGGGAGGCCGAGGTGGGTGGATCACCTAAAGTCGGGAGTTCGAGACCAGCCTGGCCAACACAGTGAAACCCCGTCTCTACTAAAGATCCAAAAAGTAGGCAGGTGTAGTGGTGGGTGCCTGTAATCTCAGCTACTTGGGAGGCTGAGGCAGGAGAATCACTTGAACCCAGAGGCAGAGGCTGCAGTGAGCTGAGATCGCACCACTGCACTCCAGCTTGGGCAACAGAGACGCCATCTCAACAAATAAATAAATAAATATAAATACATTAAATACAAATAAGGGAAACTCCCTTGAGCAGAGGGAAGAGTCTCAGGAAAGAGGAGAGAAGAACCCCTGCTGGAGCACAGGGCCCAGCAGCCGGAGGAAAAACCACATCAAACAACGGCCTCAAGAAGCATTCAGAGAAGACACTGCCTCGGGTGAGGCAAAACGAGTCCCAGACTACAGACTGCGGTGGTGCAGCCTTGCAGGAATCACACTGTTCCCAAAGAACTCAGTTTCATCCCAGAACCAAGCCCAAGAATATTACAAGAAACACAAAAATATTCTGCTCCTAGAAGGTGAAATTCACAATGTCAAGCATCTAATAAACCAGCCAGGCGTGGTGGCTCACACCTGTAATTCTAGCACTTTGGGAGGCTGAGGCAGGTGGACCACTCAAGCCTAGGAGTTCGTCATCAGCCTGGGCTACAAAGCAAGACCCTATTTCTACAAAAAAGTTTTTTAAAAATTAGACAGGTGTGTGGTCCCAGCCACTCAAGAAGCTGAGGCAAGAGGGTCACCTGAGTCCAGGAAGTCAAGGCTGAAGTAAGCTATGATCGCACCATTGCACTCCGGCCTGGGCAAAGGGAATGAGACCCTGTCAATAAATAACTAATTTATTTATTTAAAATATTAGCCAGGCGAGGTGGCACATCGTATAGTCCCAGTCACTCAAGAGGCTGAGGTGGGAGGACTGCTTGAGTCCAGGAAGTAGAGGCTGCAGTGAGCTATGATCACACCACTGCACTCCAGCCTGAGCGACAGCAAGACCCTATCTGTTTTTTAAAAAAAAAAAAAGGAACAGGCCAGGCACGGTGGCTCACGCCTGTAATTCCCAGCACTTTGGGAGACCAGACTAGCCAACACGGCGAAACCCCGTCTCTACTAAAAATACAAAACTGGACGGGCACAGTGGCTCATGCCTGTAATCCCAGAACTTTGAGAGGCCAAGGTGGGTGGATTGCTTGAGGTCAGGAGTTTGACAACAGCCTGGCCAAAATGGTGAAACCCCCATCTCTACCTAATACAAAAATTAGCCAGCATGGTGGCATACACCTGTAATCCCAGCTACTCAGGAGGCTGAGGCAGGAGAATCACTTGAACCCAGGAGATGAAGGTTTCAGTGA
>NW_012122265.1:808097-808602 GCF_000951035.1 Colobus angolensis palliatus | reverse complement strand
GGAGTTCAAGAACAGCCTGGCCAACATGGTGAAACCCCATCTCTACCCAAATACAAAAATTAGCTGGGCATGGTGGTGCACGCCTGTAATCCCACTAGGGAGGCTGAGCCAGGAGAACTGCTTGAACCCAGGAGGTGGAAGTTGTAGTGAGCCAAGATCGTGCTACTGCACTCTAGCCTGGGCGACACAGCGAGACTCCGTCTCAAAAACAAAAAAAAAAAGACCAGGCACAGTGGCTCACGCCTATAATCCCAGCACTTTGGGAGACCAAGGCAGGTAGATCACTTGAGGTCAGGAGTTCAAGACTAGCCTGGCCAACATGGTGAAACTCCATCTCTACTAATAATACAAAAATTAGCCAGCCGTGGTGGTACACTCCTGTAATCCCAGCTACTCCGGAGGCTGAGGCTGGAGAACTGCTTGAACCCAGGAGACAGAGGCTGCAGTTAGCCAAGATCATGTCACTGCACTCCAGCCTGGGTGAGAGAACGACATTCTGTCTCCA
>NW_012122265.1:799682-804193 GCF_000951035.1 Colobus angolensis palliatus | reverse complement strand
CAGGATGGTCTCGATCTCCTGACCTCGTGATCCACCCGTCTCGGCCTCCCAAAGTGCTGGGATTACAGGCTTGAGCCACCGCGCCCGGCCAGTCTCTATACTTTTAAGCAAACCCGCAGACAGACACCAAAGCTTAGGGTGGCTGAGAAGAAAGGTAAATGGAAATGTCTTGAAGTCAAGCACAGAGATGAATGCAAAACAATCACAACTCGGAGTCTGAATTTCAGTCAAAGACGAAGACTCCAGGCTCCTGACAGGGCTGCAATTTGAAAAGGTGGGAAAGGGCTGGGCCCAGTGGCTCACACCTATAAATCCCAGCACTCTGGGAGGCTGACGGGGGAGGATCACTTGAGCCACAGAGTTCAAGACCATCCTAGGCAACACAGTGAGACCCTGTCTCTAAATTTTAAAAACAAAAATAAATATAAAAAATTTAAAAGTGGAAAACAAAGGAGAGCAGAATCAGGATCTGACCCAAACCCCCAGCTAGAAGGGCTGTTCCTAAGAACGCACCCAGCAGGAGGTCTGCCGCTGGACCTGGAGTTTCCTAAGGTATGGGGTGGCGGGGCTAAGGGAGCTACACGGGGCAAAAAGAACCTAGCAGGGAAGTCAGGACTTGGGGACACACGGCAGCTGTGGGCACAGCACCCCTCCTAAAATCCTGCAGCGCCTACCAGCCCCTCAGCCCACCCCTGTACCCTGTGCTCCTGCCACCTTCCCAGCCTGCAGAAGCCTTGATACCCCCAACCATTCCCACACTCCAATCACCAGGTAAATGCTGGCTTCAAAAGGCAACAAATGTTTAAAATCAAGAATCAACTGAACAGAAGATACAAGTTCCCCTCTGCCAACAATGTTTCAGGAAAAAGCGTGCAAAGACGGCAGAAAGTGATGTCTGAATGCAGAAGGGTGGTTCCAAGCTCCCTGTGTCTCTTGGGTCATCCCCGCTCCTGAGGTGCCCACAAGTCACTGGAACTCGCCTCTCCCGCCCTGGTGCTGGGCATCTCACTGCCTCACACTCTTCTTGGTCCTCTTCCCAATGCAAGTCTCCAGGGCACTATTTTAAAACAGGGCTGCTTCCTACTCACATGTTATTTCTTCTGTGCGTCTTGCCCAGACCCTTACAACCCTGTCCCAAGCAAAGAGCTCATCTCACCACACAGCTTCAGCCCCCACTTCTACATGGGAACATCCACCTCAACCTGTCCCGCCCACCCGGAAATTCTCTCGTGACAAAACTGCACGTACTGCTTTTCAAGACTTTTCAACCAGCTCAACTTTCAAGCCAAAGTCAGGAAGGTTCTGAAGAAGGAACATGCTGCCAGAATCAGCAAATGTGGTTTCATAATCTGAGATATCATGTGGCCTGGTAAAAACTGTTTATTTCTGGGGTTTTGTTTGTTTTTTGTTTTTGAAACAGAGTCTTACTTTGTCACCCTGGCTATAGTGCAGTGGCACAATCTTGGATCACTGCAACCTCCACCTCCCAGATTCAAGCGATTCTCCTGCCTCAGCCTCCCAAGTAGCTGGGATTACAGGCACGTGCCACCATACCTGGCTAATTTTGTATTTTTAGTAGAGATGTGTTTTTCCATGTTGGTCAGGCTGGTCTCAAACTCCTGACCCCAGGAGATCCAACTGCCTCAGCCTCCCAAAGTGCTGCAATTACAAGCGTGAGCCACAGCACCCGGCCTATTTGATTTTTTTAAGAGCCAAGGAAATGCCATTTAATCCTTCAATGACAGCCTTTCCAGGAACTCTTTGACTACAAAATCCTGACACAGATTGTTACCAAAAGTAACAGAGTAAGTCATTTTAAGAGGAAAGAGAAGTAATAGTAAGTATCTGGCACAAAATATGTTCATCACCAGGACACTTCAACTTGTCATAAAAGAAAGTGATCCTGACCTTCAGAGGGGCCAGAAGGAAAACACTGCGAAGAGAACCCGGGTGTCCCAGAAGCAGTGGCCACCAGCCTTGGCAAGAAAAATCCAACCTGAGCAAAGACTTCCTTCCTCCTCGCCACAGCCACCGCGACACACTTCCTACACTGGTCTCTGCGGAACACAAACTATGCAGAAGCATGCAAAAGAAGACATGCAAGAAGAGCATTCTTTTCTAAAAGTCAGCACTTTTTAGGAATGTACAGTCAAAAGGACAAAATGAGCTTTTAACTGTGAAGGTTATTTAAGAAATGCAAAAGCAGATTGACCAACTCTGATTCTGATCCTCACTCCCATGCACGAAAATCAGTACAACTTTATGTTTTTTACACTGAAGTTTAAGCAGAGTTTAAAATCTAGTGTTCAGTTTCTCCATATCTAATTTATGATTCCATAACTGGAATTCCATGAACAAATAAAATCTTTTTAACTTTAGTCACACTGAAACACAATTCAAAGGTATCTAATTTCAAGAAAGTTAACAGAAATGGCTGGGCACAGTGGCTCACGCCTGTAATCCCAGCACTTTGGGAGGTCGAGGCAGGCGGATCACTTGAGGCCAGGAGTTTGAGACCAGCCTGACCAACTTGGTGAAACCACATCTCCACAAAAATTAGCTGGGCGTGGTGGCAGGCACCTGTAGTCCCAGCTACTCAGGAGGCTGAGGCACAAGAATCACTTGAACCCGGGAGGCGGAGGCTGCAGTGAGCCAAGATCACACCGCTGCACTCCAGCCTGGGTGACAGAGCGAGACTCTGTCTCAAAAAAAAAAAAAAAAACAAGAAATGGAAGGGACCGAGTTGTATGCCAACCACAGTGAGCAGAGCACTGATAATTATTCTAATTCATCGTGAAACCTGCAGCAAAACTGCACCCCTTTCTTCAAGACCATGGAAGTTCATTTTTGCCATCTTGCTAATAACATCTCTCCATCTGTTTCCCCTTCATGTGAGGACCTGGGTGGATTAAAGAAAACGCCTCCAAGCACTTGCACCACACCAGCACCACATGCAGAGAAATAAAAACGGTCATTTCCTGCCTGAAGTTGTGTTCCTGGCAAACTGACCCGGGCTCACAAGGATTATCACTTCTTCCCTTTCCTCACAGTCCTGATTGTTTGGCAGTCAATTCTCAGAGCCTGACAACATTTTCAGCAGTGTTGTGCCTCTCCAACAACATTCTAGTGTCAGGATGTCAACAGCAATGCATAAAGACATGCATTAACTAAGTTAGATGTGACTCTCCTCTGCAGATATGTCATTTCTGAAAAAACAAACGAAAGTTCCAAAATAACTGAATAAACAGCAAATAACTATTGTCTTGTTTTCCCAATTTCAGCAGTTATTTTGTTTTCTTGGTATCTTCTGCTCAAATACAATGCCAATCAATGCACCAGCCTGAATGGACCTCGATGGGACTGCACTGACAGAAAAAAAAAGCCAGCCTCAAAAGATCACGTATGATGTGATTCCATTTATATGACATCCTTGAGATCACAAAATTACAGAGATGGAGATCAGATTAGTCTCAGGAGTGTGGCTATAAAGGGTAGCTTTGTGATGATGGTACAGTTCTGTATCTTGAGTGAGATAGGGGGTCACACAAAGCTACAGGTGCTAAAACTGTATAGAACCACATACACACACGTGCACGTAGATCTAATGAAATCTGAATCAGCCTAGCGGTGTGTACCAGCGTCCGTTTCCTGGTGTTGAAAATGTCCTATAGTTATGCAAGATGTCCACATTAAGAAAGGTAGGGTGCCAGGCGCAGTGGCTCACGCCTATAATCCCAGCACTTTGGGAGGCCAAGGTGGGCGGATCATAAGGTCAGGAGTTCAAGACCAGCCTGAACAACATGGTGAAACTCCGTCTCTACTAAAAATACAAAATTTAGCCGGGTGTGTTGGCATACGCCTGTAATCCCAGCTACTCAAAAGGCTGAGGCAGGAGAATCACTTGAACCCAGGAGACAGAGGTTGCAGTGAGCTGAGATCACGCCACCACACCCCAGCCTGGGCAACAGAGCAAGACTCCGTCCCAAAAAAAAAAAAAAAAAAGGAAGGTACAGTGAAGAATGCCAGGGATCTCCCTGTCCATTTTCTGCAACTTCCTGTAAAGCTGTAATTATTTCAAACTAAAGATTCTAAAACTGGGACTAAATAAAAGGACTAGGATTTTTTAATGCCAATTTAAAAAAAAAAAGAAACAGTTTATTAACTCTCACACGCTGAACTCATACTGAGAAAATGCAGGGGTCGGTGGGTTGAAGTCAATCAGAAAGGATGAAGTTAATTTTAGGAGACATTAAGTTAGTTCACTACCTGAGCCACAAAAGCTACAACTTTGAGGGGCAGAGCTTGACACGAGGCCCTTTTTCAAATCCTGGAGCATGTTCATTGCTGCCTCTGCTAAGAGGAGTAACGCCCCAAGCCAGTCTGCTGGGAGTGGGTTACTTGAAGTGAAAATACAGCATCCTAGCCGGGCGCGGTGGCTCAAGCCTGTAATCCCAGCACTTTGGGAGGCTGAGACGGGCGGATCACAAGGTCAGGAGATCGAGACCATCCTG
>NW_012122265.1:795422-799319 GCF_000951035.1 Colobus angolensis palliatus | reverse complement strand
CTCTGTCACCCAGGCTGGAGCGCAATGGCACGATCTTGGCTCACTGCAAGCTCCACCTCCCGGGTTCACGCGATTCTTCCGCCTCAGCCTCCCGAGTAGCTGGGACTACAGGCACCCACCAGCTAATGTTTCCATTTTTGTGGAAAAGGGGTTTCACCATGTTGGCTAGGCTGGTCTTGAACTCCTGACCTCAGGTGATCCGCCCACCTCAGCCTCCCAAAGTGCTGGGATTACAGGTGTGAGCCACCGCACCCGGCTGGCACTGGGTCTTGAAGGAGAAAAACTTTTTTTTGAGGCAGGGTCTCAGGGTCTCAATCTGTTGCTCAGGCTGCCCAGGCTGGAGTGCAGTGGCGCAATCCTAGCTCACTGCAGCCTCAACCTCCAGGGCTCAGACAATGCTCTCACCTCAGTCCACTGAGTAACTGAGACCACAGGGGCGTGCCACCAGGCCTGGCTAATTCTTTTTTCTCTTTTGTAAAGATAGGGGTCTCACTATATTGCCCAGGCTAAAGGAGGAAAACTTAAGAAACTAGTCAGAAAGATGCAAATTTGGAGCTGAAACAGGCTTTAATGATATTTCAGCTCAAAATCCGCCCCTTCAACTGTCAGCTGAGGAAACTGAGGCTCTGTGGCTAGTCGTCTCCACTCATGCAGCTTTAATGATATCTCAGCTCTAAATCCACCCCTTCAACTGTCCACTGTGGAAACTGAGGCTCCATGGCCAGTGGCCTCCACTCATGCAGCTGCTAAGAGGCAGAGTCAGAGTCAAGAGCCTTGGCTGTCAGCTCAGAGTCCTCTTTCCACAGGGCCCGACGACTCCTATCATTCACCCTCACGAGAGGAAAACTGCACACAAAATCAGAGCTGGCCAGGGAAAGGGGAATCGGGGACCCCTCTGCCTGGGACATGGAGCTCAGGTTCAGATGAGCTCAAACCCTGGCTAGCCCTCCAATCCCATCTCCAGGCACCAGCTCACGTTAATTAATTCAATATATATATACATTAATTATTTGCTATTCCTCAAATACCTTGGTCTCCTGCCTGAATTGCCCATTGGACAAAATCAGCCTAAGAATCACCCTCCATGTGAGGTCTTCTTTGGCTCGCTGATCTACCCATTCACTGGGTACACCTCGCATGCCAGACGCTCACCATGAGGAGAGCAGCAGCCATAATGTGATGAGCGAGACAGGATGCCCACCTTGTAGAGCCCACCCTAGAGGGCAGCGGGGGAGATGGAGCCGCACGGGTGAAAAACAGCACCACAAGCTGAAGCCACTGCCCAGAAGGAGAACAGTGTGTACTGCAGCTGATGAGAGGCCGTCCAACAGCAACGTCGGAAAGAGGATTCCGAGAAGGCGGCCGTATTAAAGAGACCTGGCTCCCCCAGCTAGGACGAAGCACCCCTTCTTCTACTAGCTCCTTCAGGGGAGGGGCTGTCTTATTCATCGAGATACATGAGTGGTTCTCCACGGAGGACAACTTTGCCCTAAGAGGACATTTGTCAACATATGGTGCTGCTATAAACATCCTACAAGGTACTGAACAGTCCCCCACAACAAAGGGTGACCCAGTCCCAAATGTCAGCTCTGCTGAGTTGAAGAAAGTCTGCTCTATACAGTCAAGTATTCATAGAGTACAGCAGTTTTCCCATATCCACAGGAATACGTTCCAAGGCCCTCAGTGGGTGCCTGAAACTTCATATAATACTAAATCCTATACAAGCTGCTTTTTTCCAACACATACCTAGGAAAAAGTTTAACTTACAGATTAGGCACAGTAAGAGATCAGCAGCAGCTAATAATAAAAGAGAACTGTAATGATATCCTGTAATAAAAGTTAAATGAATGTGGTCTCTTTAAATATCTTATTGTACGGTGCTCACCTATTTTCAGATCACAGGTGACCAGAGGTAACTGAAACCTCAGAAGGTGAAACCACAAATAAGGGAGGACTGTACTGCGCTCCCTGTGGTAGGCGCCATCCTGTCAAACGCAAGCCCTTGCACAGACAATATATCTAACAAGTGGGTGACTTGTTGTCTAAGGAAATGCCTCCCAATCCCATCGTCCTGCCTAACGCAATTTTCCTCAAAAATGGAAAGACAGACATCGCAGCTAACTTAAGGGTGCTCAGCCTTTGTCCAAGGAGTCCCCTTAACAAATAATACACACACTTAGTTTTACAAAATGCATGTTAGTCTCATTACGTAACAAAGCAAGAGAAAAAACGCTACTCGTAAAAGTGCTGATCTGAGGCTGTGTTTCTAAGCCTTTTTTTTTTTTTTTTTTTTTTTTGAGAAAGGTCTCACTCTGTCACCCAGGCTGGAGTACGGTGGCATGATCTCAGCTCACTGCAGCCTTGACCTGCTGGGCTCAAGGATCTTGTCTCAGCCTCCCAAGTAGCTGGGACTATAGGTGTGTACGCCAACACGCCCGGCTAATTTTCATGGTTTTTGTAGAGACAGGGTCTCACCACACTGCCCAGGCTGGTCTCAAACTTCTGGGCTCAAAAGATCCACCTGCCTCGGCCTCCCAAAGTGCTGCGACTACAGGTGTGAGCCACTGCACCCAGCTCTATGTTTTTGTTTTTTTTTTTTAACAAAGTAGGGGAAAGGTTAGATGGATTTCTACCCTTACACAGAGTGTGGGAGAATGACCATCCTCCTGATCCTCCACCCAGTCTAAGGAGATGAGAATTCAAAAGGAAGATTACAAAAATTCCTCAAAATATACACTAAAAATTATGAGGCTGCAGTGGCTCACACCAGTAAACCCAGCACTTTGGGAGGCCAAGGTAGGTGGATCACTTGAGCTCGGGAGTTCGAGACCAGCCTGGGCAACATGGCGAGACCCCCACCTCTACAAAAAAAACACGAAAATCAGCCAGGCATGGTGGTGGTGCACGCTTGTAGTCCCAGCGACTCTGGAGGCTGAGGAGGTAGGATCACTTGAGCTGGGAGGTTGGGTGGGCCGTGATGGCACTACTTCACTCCAGCCTGGGCGCCAGAGCAAGATCCTGTCTCAAAAAAAAACAAAAACAAAAAATCATGAAGTCAACTATTTGCTGGATAACAAGGAAAAAAATGAACACACCAGACAGGAAATCGGCTTTGTTTCAAGAGGAGGTTCTGCATATCAAAGTCAAATTAATTTGTGGACCGGTGCACCCACCCAGCCACCCTGCACATCCTTCTAACAGGCCAAGCCTTCCTGGCTTGTTTCACGATTTGGTGTGGATTTTTTCCACCCCGAGGGGACACGCATGGGGTTGAGAACGAGGTCTGTGATTGGAGCAGCAGGCAGCGAGGCCGTCCCACACCCCGACTGCTGACTGCCTGCTCCTGTCCAGATTCCCTCCGGGAATGAGTCATTTTAATCGTCGTGGGTGAGATCTAATCAGGGGATAATAAGCCGCCAGAACCCAGCTCACAAAGCTGTTTCCTAGGAAGGCACCGATTTTCAGATTTCTGCTCCCAAAGCTAAAATCCACGCCGTTTTGGAAAATGCTGGGTTAAACGCTCCAGTACTAGAAAGACTGAGGTGACATCATCCTGGAGGGGAGGGGCGTCTTGGCCTGGAACCCCCTTGGGGGTGCCGCAGCCCCCCGCGCGGACCAGCAAACGGGAGTGGAGATGTGAATGAAGGACCGTACCCTAAACCCCCCAGACCCTGCATCCCTAAACCCTGTACCCCCTACCCCGCACCCCAGACCCAGGGCCCCGTTCTGCATCCTGGCCCGCACCTCCAGACCCGATACCCCAAGACCCTGAGCGCAGTCCGCACCCCCAAACTCTGGACCCCCACCCCGCACCCTGGTCCGCACTCCCAGACCCCGTACCCCAAGACCCCGAGCGCCGCCCGCACCCTCAGGCCCCGGGCCCCGCCCGCATCGCAG
>NW_012122265.1:792529-794772 GCF_000951035.1 Colobus angolensis palliatus | reverse complement strand
CCCGCGTCCCCCACGGGAAGGGCGTGGATCCGGGCGGGAACTCGCGTGAGCAGGGCGGCCGCCGCCTTCACTGTTGATGGTCACTGCAAAAGAGGCGGCCACGCAGGCACACGCGGGCAGCCTCGCCCTGGGCGTCGGTCCCCCTTGATTGCCCCGAGCAGGTCCGCGTTTTCCTACTTGGAATAAACGACCTGTGAGCGCCGGGCGGCGGAGGGGCTCCGCTGCCAGGGCCTTGTTTGTCCGGGGTGGGCCGGGGCCGGGAGGGCGGCGCCAGGAGGAAGCCGGGGCTCTGGGCGAAGGGGTCACAGCCTCGGGGACAGCCTTTGGCGAGGAAACCCTCCCCCAGCCCCGTATCCTGAGACTGTGGGGCTGAGCCGCCCCTTCTGCCGCCCTGAGCGGCCAGGGCCACATCTCTTGCGGTCCCCGAGCTGGGGGCGAGGCGGACCCCGTGCCCGGCCCAACCCAGGATCTGTGTGGCAGTCCAGGTGTCCCCACCACATCACCTGGGCCTACAGAGAAACAACCGCCCACCCCACCCCAGTGATGGCGGCCGGGGGCTGCAGCTCACTACGGCATCCAGTCCCTCGGCGCCAGGACTTTTTGCCACTGTTGCCAGCGCCCCCTCTGCTCCCCAGCCCTCTGCACCGCTGCAAGCTGGAGGCCTAGGGACCCCCCCCCCCTGGACGCGGCGGGAGGGAGGACCTTCTGGGCCAGGCTGCACAGCTCTGGGCCTAGGCCAGGAAGAGACCCCAGGGCGTGTGGAAGCAGATGGCCCTGCCTCGCTGTCCTTCCCAGAGCCAGATGGCTTTGAAGAGGAAGCTCCCTCCTCCTGGAGTGGGGGGATCTGGACCCTGTACCTGGAACTGGCCCAGACCCACCAGCCAGGACTTTGTCCCCACCCTGGCTCACTTCCACAGCCCCAGATGAGAGCTTAGCCCTGGTGGAGCCCGGCTAGGAGGTGGGGGCAGGACCCATGCCCCTCCCCAATGAACCGGGTGCCACACCCAGGCTCTGGGCCTCCAGAACTCCTGGGGAAAATCAAGATCTGTGACAGACCCCAGTCGGTGTCAGGCAACCAAGTTCATCACTTTCCAAGACAGAGTCACGGAGCCAACCCAGCAGAGGCCTTCCTGGAGAAGGGTACGCCCCTCTGGGGTCCCCATCCCCTCCCAGTGCTACCTCCTGGCAGAGAAAGTGGTCCCGGAGCCGTTCATCCTTCAGCTGCTCCCTTCCACCAACAAGCTTCCCTCCCCATCCCTGATGACAAATAGAGGCCATTCTGGACACAAGAGCGTCTTGTGCCATGTGAGGGTCCTGGGCTGCTCTCCGGGACAGTCCCAGGAGTCACGAGGACCGTCCACTAACACACATGGGCAGAGTGTGTGCTCTGGGCGCCAGGAGACTGGCGTGCCTAATCCAAGCTCGCAGTGGCAGTGCAGAACACCGAGACAAGCAGACCACTGTGCACCCCCGCGAGCAGCCACTCACAGAGCAGGGCACTGTGGGGGCTGCAGGGGCTGCCCACAGGAGGGCTTGGGCCTGGCAGGCGTCCCCCTCTGCCCGCTAGGAAGACTCCGCAGTGCCAACTCTGGGACTCCCACAGACGTCCTCCCGTCCATGCAAGAGTGTTGAGGGGCTGGCAGCCTGTTCCATGTACAGCTGGGCCCTGGGCACTCACGGGAGTTCAGGCAGTGAGGTGGCATGCTCAGACCCCATGGCCCCCCCGTGATCATCTGAGCACCTACGTTTCCCAGGACTGACATGCTCAGGGAAGGCTGTGAGAACTGACTGTCCCCTGCCATGGAAGGGTGGGAGGCATGAGGGGAGCATTCTGGAACTCTGTGGCGGGTGGGTGCTTCAGGTATAGCCAGCCCACTCGAAGAAGGAGAGGATGAGCTCAGGCTCCTGAGTGCTCATCGTGGGGAGGGTGGGAGCCGCCACGACCTCTGAGGCTGTGGGGGTGCAGCCACATCAGTGGGCCCCTTGCTCTCAAAGGAGAAGGGCAGCTGGGGGTGACCAAGGCCAAGGAGGCCAGACACCTCACTAGGCAGCAAGGTGATGACATCATCAAGGTCTGTCCCAAGCAGCCTCTGGTGGGGAATACCTGCTCAGGGGACCCTTGGGCCAACAGAGGGGCAGCCCCCTAAGCTCCTGCATAAGATGTATGGTCAAGGCCAGGCACAGTGGCTCACGCCTGTAATCCTAGCACTTTGGGAGGCCGAGGCAGGGGGATCACGAGGTCA
>NW_012122265.1:787857-791755 GCF_000951035.1 Colobus angolensis palliatus | reverse complement strand
AATACAAAAAATTAGCCAGGCGTGGTGGTGCGCGCCTGTAGTCTCAGCTACTTGGGAGGCTGAGGCGAGAGAATGGTGTGAACCCAGGAGGCGGCGGTTGCGGTGAGCCGAGATCGTGCCACTGCACTCTAGCCTGGGCAACAGAGCAAGACTCCATCTCAAAAAAAAAAGAACTAAACAACAACAAACCAACAGCTCCCTGACCATCACCTGATGGTCGACTGACTTTCCTGGTTGGAAGCAGGGAGTGGGGGAGCCCTCTCCCGCCCCGCTCATGTCTGACTGGCTACCTACTGTAACAGGAAGGCAACGTGGAAATCCTGGGAGCCCCTTCCTAACCCAAGGGGTAGACCAGCGGAGCGGCTGACGACTAGTGACACCCTCAGAGGGTCTGATGGGATGGGCCAGGGTGTACAGCCTGAGTGCCGGGGATTTTAACAGCATGCAAGGCAGTTCTGAGGTGTGACCCATTTTGCCAGCCTGACTATCCCGCACTGGACTTCCACACCATCAGACGCCAACCACACCGTGTGGATGCGCAGCACACACCCGTTCTGCTCCCCTGCCCAGCCAGCCTGGCAGCAAAGTGGGGCTGGGGGACTGTCACGAACCTCTGTGGCCTCACTCACTGGTGATGCCAAGGGAAGCCACTGTCCTGGCCATTTCTCTCACAGCAGCAAATCACATCAGCCCAGGACCATGCCTTGACCTCTCGAAGTGCTGGGATTACAGGTGGGAGCCACTGTGCCTGGCCCAGCTCTGGGAATTCTAACGTTAAAAGGAAGAGTGAAAGAATATAAACTAAGAAAAAACCCACAGCTGGCCAGGCGTGGTGGCTGACACCTGTGATCCCAGCACTTTGGGAGGCCAAGGCAGGTGGATCACTTGAGGTCAGGAGTTTGAGACCAGCCTGGCCAACATAGTGAAACCCTATGTCTACTAAAAATATGAAAATTAGCCAGGCGTGGTGGTGGGCGCCTGTAATACCAGCTATTGGTAGGCTGAGGCACCAGAATTGCTTGAATCCTGGAGGTGGAGGCTGCAGTAAGCCAAAATCACACCACCACACTCCAGCCTGAGTGACATGAGTGAGACTCTCAAAAAAAAAAAAAAAAAGAAGAAGGAAAAAACCCACAGCCTCTGGCACTCCAAATATACAGAGAGTGTCAGCCCTGCTGATTGCTTCAGCCTGGCAGGGATGGCAGGACACCTTTATTACCTCCCTGCAGAGCTGAGCTCTCTGCTGGTTTAATTCCCAGGGACTCAGTTGTCACATGACTACCCAATGAGCAGGAAGCAGCACGTACCCTGTGTGCTCTGCAGACCTGCACACGCGCTGCAACGCAGAGACTGCGAGTCCCCCACCACCGCTGAGTCTCCCCTCCTTCTACAGTAGCTGATCTCCTGACTTGGTGGGCGTGTGGCCACCCAGAATCAAGACTACATTTCCCAGCCTCCTTTGCAGCTAGGCATTGCCTGGTGACAACAGAATATGCAGGGAGATTGTATCTGGGCCTGCCCTGCAGCGTCCCATAGCCTGGGCAGCTGGAACCACAGACATTTGTCTTCCCATAGTCCTGGAGGCTGGAAGTCCAAGATCCAGATGTCCACCAGGCCTGCTCTTCCTGAGGCCTCTCTCCCTGGCTTTATGGATGCCATCTTCTCCCTGGGTCTGCACAGGGTGCTCCTCTGTGTCCTCATCTCCTCTTTTTTTTCTGAGATGGAGTTTTGCTCCTGTCCCCCAGGCTGGAGGACAATGGCGTGATCTCAGCTCACTGTAACCTCCACCTCCCAGGTTCAAGTGATTCTCCAGCCTCAGCCTCCTGAGTAGCCGGGATTACAGGCATGCACCACCACATCCAGCTAATTTTTTTTTTTTTTTAATTTTTAGTAGAGCTGTGGTTTCTTTTTTTTGAGATGGAGTCTTGCTGTGTCGCCCAGGCTGGAGTGCAGCGGCGCAATCTCGGCTCACAGCAAGCTCTACCTCCCAGGTTCATGCCATTCTCCTGCCTCGACCTCCCAAATGGCTGGGACTACAGGTGCCTGCCGACACGCCCGGCTGATTTTCTGTATTTTTTAGTAGAGATGGCGTTTCACACCGTGTTAGCCAGGATGGTCTCGATCTCCTGACCTCGTGATCTGCCCGTCTTGGCCTCCCTAAAGTGCTGGGATTACAGGCATGAGCCACCGCGTCTGACCTAGAGCTGTGGTTTCACTGTGTTGTCCACGCTGGTCTGGAATTCCTGGCTTCAAGTGATCTGCCTGCCTCGGCCTCCCAAAGTGCTGGGATTACAGGTGCGAGCCACTGCGTAAGGCCATAATCTCCTCTTCTAAAAAGGACACCAGTCCTATTGGATTAGGGCCCACCCTAGTGACCTCATCTGAACTAATTACATCTGCCACAATCCTCCAAATTAGGTCACATCCTGAGGCACTGGGGCTAGGACTTAACATATGTGGGGTTTTTTTTGTTTTGTTTTGTTTTGTTTTTTTGAGACGGAGTCCATGCTCTGTCACCGCCAAGGCTGGAGTGCAGTGGCGCAATCTCACTGCAAGCTCCGCCTCCTGGGTTCACGCCATTCTCCTGCCCCAGCCTCCTGAGTAGCTGGACTAATTTTTTGTATTTTTAGCCACCATGCCCGGCTAATTTTTTGTATTTTTAGTAGAAACGGGGTTTCACCGTGTTAGCCGGGATGGTCTCGATCTCCTGACCTGGTGATCTGCCCGCCTTGGCCTCCCAAAGTGCTGGGATTACAGGTGTGAGCCACCACGCCCGGCTAACATATGTGTTTTTAGGAAACAAAATTCACCCCGTAACAGAGGTGACGTGTGCCCATCTGGGGCAGGATGTTCAATTCCTGCCTTTCCACTCCTTCCTCAGAACAGTTTGATGGCTAGCACTCCGTCTGGAACGGCGTGGCTGGGGGCTCTGTCACACCCAGACAAACCTAGATCCTAAGGAACACCTAATGATTACCAGGCCTCAGTGTGTAAGGTGCACCCCAAGGACAACGTGGGGGGTGTCATGAAGCCTTTGGGGCTCCAGGGCATGTCAGGATGTCCCCCATTCTGTCCTGTGTCCCCTCATCAGTACCGCCAAGTCTACTCCCACAGGCACCATCAGTCATCAGTAAATGCCCCCCACTCCCCAAATGCCCAGAGCCACACAGGAGCCATACAGCAGGTGACACCAGCTGGGGGAGGGGTGGGGAGGTGCCATGAAAATCCTGTTGTTCCCCCACCTACAGATGCTGCTACTCCAGGCCTCCTGTTAGCCCCAGAGCAGGAGTCTACAGCCTCCGGGCTCCCTCAGACCCCCATGGAGCAATGCCCCCCAGCTCTACTGGCCAGACCAGCCCTGCTCACAGTCAGTTTCCCAGCACCTGAGGGGCTCCCTGACCAGGGGGTTTTGCAGCAAGCACTTCCCTCCGGGCCAGCACTCACCCACCTGGCCTCCAGCCCAGGCTTCTCTGTAGGCCCAGTCAGGTGAGCTGATGGAATATTCATCAATTTTAAGGTTGGTCTGAGAAACAGAGAGTTAGAAAATAAGGCTGGCACAGTGGCTGACACCTGTAATCCCAGCACTTTGGGAGGCCAAGGTGGGCGGATCACCTAAGGTCAGGAGTTCAAGATCAGCCCGGCCAACATGGTAATACCCCATCTCTACTAAAAATACAAAAATTAGCCGGGCGTGTTGGCGGGTGCCTGTAATCCCAGCTACTTGGGAGGCTGAGGCAAGAGAATTGCTTGAACCCAGGAGGTGGAGGTTGCAGTGAGCCAAGATGGCACCACTGCATTCCAGCCTGGGCAACTGAGCAAGACTCCAAAAATTTTTTTTTTTTGTTTTTTTTGTTGAGACGGAATCTCGCTCTATCACCCAAGCTGGAGTGCAGTGGCC
>NW_012122265.1:784716-787054 GCF_000951035.1 Colobus angolensis palliatus | reverse complement strand
GCCAGGCTGGTCTTGAACTCCTGATCTCAAGTAATCCACCCACCTTGGCCTCCCAAAGTGCTGGGATTACAGGCGTGAGCCACTGTGCCCAACCTTCCTTCTCTTCTTACAAGGACCTCTATCAATGGATTTAGGGCCCACCCTATATCCAGAATGATCTCATCCCAAGACCCTCACCCTGGTTACCTCTGCAGAGATCCTATTTCTATTTGTTGTTGTTGTTCTTTGAGACAAGAGTCTCACTCTGTCTCCCAGGCTGGAGTGCAGTGTCGCAATCTCAGCCCACTACAGCCTCCACCTCCCAAGTTCAAGGGATTCTCCTGCCTCAGCCTCTGGAGTAGCTGGGACTACAGGTGCATGCCACCATGCCCGGCTAATTTTTGTATTTTTAGTAGAGACGGGGTCTCACCATGTTGGCCAGGCTTGGTCTTGAACGCCTGACCTAAGGTGATCCACCTGCCTCAGCCTCCCAAAGTGCTGGGATTACAGGTGTGAGCCACTGCGCTCAGCTGAGATCCTATTTCTAGATACAGTTGCACAGTTGCATTCATGGGTATGGGGGCGAGGACTTAGAGAAGCTTTCGGGGGCCACCATTCAACCCACCACCATGGAGAAATGCTACCTCTTGACCTCATCAAGGCCAGGCAGCCGGCCCCTCCCCTTTGTTTTCAGATTTTTTTTTTTTTTTTTTTTTTTTTGAGACAGGGTCTGGCTCTGTTACCTGGGCGGGAGTGCAGTGGCGTGATCACAGCTCCCTGCAACCTTCACTTCCCTGGGCTCAGATGACCCTCCCACACAGCCTCCCGGGGAGCTACGCACCACCACAACCAACTAATCTATAAATGTTTTTGTAGAGGTGAGGTTTCACCACGCTGTCCAGGCTGGTCTCAAACTCCTGAGGCTCAAGCGATCTGCCCGTCCTAGCCTCCCAAAATGTGAGCCGCCACACGCGGCCAGCTTGCGGTACTTTAAGTTGGCTGTGTGACAGACAGAAGCATGAAACCCACGATGATGCCATGACGCACAGCCCTTTGCAAAAGCTAGGGCCACGTACCACGACATATGCCTGCCTCGGGGCTCAGCATCAGCCCGGCAGCCAACCAGACACCTACACGCAACTGTCACTGGCAAGCGCTGGCCAGGCCAACAGGGGCCCACACGTGGGACACAGACAGAGATCTGCTCTGCTGGCTCTGGCACTGGATCCAGAAGCTTCTGCCGGGCGTGAGTGTGCCACTTCTCCCTCCTGCTGGCCCTGGATTTGCTTATCCCAGCACCCAGAGAGGATGTCTCCGTCCACAGCTGGGGAGGGCTCGGCAGCAGGGAGTGCTGGTGTGTGTCCTTCTCTTCCTGGGCTTCCGGCCTCTAAACTGGAATGTTTCAAGGCCTAGGAGTGACAGGACGTGGTCAGCAATAGTGGCCCAGGTCCTGCCCTCTGGGTGACCCAGGCCAAGGTCTCCTAGTTAGAACAGGACAGAGTCACGAGGCTGCCACTGTTGAGAAGGGCCCTGCCTATGCTGACTCCGCAAATGAGGAGTCGCCCAGAGCTGCCTGCGACCCCACCCGGGAGCACTGGCCAGCCCGGGGAAGACGAAAACCCAGCCCCAAAGACCTCACAGCCACCAGGCACCTCCAACAACCAGGTGTGAGTAATTTTTTTTTTTTTTTTGAGACAGGGTCCTGTCTGTCGCCCAGGCTGGAGTGCAGCACTGCAATCACGGCTCACTGCAGCCTTGATCTCCTGGGCTCAAGTGATCAGCCTCCCAGAGCGCTGGGATTACAGGTGTGAACCACCACTCCCAGCCTTCCAGTGCTTTTGAGGATGTCTCGGAGAGGCATCCTCAGGCTGGGGACCCAGGAACATGCCAGGTAAGGCATGGGGCCTCTCAAAGCAGGAGCCAGGGATCCAGTCGGCAGCAAAAACACTCATTTCTACAGGCCTCAGGCCTCCTCACCCCACCGGGCTGCCCCTGCCCTCCTCTGTCCCCCCATGCCCACTGCAGACAGGCCGTGGGCAGGCAGGAGGACTTCAGGGTAGGTCAGACCTGGGCCTACAGGGCAGAGCCTGGACCTCCGCCAGAGCACCCCACACCCACCCCTGGTAGGGAGGGTTGGGAATGGGGACTGAGGGCTGGTTTAGTGCCTGGGCAAGGTGGTTATGCTTGGATTTACATTACATTTCAACAGTGAGGATTTGATTTATTAAAATTTAATTTCAATACATTGAAGTTATAAATTCAAAACCCAATTTATTAACCTGTTAAGTTCAATTTTACAAACCCCTATTATTCCCTTTGTAAGCCCAGAAGACTTTATAGTCACTTTTTTTTTTTTTTT
>NW_012122265.1:774510-780871 GCF_000951035.1 Colobus angolensis palliatus | reverse complement strand
GCGCGGGCGCCTGGGGCGGGACTTCCGGTGCGCTGGAGCGTCTTCCGGCTGTGAGTGTGTGGCCGTCAGGCTTCCCTGACATGCAGGTGAGTCCCGCGGCGTCCGGCATCTGCTTCTCCTCCTTGCTCGGCCTCAGTTTCCCTTTCGCGAAGTGGGCGCGCCGGGCAGCGAGGTTCGGCCCCGGGCGGGACGGGCATGGGGTCGCGGGCGACGCCGCGCGGGCGCGTGAGAGAGAACGAGTGCGTGAGGGGGCGTGTGAGAGGGTGTGAGGGCGAGGGTGAGAGAAGGTTGCTGTGAGTGCGAGGGTGAGCGAGGCGGGGGTGGAGGGCGAGTGTGGACGGGGGCGCGTGTCGGGGGAACCGCGAGTGGGAGGGGGAGCGCGTGCGCTAGGGCGAGCGAGCCTGAGAGCGAGGCGCGCTGGGTGGAAGGGGCCTGAGTGCGCAGACAAGGGATGTAGCCGGCGGGTGAGGAGTGTGTGAGCGCGCGGCTCGTGTGGCAAAGTGGTGGCCACTAGGTCCCCAGGACCCCCAGGGGGAGTAGAGGCAGGAGGGCTCCAGGCGGGCGGCCCTCCCAGTGAGGGGTACGCGGTCCCCGTGAAAGGCGGGCGCATCACACCGGATCCCACCCTTGGTTCAGCCCCAAACCTTGAAGCTTCCATTACTGACTGTGCGAACTGGAGGGTGACCCGCCTGCCCGTCCGCCTCGACTTCCTGTGCTCAAGTCATCTCTCAGCCTCCTGGCTACTTGGGACCGCAGGTGTGCGCCAGCGCACCCAGCTAAGAATTTTTTTTTTTTTTTTTTAAGACAACGTCTCACCCTGTCGCCCAGGCTGGAGTGCGGTGGTGCGATCTCGGCTCACTGCAGCCTCCGCTTCTGGGTTTAAGGGATTCTTCTGCCTCAGCCTCCCGAGTAGCTAGGAGTACAGGGGCACACCACTGCACCCAGCTAATTTTTAAAATCTTTTTTAGAGATTGAGTTTCACCATGTTGGCCAGGCTGGTCTTGAACTCCTGATGCGGTGATCCGTCCAGCAGAAAAATATTTTTTGTAGAGACCAGGTCTTGCTTTGTTGCCAAAACCAGTCAAGAACTCTTGGCCTCCCGAAGTGCTAGGATCACAGGCTGGAGCCACCATACACCAGTTCTTCAAAACACAACAGGACAGGAGTTGTCAGTGTGTCCATCACAGAATGGAGTTAGCTCTGATTGGCTGTTGTCGCTTTAAACACGTGTGCACACATGACATACACGTGTGCTGGGCTGTGATGTAAAGTGCATTTCTTACTGCTGGTCTCCATGAAAAGCATTGGAAAGCCCCTGCTGTGACTCCCATCCTTTCCATCACCACCACCGAGGAGGTCCTGGGCCTACAGACTGTGAGTGCAGGAAAGTGGGAGCAGTAGCGCTCCACCTTAGCTTGTTACAGAATGGTTTATGGGACCACTTTGGGTGACCAGAGTCGGGGCCTGTGCCTCTTCATAACACACCACATTCCCTTTGTGTGCGGAGCCGTTCTGCCCAAGGGAAGGTCATTGGCATTTGGGGAAGAAACACGTTTTGATGCAGGAACAAAGTGTGTGCGAGCCTGGGAGTCTATGTTACGTGAAGAGCATGATGGAGAATGTCCTCACAGGCCTCAGAGCAGAGCGGCCGGTGAGCAGTGGGGAGTCGGGGAGGTACCAAAGCCCAGACAAGGACCTGGTTGCAGTGTGAGCATCCCTCACACATCACACACACCATCTCCCTGGGGCCGTTGTCTGCAAAGTTCCATGGCAAGTCAGAGAAGCAGCCCAGCATTTGTGAGCAGCCTGTATCCGAGCACTTCATTGCTGAGCTGGCGAGCTGAGTGTGAGTGGTCGGGGCAGTACCGGCCCTGGCCTTGTGCTCAGTCAGGTTCTCCTAGTGCCCCCTCTGCTGGACACATGTTGACAGGACTGTCTTCCTCTTCCACACTTTCCTCTTCCTTCCCTGAAGTGTGAAATCACAGGTTGGGGGGCAGGGAGGTCATAGGCAGAGGGGCCTCTAGGTGGGTGGACAGTGGCCCTGTTTCAAATCTGCAGGACGGCAGGTAGGGGCAGAGACCCAGCCCCATAGTGGTTGGTCATTTGGTACCTAAGTGTGCCCTCAAATTACTCCTGAGCCAGTCTCCTAGAGAACCACCCATTTGGTTTTTCATTCCTTTCCTTTGTCCCTGACCCAGATTTCCACCCAGAAGACAGAGAAGGAGCCAGTGGTCATGGAATGGGCTGGGGTCAAAGACTGGGTGCCTGGGAACTGAGGCAGCCGCCGTTGCAGCCTGGCCAGGCAAGTAATTCTGGGCCGTCTTCCCTGTGCCGTGGCCAGAACCCTCCCCTCCTTCCCTGGGGCTGTTGCTGACTCAGACCAAGCCTCAGCTGCAGCAGAAAGATAGTAGGGCTAGGGGCAGGTGACAGCAGGCTGCTGCCCTTGGTTGTGATTCTGGGATGTGTCACTGAGGAGAGGGGCTGGAGAGGTTGGGTGTTGGGGCACAGGGTGGTGATCTGTGCCTGGGCCTTCTTATTCCCTCTGCACAGCCCTCGGAACTGCCATGGCTGTTGAAGCACTCACTGCTTTGCCTGTGGCTCCATGTACTGGGTGCTGCTGTGCTTGCCCTGTGAGTTCCCTTCCTAACTCCCCATAAGCGTGCAGGTCAGGCTGTCTCGTGGCTCCCTGCCTCCTAGGTGGGGGAGCTTCACTGGTCGACCTTGCTCTAGGACCGTGTTCTTCCCACGCAGGTGTGTTGTGGGTGTATTGGGTACCAAAGCATGCAAAATCCCTGCCCAGGGGCAGCCACAGTCCCCTCAGTCTGCACCAGGAGCACCAGTCTCACCCAGGGAAGAGACAGGGCAAAGTGGGACAGTGTGTGCCTCTGCAGAAGGAAGCGGGTCAAGGGGACGGTTTCAGAGGGAGTGAGAACAGGTTCCTGGCCGGGAAGTGTTTTGGGTAGGAGGGTAGGCACTGTGGTAGGCCTGGCTCTGGCAGCATCTTCTGACAGGTGCACCTGCCTGGCTGGGCTTCCCGGAGCCTCTTGGGCCTGAGCTCCCACATCCTTAGGAGCCTGTGACCCGAGGGGAAGGCCATGTGCCCACTTGCTGGGTAGTGGGTTGGGCTGAGCTCCCCACCTTTCAGGTCTCTGTCTCTGCCCAGGCTGTGTGGGCCCCTCAGGCCGCCGCCCCCAACCCCAGTGAAAGATGGAAAGTAGGATCACTTTTTTTTTTTTTTTCCCCAAGACGGCGCTGTTTCGGCTCACTGTAAGCTCCGCCTCCCACATTCACACCATTCTCCTGCCTCAGCCTCTAGAGTAGCTGAGACTACAGACGCCTGCCACCATGCCCAACTAATTTTTTGTATTTTTAGTAGAGATGGAGTTTCACCATGTTAGCCAGGATCGTCTCGATCTCTTGACCTTGTGATCTACCTCTCTCGGCCTCCCAGAGTGCTGGGATTACAGGCATGAACCACAGCGCCCGGCCAGAAAGTAGAATCACATTTGTTGGTGGTCCGTAGAACCTAAAAGTAAACAGTATAATAAAAGTTTAGTGCAGGAAGACTAGAAGATACAGATAAAGCAGAAGAGAAGAAACAGAATGACCAGTAATTCCAGATAGCCTGCTCGTTTATTTTTTGTTTTGTTTCTTTTTTTTTTTGAGATGGAGTTTTTGCTCCTGTTGCCCAGACTCGAGTGCAGTTGCGCAATCTTGGCTCACCACAACCTCTGCCTCCTGGGTTCAAGTGATTATCCTGTCTCAGCCTCCGGAGTAGCTGGGATTACAGGCACGCACCACCACGCCTGGCTAATTTTGTATTTTTTGTAGAGACGGGGTTTCTCCATGTTGGTCAGGCTGGTCTCGAACTCCCGACCTCAGGGGATCCACTGGCCTTGGCCTCCCAGAGTGGTGGGTTTACAGGCGTGAGCCCCCGCTCCTGGGTTACTTTTTTGTTTTGTTTCTTAAGCTTCCACCTTAAGGGTAGATCATTTGATTTTTTTTTTTTTTTGAGACGGAGTCTCGCTCTGTTGCCCAGGCTGGAGTGCAGTGGCTCAACCTTGGCTCATTGCATTCTCTACCTCCCCAGTTCAAGCGATTCTCACACCTCAGCCTCCCAAGTAGCTATGACTATAGGTGCCTATCACCAAGCGCAGCTAATTTTTTGTATTTTAGTAGAGATGTTGCCCAGGCTGGTCTCGAACTCCTGAGCTCAGGCAATCCGCCCACCTCGGCCTCCCGAAGTGCTGGGATTATAGGTTTGAGCAATCCCGCCTGGCCTGTGGCCACTTTAAAGGGGCTTCTGCATAATATTCGGTCCCATCTACAAACTCAATTAAGCAATTTTCAACATTTCAAACAATTTATAAATGAAGTCTCTTTTCACTCCTTTTTGTATGCTTTAGGTTTTTCGCATGCTTTAGGTTGTCTGAATTGACAACAGAATCTTGGGTGCTTCAGTAACTCATGCATTGATTGGCGTGGTGAGGTGGCTCATGTCTATAATTCCAGCATTTGGGGAGCCCGAGGCAGGAGGATTGCTTAAGCCTAGGAGGTGGAGGCTGCAGTGAACTATGATCCACTGCACTGCAGCCTGAGTGAGAGTGAAACCCTGTTTCATTGTAATACTTTTTTTTTGGGGGGGGGTGATTTTCCTGCCTTGGCCTCCCAAAGCACTGGGATTACAGGAGTCAGCCACTGCACCCAGCTAAAAACTCATACAAGGTGGTAAACTGCAAGTTATCTTAGATGTTCCAAAAACATAAAATACGAAATGTGTTCAAGTTTCACTTAATACATGAATGCTAACACTTTGGTTCTGATTCTCTTAAACCTTGGTATGTCTCATTCAACATCTTCCTGAGGCTAAAAGATGGGTGCCCACCTAAAGAAGTCCGTTTTCAATCCAGGTACACAGGGCCCATTGGCACAAACTATGCAGTTTGGGAGGCGGACCACTTTGTGCTGGCAACTGACAAGACTACCCCAGGAACCCGACACGGTGGGAGCTCTGCAGAGGGGCCTAGCTCTGGGCTTCCTATCCTCCCATCTGCAGCCCCATCTGCTCTTGGGGTCTGTAGTTCTGGCCCAGAGTGAACCCTCAGTAGATTCTGCAATTCTTTTTTTTTTTTTTTTTTTTTTTTTTCCTGAGGCTGAGTCTTACTTTATCACCCAGGCTGGAGTGCAGAGTGATCTCTGCTCACTGCAACCTCCGCCTCCCAGGTTCAAGTAATTCTCCTGCCTCAGCCTCCCCAGTAGCTGGGATTACAGGCATGCGCCACCACACCTGACTAATTTTTGTATTTTTAGTAGAGACAGGGTTTCACCATGTTAGCCAGGCTGGTCTGGAACTCCTGACCTCAAGTGATCCACCCGCCTTGGCCTCCCAAAGTGCTGGGATTAAAAGCGGTGGCTCCCGATCGATTCTGCAATTCTTTAGCGCCAAACACCTCTTACTTCAATGTGATCCTAAAATGGCTAAGCGCCTTTCCTAAGAGAAGTTGCATGGCCTCCTTAGCATTGCGGGACTACGCATAGCATTGCGGGACTACGCATATGTCCCTGAGGACACTGCCATAGCTTACTGGGACCCTTTCCAGAGCTCTGCCGACTTTAGGTCTTCACCCCCAAAGGTCAGGTGTCAGGCCACCATCCAAGCCGTTTGCTGAGAGCTAGTGCTGAGCTGGGTGAAAGCCCACAGCTGGTGGGGGACGTGCCTCGCACTGCATGCAGCCCCCAGCCCCTTCTAGGAAAGGCTTGGGCGTCAGCTGGCAGAAAATACCGGGAAGGGAAAGAAGGAAACGTGACTAGAAAGAAAGAACAAAGCTTAGTTTAAGGAGAAAGCTCCCAAGCAGCAGAAATGGGGAAGCAGCCGTGCAGGGTGTCTCGGAGCCCACGCGCGGCCCGGGAACGGCAGAGCGGGGCAGGGTGGGCCCCGGCCGTGCGGTTTTCTGCAGGAAACTGCGCTGGGAACGGCTAGGGCTGGGTGTGGGGGTCGGACAGCCTGTGCCGCGTAGAATGCGCGGTTACCGAAAGTGCTGGCTACGCGCGCGTTCATCCAAGCACGAGGGACTGAGTCGGGAACTCGGTTTGCCTCCCGGGGCTCCGGCTTGTGCAATGTGCAAGGCGGGGCTGCGGACCGAGAGAGCGCGCGTTTCGGGCAGTCCCCGCTGGAGACTGTGTCGTGGGCGCCATCGGCCTGGGGATGGAGATGGCCCACCCAGGAGGCGGTGCGGCGGGGGTTGGGGGGACTCCGGGTCCCGGGAGGAGTGTGCCGGGGCGGAGCCCACCGCGGGGTTCTCCCGGCACCGCCCAGCAGGGCAGAGGCCCTGGAGCCCGAGGCCCCGTGCGGCCCCACGCC
>NW_012122265.1:750584-774460 GCF_000951035.1 Colobus angolensis palliatus | reverse complement strand
TGTTAGCCAGGATGGTCTCGATCTCCTGACCTCGTGATCCGCCCGTCTCGGCCTCCCAAAGTGCTGGGATTACAGACTTGAGCCACCGCGCCCGGCCCATAGTGGGACATTTTTTTTGGCGGGGATGGAGTCTCACTCTGTCGCCCAGGCTGGAGTGCAGTGGCAAGATCTTGGCTCACCACAACCTCCGCCTCCCAGGTTCAAGAATTCTCTTGCCTCAGCCTCCTGGGTAGCTGGAATTGTGGTGCCCACCACCACGCCTGGCTAATTTTTGTATTTTAATAGAGACGAGGTTTCACCACATTGGCCAGGCTGGTCTCCACCTCCTGACCTCAGGTGATCCGCCCACCTCAGCCTCCCAAAATGCTGGGATTACAGGTGTGAGCCACTGCGCCCAGCTGTGGGACTTTTTTTTTTTTTTCAGTTGGAGTCTTGCTGTGTCACCACCCTGGAGTGCAGTAGCGCAATCTTGGCTCACTGCAACCTCCTCCTCCCAGGTTCAAGTGATTCCCCTGCCTCAGCCTCCTGAGTAGCTCGGACTACAGGCATGCACCACCACGCCCGGCTAATTTTTTGTATCTTCGTAGAGACAGGGTTTCACCTTGTTGGCCAGGATGGCCTCGATCTCCTGACCTCATGATCCGTCCGCCTTGGCGTCCCGAAGTGCTGGGATTACAGGCATGAGTCATCGCGCCCGGCCGGGACATTTTTTGTTCAAGTGTCTTTTCTTGATTTGTGAGATTTATTTGCATGTTATGAATAGATTATGGGTAGAAAACTATTGTCAAGTATGTTCCAAATATTCTTTGGTTTATTATTTGTCTTCACATTTCCTTCTTTATTTCCTGAACGAAAGTCTTACATTTGTACGTAGTTCTACTCTAGTGGTGTTTTCTTTCCTCATCTCTCCCATTGCTCATAGAGCTGGAAAAGCCTTCTCTACCCTGAGATTGCATACATGGGTACCTATATTTTCTCTTAGTACTTATGTGGCATCACCACCATCGTCATCATTATCGTAGGCTTCTCTGAGTCTACGATTTTTTTCTTTTCTTTTTTTTCTTTTTTCTGAGATGGAGTCTTGCTCTGTCCCCAGGTTGGAGTGCAGTGGCGTGATCTCGGCTCACTGCAACCTCTGCCTCCTGGGTTCAAGCAATTCTCTTGCCTCAGCCTCCCGAGTAGTTGGGACTGCAGGTGCACACCACCACACCCAGCTAATTTTTGTATTTTTAGTAGAGGTGGGGTTTCACCATGTTGGTTAGGCTGATCACGAATTCCTGACCTCAGGTGATCTGCCTGCCTCAGCCTCCCAAAGTGTTGGGATTACAGGCATGAGCCCCTGCACCCGGCCCAAATATTTAATTTTTGTAGGATCTCACTATGTTGCCCAGGCTGGTCTGGAACTCCTGGGCTCAAGTAATCTTCCCACCTCAGTCTCCCAAAGTGTTGGAATTACAGGTGTGAGCCACCACATGGCCCAGCTTGTGACTTCATTATTTTACACTTAAGCCCTACCATGGTTTGGCTTTCTTTGGGTTTGAAGGAGGAGGTGGGGACCAGTGCTCTCCTAGATGGCTAGTGGTGGTCAGGGCGGCCTTGGACTGTGAGGGGAGGGCTCTGTGGCTGATGGTGAGGAAGCTCTTTTCTGGGTGTCTAGGAGGAACTGGTGGCTCAGTCAGGAGGCCCAGGAGTCCTGGAGAATGGACTCTGGCCACCAGGGCTGGTCCAGGGCAAGGCTGTGTCCCAGTGGCCAAGGCCTCGCCCAGTGCCATGAGGACCCAGGCCCTATTAGGAGAAAGTGGCCCCCTCAGCAGAGGGGTTGCCCATGTGCTGCCTCTCTCTACTGGTTGTTTGAATGTGCTCTGCTCTCCCTGCAGCCCTCTGGACCCCGAGGTTGGACCCTCCTGTGACCCTCCTACCATGTGGACACTCGTCAGCCTCCTCTGGCTTGCTCTGGCCTGCAGCCCTGTTCACACTACGCTGTCAAAGTCAGATGCCAAAAAAGCCGCCTCAAAGACGCTGCTGGAGAAGGTAGGGGTGGCCTGGGAACTTGAGGCAACTGTCCTGGCTGAGGGCTGATCCATCATCCTCTTCTCCTTTCTGTCCACTGGGGCCTGTGAGCCAGGAGGCACCTGATGAGCCCGCAGCTGGTGGGCGGCCTGTGTGGTTCTGGGGCTCTGGCCAGTCAGTGCCTCTGAGTGAGCAGCCTCTGGAGCCAAGTTTTGAGGGTAGGGTGCCTCCCCACTCACCCCACATGGGGCTGGTTTTATGTGCCAGTTGCCAATTTCCGTCCTCCACCTCTTGCTTATATCACCTGCATCTTCATCTTGCCATCTTTGTCATGGCCTTGAGCTGTGTTTGCCTCATGCTTTTTGGGGTGTTCCCCTGGGATGGCCCTGGGATTGCATGTTCAAGGTGTAAACTCTTAGAACCACCCTTCAGTCCTGGCAGTCCCCATGCCGCTGGCTAGACCCTGCCACAGGATGGTTCCTGTGACCTAGTCCTGGCTTGGCAGATGCTTTCTGTGCTGTCTGGGGGCAAATAAACTATGCAGTGGAAATCTCTCTCTCATGGAGCCTCTTGGGGCGAGGTCAAGGGGAGGCTGAGCCAGGCCGCAGAGTGTGGACAGAAGAGACGAGTTGATAACTGGATGGAAGGTTTCCAGGAGCAGAGGTGGAGTAGGGGGAGGTGTGACATGGCAGGAAAAGACTCTCATTGGCGGGGGCGGTGGCAGGCAGTGGTTGGCCAGCATGGTGGCGTGTGCCTGGCATGTTCTTTTTTTTTTTTTGAGATGAAGTTTCGCTCTTGTTGCCCAGGCTGGAGTGCAGTGGCACAATCTTGGCTCACTGCAACCTCTGCCACCCAGGTTCAAGCGATTCTCCTGCCTCAGCCTCCCGAGTAGCTGGGATTACAGGCGACTGCCACCATGCCTGGCTAATTTTTGCATATTTAGTATAGATGGAGTTTCACCATGTTGACCAGGCTGGTCTCCAATTCCTGACCTCAGGTGATCCACCTGCCTCAGCCTCCCAAAGTTCTGGGATTACAGGTGTAAGCCACCGCACCCAGCCCACCTGGCATGTTCTTGTCCAGCAAAGTGTGTGGCCCTGGAGTGCCCGGATGGGTATAAAGTGGCCAGAACTGGTGCAAGACTATCCACCCTCACATGCAAGGAGGGAGTCACCATAGCTGTCTGGCTGCCTGCCTGCCTTCCGGCCCGGAGCAAGGGTGGGAAAGGCCCTGTACAGCCGGCCAGTGTCTGTTGATGGCCAGAGCCCTTCTGAATTGAATTGCCTGCTGTGGTCTCGATCCTCTAAGTGCAGCGTCTCCAGGTCAGCAGCGCTGTGTTGATCCAGAGACTCGGCTGCTGGCTGAATGGAAAGGGCTTGCTGGGTGGGGTTTTGTCTTCTACACTGAGGACAGATGACTGATGGCTTTGTCTCATTGCTTTTATTTCAGAGTCAGTTTTCAGATAAGCCAGTTCAAGACCGGGGTTTGGTGGTGACGGACCTCAAAGCTGAGAGTGTGGTTCTTGAGCATCGCAGCTACTGCTCGGCAAAGGCCCGGGACAGACACTTTGCTGGAGAAGTACTGGGCTATGTCACTCCAGTAAGTTGGGGCCCTCGCAGTGCAGAGGGAGGTCCTGAGGCTGAGGCGGGCTGCCCTGGCCCCGCGGTGGCCTCCTCTGGCCAGTGATGGGGGTCTGTGTTCCGATCTCCCGGGGCTGTCACTGCTGTGAGGCTACAGTGGGAGAGGTGCCATTCTGGAGGTGGCAGAGTGTAAGGCCTTGGGGGTCTCTCCAGTGGCTTGCTGTGGTGTGGTGACCTCTGTGGGTTCCCCCTGAATCCCAAGGTGGGTTCTCAGGTTGTCTGGGGTCAGGAAGCGGGTGTGCAGAGCCAACTCTGAGCCAGGGAGGGGTGGGTTCTCACACCCAGCGTCCTCTTCTCTTGCTGTTCTCAGCTGCCAGCCTGCAGCAGTGGTGTGCACTAGCTCTGGGCAGGGCTTGAGACAAGCACCGGTCACTTTTGGTGAAAGGGATGTCGTGGCCTGGGTCCCAGGCTGTGAGTGGCAGTCCAGAGTGGGAGAAGGATACCCCAGGCCAGGAGCTGATGTCAGTCCGGGCTGAGATCTATCTACACTGGCCGGCCCTGGGCATGTCCAGAGCTGCCAGAATGACAGCACCATGTTGAGGCAGGCGCTCACTCACCCGTCCTCCGTCTCATGTCTCCATCTTTTGCCAGTGGAACAGCCATGGCTATGATGTCACCAAGGTCTTTGGGAGCAAGTTCACACAGATCTCACCCGTCTGGCTGCAGCTGAAGAGACGTGGCCGTGAGATGTTTGAGGTCACGGGCCTCCACGACGTGGACCAAGGTTCTCATCCTTCCTGCTTGACTGTGCTTGCCCCACAGGCTGAAAAGAGTGTGAGTGTGAGAGCAGGGGTGTGTGTAAGTGGGTGTGTCTCTCTTTGTGGGTGTCTCTGTATGGGAGTGTGTATGTGTGTGTGTGTGTGATTTAAGTGTGAATGTGAGTGTGTGTGAGACTGATGATGTGGGAGAGAAGAGATCGTGAGTGTTAAATGTGACTGTGAGTGTGGACATGTTTAAGTGTGAGACGGTGGGTGTGTGAGTGTGATGGCCGTGAGGCCCATGCCCTCACCCCTTGTGGCCAAGCCTGGAGAGCAGGCCCATGGTGTGGGCTGGTGTCCTGAGTGGGAAGGGGAGTGGAGCAGGGCAGGCCTGGTGGAGGGGGTTTCTGAGGTGGTTGCCACTGTGGGACCCTCTGCAAGGCCAGGTTGGTGCCTCAGAGTGTTGTGCCCAGCTCTGCTGCGTGGTCCAGGTGGCTGTGAGGTGGGCCTTCCCTTTCTCTTCTGGGCCGCACACAAGCATGAGCAGGATGGGCTTTGCAATGACTCGGGCGGCCTCTGGGCCGTAAAGGGCACAGGCCATTGGCCTCTCCTCCTCTGTCCCTCTCAGCAATTTTCATTCAATGCCAGGGAGGAGGGTGGGGTTCAGGCAGAAGCTGCCTCCTGATGGCACATCCTGATGACATCTGCCCAAGTTTACATGGCCGCACCTTGCATTTGGTCTCGGACAGAGAGAAATGGCAGGGGAAGTGTTAGCCAGCTTTGGAGTTTCGAGAGCAGGAGTGGTTTTCCCTGACACTGAGAGAACCGTGGGGAGGTGATGGAGTATCGGCCAGTGTCAGGGCCTGGTGGGTCTGGCCATCCCTCAGCTCGGAGAAACCCTGACCTTCCCCAGGCCCTGGGATGCAGCTGCCTGTCCCCCTGGCTGGCCACAGGCTCTTACCTGTCCCAGCTCAGGGAGGGCAAGCTCAGAGCTTCTCTGCAGGGTCAGGAGGGGGCCTTGGCCAGAAGGGTGAGAGTTGGGGTCAGAAAGGGAGTGTGGAGGGGCCAGCCTTGGGCCAGGGAGGGGTGGGTTCTCACACCTGCCTCCCCGCCCCTGTCCTTCCCATTGCGTATGGTGCAGCTGCCACATTTTCCTCCTCAGATAGGCTGGGTCTTCCGGCTGGGCGCGTGTCCCTTTGTTGACTGTCCCCTCCATGTCCCACAGGGTGGATGCGAGCCATCAGGAAGAATGCCAAGGGCCTGCACATAGGTGAGTCTGGCAGGCCAGGAGTGAAGGCCCTGATGGCACGACCTCCAAGGGTGGACAAGTGGGCGCTGGGGTCTCCACATGTTCCTGATCACCCAGCTGTGCTGCTGCGGCACAGGTTACTTTGACTGCTCCGAGATGAGGCTGGCCCTGGCCTGGCATTCACAGCCCTTGGTCTGGCTGGAGTCCTGGGCTCTCCTCCCCACACAGGCTGTGGCCCTCCAAAGCCAGCACCTCCTTGGCTAGTGTCATTGCCTTCATTGTTCTCCCTTCCATTTCTTCCTTCATTCACCTGATGAGTCCTATCAGGGCAGCTGGGGCCAAGCCCTGGGCTCGGCCTGAGGGTGATGCTGACCTTGGCTCACCTGTGCCCCTGTAGCTCATGGCTGGGGATGGGGGGACATGTGTCCCCACGTCCAGTGGCAACCTCAGAGGCAGTGGATTAAGAGTAGAGTTGCTGAGGGAGAGACTCTGGGGGATGCTAGAAGCAGGTGATAGGGCTGAGCTGGAGCAGCTGGAGTCTGTCCCAGCCTCCCTCCTGTAAGGTGGGGCCACTACCATGCCGAGCCCTGTGGGGAGCTGGTGTCAGGAATATCAGGACTGTCAGCGTCTGCTCGCTCCTTCCCCACCACCCCTCCCTCTCCAGCCTGTGAGGCTCTGGGACATCCTCTCTGGACGCGTGGCTGCTCCAGGTGGCCTTCCTGCCCCTCACTGTCTGGTCTCACTTCCCTCTGGAGGCCAAGGGGATGCCCTTTTGAGGCAGCAAGCAGCAGGGGCCTCCAACATCTCCCACTCACAGCCCCTGTGTGTGTCTGTTGCCACCGCAGTGCCTCGGCTCCTGTTTGAGGACTGGACTTACGATGATTTCCGGAATGTCTTAGACAGTGAGGATGAGATAGAGGAGCTGAGCAAGACCGTGGTCCAGGTGGCAAAGGTGAGGCCTGTGTGCTGCTCCAGCCTCTGAGCATAGCCCCCCCCAGGTCCCACCTGGCCGTCTGGCTGGGCCTCCCGTGAGGCTTCCACTCAGCTTTTCTGGCTTCTTCCTTGGGCACCTTCTGTTGCGGCCCCCATCTTCCAGGGAAGGCAGCATCAGCCAGGCTCAGGCTGCTGCTCACTTTCTTGACCACGGTTCCTTTGGAGGTCCCAAGCATGGGAGACCTGTCTGTTGGGCCAGGGTGCTTCCCTTGGGCAAAGCCCAGCTGCCTGCTACCCTCCTGGGAGGGGACCCAGCCCTGCTGGCTGCCAGTATGTCTGGGTTGCAGGGGTCAGGGAGCACCCACACCCCCGGGGTGGAGTTGGGGGAGGCACATGGGTGGGCAGGATGCAGGAGAGCACTGGCCCCTCCACTCCTGTTCCTCTGGGACCCCCACACTTCCTCCTTTAGACAGGCACTTCTGGGCATACAGCCTAGGCTTGGGTCTTGCCTCGTGAGTGACCAGGCCACAACCTGACCATGTGGGCCGAGGTGGCGGGCTTCTTGTCTTTCCACTCCTCCTCCGGGACCTCCAGGCCCTCCTTACCTGTGACTGCTTCTTTCAGAACCAGCATTTTGATGGCTTCGTGGTGGAGGTCTGGAACCAGCTGCTAAGCCAGAAGCGCGTGTGAGTGGGCACAGGTGGTGGTGGGGGGCCCTCCTCCTGGCCCTGGTGTTTGAAGGAGGCTGGAGGAAAGACCAGGGGTTTGGGGAGGGCCTTCCTTCCACAGTCCCTCTGCCTGGGGTGGGGATGGGGCCACACAAAAGATGGACACCTGCTCAGAAAAGTGGAAGCAGCCTGTGGCACGCAGCCGGCTCTGAACGCATTGCTGCACTGGCCCTGATGCCTCTCTCGGGTGGTCAGAGGAACTCGAGGACCCTCATTCATGACGACTTGGCAAGAGAAAGATGGCCCAGATGGTGACAGCAGGTTGAGCTTGGACACAAGCAGAAACTCCTCACTGAGCATGGGGGAACCTTCCTGGGGGTGTCCCTGAGCACGGCCGGGACCCGTGGTGTGGACTGCCATGGTGGCCTCTGGGGAATGCCTCCCAGGCCCCCAGGCTCTGCAGCAGTCCACACCACCGGGAGGCGGCCACAGCACTCCCTCACGCCTCCTTTTGCCACATCAGAGCCCAGCCCTCCCATGACCCGTGCGGGTTCCCACTCCCCATGGGCCACTTGACCAGGATTGGAGGGAGTGACAGAAAGTGCTCCCCCGCCTGGACTGGACTGGCCACAGCCCTGAGGAATGGCTCTTCCTCGGTCCTGCCCAAGCAGCGCAGCCAACTCACCTGAAACAGCCACCTTTCCTGTTCTGCCAAAGTGGGCGACCGCCCCACAAGATGGCGGGGGCAGTACTGCTGCCCAAGATGTTGGTAGGGGCGGCTTCCTCTCACTCCATGGTTGCAGCGAGTGAGGCTGGCGCCGCCTCCACCGCAGGTGCCTGGACAGCAGAGTCCTGTGGCAGCTGTCCAGCCTTTCAGCTTCTGTGCGAGCCGTAGGTTCTGGAATCGGCTCCCCAGCCCCTGCCACCTGAAATAGTTCTGGTTATGCTTTCAGAGCCCAGGCCTGAGCTCAGGCTCCATGGTGTCCCCTGCAGCAGCCGTGGCACTTTCATCCCATTGCTGCTGTGGGCAGAGGAGCTGCAGGTCCAGGCTCTGCCCACCTGGGGCAGCGTCCCCACACAGATCTTAAGTTTGAGGGAGGGAAGGGACATTGTTGAGGCAGAGCCCATGAAGGGTAGGGCAGGATTCCCGCCCAGGGGCTCAGAGGACCCTCAGCCTGGAGCCAGTACAGGTCCTGCCTCTGTGGGTGGCTCCAGCCTCTGCAGCCCCGCCACTCCTCCCACTGGGCTCTGAGGGACTCACTGGCTGGGAGGCAGCAGTCCAAGGCTCTTCCTGGAACTGCTCCCAGGTCCAGGCTCCAGAAGAGCCCTGGAGTCCTGTTTCCTGGTGCCCAGACCCCCACTCCCTCAGCCCGCACCCCTCGGTGTGCCCCTCACTGGATGTGACCGAGAGGCTCCTCTGTCTGCTTTCCTCCTGGGAGGCCTGGCAGCAGCAGGAGGACAAGGAACTGCATGGAGGGAGGCTGGGAGGGGCACTGCAGTGGGGGTAAGGATGTCCCCGAGACTGTGGGGAGCCTGTCGTCTGCACAGCCCCTGAGGGGCCCCAGCTCTGCGGGAGGATCAGGTGGCTGTGCTCCTGGCTGAGGGACAATCCCAGGCCCTGCCTGGGGGGGGGCTCCTTGCTGAGCAGTGGGCAGAGGACCCTGCGGGGGCTGACCTTCCGTTACCCTCTAAGGGGAGGGGTGTCTCAGCAGGAGACAGAGTCCGCCAGCTTCCAGCCTTCTCACTCATCCTGGAAGAACGGGTCTATTAATCAGATTTGCCGTAACTCATTTCTGTTTCAGGGCATTAGGTAGGCAGTGAGACAGTACCAGAGGCTCCTCAGGAGACAGCCTCATGTCTGGGGTGGCCTGGGGGCACTGAGACAGCCTCGTGTCTGGGGTGGAGGCTGAGGGTGCTGAGACAACCTCGTGTCAGGGCTCCTGACGGGTCATTAACGTCAGGGTGGGAGGGCAGGAGGCAGTAGGGGAATTGCCGAGCTGGAGTGGCTGCGGCAGGGGAGGACGGGTGGGAGCAGCCTGTGAGCACCTCGTGTCCAGGCTCCTGCAGGAAGGTGGGGAGCTGCCAGCATGGCAGGGGCAGGCAGTATCCAGGCTCCACAGATTCCTTTGGGCATTCTGCTGCCTGGGAGCTACCTCAGCACAGTCCTACCTCCGACCACCACTTGGACCCCAGCCCCAGTGTGCCAGGTCCAAGGCTGGGCTCAGCAGGTTCTGGTCCCATGCACTGGGCCCTGTACAGAGGCTCAGGGCAGCTTTTCCTGCAGTTTGTTGGCAGTGCCCTTGGCAGGGGTGTTGCTGCCTCTGGTCCCTCCTGAGCGCTGAGTCAGCCCCTTACTGTTGTCGCCACATCCAGAGGGGTTGTGATAGGGGCGCTCGGAGCCACTAGTGCCAGCAGCTGGCAATGTGAGGGGGTCTGTCGTGAGGAGCACTCCGGCCAATGGTGCACCACTGTAGCTGCAGCCCACATCGCCTCCAGGGCCCATGATGTCTCCTGGGGGCCCAGGTACACCTGGGCAACACAGCCTGACTGCGGGCGGACACCCAGGCTCCCTGGGCCCCTCACAGAGTGACTGGGGGCACCTTTTGGCCCTCAGGTCTGGTGTGGCCCTGGAAGAAGGCCATCCCACCACTGTCCTCGGGAGCTGTGGGTACCTGCAGACAGCACAAAGCCCACAGGCTGGGAGCCAGGCAGGAGACCCCCAGGTAGGGTCAACTTCCCCAGGCATCTGGGCAGGGCTTACGCTGCTCACTTTGCTCTGGTGTTTCAGGGGCGGGGCAGCACCCGCCTTGACCACCACCTCTAAGTGGCACGCAGTGCGTGACAGCCTCTGGCACCCATAGAGTTGTGGACACAGCTGCAGAGGCGTGAGGACAGGCTGCCCAAAGACTCTGCTCCCCGCTGAGGACTGTGCCTGCATTGCAGCCGGCAGAACTAACACCGGATGGTCTGGGCCAGAGTTACCCAGGAATTGATGGGGGCTTAGCTTGGAAAATGACAGTCCCATTTGGGCCATGTCAGGGAAACAGGAGCTGCCACTATGCAGCAGTTGCACATGCCAGGCCCTGGTCCTGGCACCATCGGGAGCACCAGGACCTCTGGGTACTGGCTAAGGAACCGTCACCCCATCCTGACCTAACCTGGTTCTCACCGAGCCCCACAGAGGCTTGTGCTGGAGCAGGGCGGGACCTGAGGCCAGCAGGGCCGGCTCTTGCCCTGCCCTCAGCCCTCCTGTCATCCCCTGAGGGGTGGGTCTGGGTCTCCTCCATAGATGGGGCTGCTCCCGGGGCTGCAGTGCGACAGTGACAGTCTCCCGTGCTCGGTAACAGCCAGAGCCGGTCCAGTGTGGACGCCTCACCCTGAAACCCAACTTTGCAGCAGCATGTGCTCCAGGCCAGTTTCTGCAAAGCGGCCACCTGCAGGTAGACTCTTGGGCACCGGTGTGTGCACATGGCAGGCTTGGGTCCTGAGGGCTGCTCCCAGGCCATGCTAGGAGGGAGGCTAGTGCCGTCCCTTGGGAAGCACTGCTCCACTCCAGGGGCCAGAGGAGGCCTCATTGCTGCTCCCTGTCTCCTCCCCTGCCCACTGCCCTGCCCCCTCCTTCCCTCAGCCACACCAGGCAGGTGTGGCCCTTGGAGTGCCCTGCGGCCGCCCTCAGGTCAGTGTCCTGGGCCTGCTGGGGGCTTTTTCTCACCTGGTGTGTCTTTTTTTTTTTTTTTTTAAATCTGCTGTGTCTGAAGTGTGGTGTGGATACGTGGGGCTGTCTCTGGTTGAGCCCCTCTTTCTGGGGGTTCCTAGGGTACTGCACAGGCCCCCACTCTAGAGGGACCCATTGGGGCATGAGACAGTGTTGTTGGGGCTACATCCAGAGATGGATAGGAAGTTCCCATGAAGGGACTCGCAGCCTCGCCTGCCCTGCTGCAGGGTGTCAGGTTGGGGACCAGCCCCACCCCTCCCTGAGGCAGTGGGTGTCGCAGAACCCTGGGAGAGGCCTCAGTGCCAGGCACTGCCGACCCCACCTCTCGGTTCTTGCAGGGGCCTCATCCACATGCTCACTCACCTGGCCGAAGCTCTGCACCAGGCCCGGCTGCTGGCCCTCCTGGTCATCCCACCTGCCATCACCCCTGGGTAAGTGCTGCTCTGGAGGTGTGGGGGTGGCTGTGGAGGTCTCTGGGGTCTGGGGCAGCCGGTACAGGGTGTTGGCCAAGGGCCCACGCCCTCCTGCTCAACACCCAAACCCCAGCCCGTCTGTACAGAGGCTTCAGCTGCCACACACACTCTGTGCCCCTGTGCTGGGCCCAGAGAAGGCTCCAAGTCAGCATGTGAGTCCCAGGGGCAGACCTGGGGGCCAGGTGGACAGAAGCAGGCTGGGTTGGGGAGTCACAGAGCCCAGGTGGGGCTGGCCTGGCTGGGGGCACCCCAAGGTGTCGAGGCAGAAGACCCAGGGCTCTGCCCAGGGCAGCCCCTCAGGCAGACACTGGGCTTCCCGGCCCGCCACTCTGGAAAGAAGCTGCCAACCCTCTGCACCTCTGCAGCCTTCTGTCCCTTCAGAGGCAGAGAAGTGACTGCGGGCCACTCACTGTGTGTGGTTGGGTGCACCCCCAAGCCCGAGGATGTCTAGAGGGACTCACAGAAGAGCCAGTTTGTGCTCACAGGAGGCTGCCACCCTGCAGACGCCTGTCCCAGCACAGGCCGGCCATGCCCTCAGGGTGGCACCCCTGGCTGAGCAGGCAGCTTGGTGGCCTCCTTCACAGCCTGGAGGCTGCTGAGGGCGCTTTGCACAGTCCACCGACTTTTCTCTCCAAGCTTTCCAGGGCTCTCCGCTGATCAGTGTGGGCTTCAGCCGGGCAAGGCAGCGCTGGGACAGACATGGCAGCATGTCCTGCAGACCGGGTTTCAGACCTGTGCCCCGCTCCCGCTGTCGTGGCCAGGTTCCTTCCCTGGAGCTGGGGCGGGCTGTCCTCAGACCCTTCTGGCTCCCAGCACAACGCAGTTCCTAGTTCCTGGTGGGCTCAGACTGACCCTTTGATGGAAGATCTTGGAAAGTGGAAAGCAGAAGGGGTGCTGAGAGCTGAGCCCTGGGGGCTGCTTTGTGCATGGCCTGAGCTTGCACACATACCCAGCATTGTGCAGACAGGACGCGCTCTGCCTGTGACCAGGCATTCGGGGTCCTGTCCCAGACTGAGCCCACACTGCTGTGTGCCCTGGCCCCTCCCTCTCCTTTATGTGCCAGCTGGGCTGACCTGTGGGTGGTGCTAGAAGGGAGGAGCCCGGCTCTGCCTTGACGATTGTGCTCCCGCAGCCCAGCAACCTCACCTTCCCCAGCAAGAACGGGCCCAAGTCCAGGCCTGGGGTCTCACCTCTGTTCTGGGTTTGGAGCCTGTGTCATCCCCCACACTGCATCTTTTTCTTTTCTTTTCTTCTTCTTCTTCTTCTTCTTTTTTTTTTTTTTTTTTTGAGATGGAGTCTCACTCTGTCACCCAGCCTGGAGTGCAGTGGTGCGATCTTACCTCACTGCAACCTCTGCCTCCCAGGCTCAAGTGATTCCCCCACCTCGGCCTCCTAAGTAGCTGGGACCACAGGCACCTGCCACCACACCCAGCTGATTTTTTGTTTGTTTTTTGTTTTGTAGAAATGAGGTTTCGCCATGTTGCCGAGGCTGGTCTTGAACCCCTGGGCTCAAGCGATCGTCCTACCCTGGCCTCCCAAGCCACCATGGCCAGCCTTTTCCGACGTGAGACACTTAATGTCTGACCTGTTTTCCCAGGGTTTGAAGGGGGCTAGCAGGGGCTGGCTGTGAGGACACGCCCTTTCTGAGCTGACAGCACTTGTCTCAGGTGGTTGGGAGGACTTTGCAGGCTTGGGGCTGGGAGAAAATTCCTTGGGGTGGCAGACGTTCCCTGTCCAGAGGCCATGGGCCTGGCCACCTCTGTGAGGCACAGATTTCATGGAGCTCCCGGGTTGCCCTTTGTACTTAGGGGAGCTGCAGAAGCAGCCATCCGTGGAGACCAGCTCAGGAGCCCAGGGCAGTTCTTGAGGCCGGGGCAGAGGGCCAGGTGCCTGCCTTTTGCTGGTGGCAGCCTCTGCCTGAGCTTCTGGCCCTAGGCAGGAAGTGGGCAGTCTGAGCTGGGCCAGATCCCTGCCCCTCACCCCACAGCAACCAAAGCTCACAGCTCCCTTTGCATGGCACTGGTGGGGGTTGCGGTTGTAGGGTGGGATGCATGCCAGGGCTGTGGACACTGTGACCAGACTGGGGGCGGGGCCAAGGCTCGCGGTGGGGGTCCCCGGGGAAGTGGGGCCCAGCTGGGCAGAGGGCTGGGCGCTGCTGTTGTGCACCTGCTCACCTGGAGCGCAGGGCTGTGCCCTCCCAGTCGGCAGGGCCCGTGAAGGTGCTAAGGCTCCCTTGGGTTCTCCCGAGGCTCTGGCTGCACCCCCAGAGGTGAGGAGGGCTGTTTTATCATCTGTGTTTATCCTCCCAACCCCACTCTGAAGGAAGAGCAGCTGCTGCAGAGAAGCCTCATAAATCCCTGTCCCTGGCACTTTTGCAGCAGAACGTAATTATGCTTGTCATTCACCTCACAAGAGCCACGCTGCCAACACACGGGCCCTCTCTTTCCAGGGGCGCTGTCCGTGGAACAATGGCCCCGGGAGGGAGGTCTGCGTGCTGCAGGGAGGGGCACCCCAAGTCGCCAAATGCAAATTTATCGTGTCCTTTGTCAGCAGACAGAGGCAGCCCTAACTCAGCTGCCACAGACCCCAGGGGGTCTGGTCCTGGAACTGAGCACTCTGCTGACCTCCAGCCCTGCTTCCACGGTCACAGTCTCAGCAACAGAGGAGACCCAGGGGCAACGCTACAGTGTAAACCCCACAGGCCAGTGGGACCAGCAGACTGTCCCCAGGTGCCAGTGTGGTGGTGCCACCCTTATGTGGGGAGCGGAGCCCTTGGGTTAGTCTCTAGTTGGCCCCTCTTGTTTTCTGGGCATCCTTAGCTACTGGGACCCCCTTGGGTCCAGGGAGCTGATCTCAGAAACCCAGGGAGGGCCGGGTTCCTTCCTGGGCCCTGCTGGCGCTGTTGCTGGCTTTGTAGGCAGTGGTCCACTCTGAGGTGGGTGGGGCCACAACGCTGGCCATCTCCTCCAAGCCCCATGGTTTAGGGCAGGCCATCACTGTATGGGGAGCCCGACTCAGCAGTCAGAGAAAGGTAATGCATGGGGGCGCCATCACCAGATCCCCAGCAAACACATTTGCACAGAGGCCCCTGCTCCCCGCCTACCTGCCTCTTGTCTGCGGCCTCGGGGGATAGGGCAGGCTGCGTGCTGGCAGTGTGTGTTGAGGCCTGGGGGCGGGGGGGGACTGTAGGCACCCTGTGCAGTGTGGACAGGCTGAGGTCAGTCCCCAAAGAGCTGAAGGGTGCTGACGGGCCAGTCAGGGAGCAGGCTAGGCCTGCAGGCTGATGGACATTAGAGCAGTCATTGTGAGGGGGTGAGGAGGCTGGCAGCAGCAGATGGGTCAGGCGACCCAAGGCCATGGGAGACAGGTTCAGAAATCTCCGACAGGTAGGCAGAGGGGGAGGGGAGCTGTGGGTGGAGGAACAGGTGTGGGCACTGGCTGCTGGGGGCAGATGCCCTGAGCGTGGGAGGTTGCAGGGACAGTGACGCCAGCATCTGTTAGGATTGGGGAAAGGTATTCCCTGAGGACTGCTGTGGGACCTGACACTGATGCCACCATCTCTGTTCGGGTTGGGAACTGGCATTCCCTCAGGGCTGCTGTGGGGCCTGGCTCTGCAGGTGGGAACTGCGGGGCCAGGCGGTGTGGCTGGCAGGGACTGGGGACCACAGTCTGAGCCCACACCTTCCTCACAGTCAGCCTGGGGGGAGGCCAACAGGGGACAGACCACGGCTCTCCCCTGCTGGGTGGCTGGAAGATGAGACTCTAGGGAGAGATGGAGGCTCAGCCCATAGGGTCTGGTAGCTGCAGTGCAGGAGCAGGGAAGAGATGGGCCCGCCCCAGCAGATGGCGGCGGGAGGGGGTGACGTGGAGCCGACATTCCTTTTGCCTGGCGAAGATACAGTGAGGCAGACATCACCCGGAGATGGTACCTGGTCCGCCGAGGGAAGAGGGGGCATCTGCCACATGGGCCCAGTTTCAGAACCACGGTGGGTGGGTGGGGTTTCAGGGAGGTCGTAGGTAGAACGTGGGAGTCGTGCTGTGCTGGAGGACGGTGTGGGTCCATGGCAGAAGACTGGGCTCACCTGTGTTACTTGCTCCCCTCAGCATCTGGGAGGACGCTGTTCTGTTCTGGAGGCCGCAGCCACCCTGGCCTCTGGCAGCTGTGGGGGCCACGTGGTGGAGGGACCTGGTTAGGCCCCAACCTGGGATTGTTCATCCCCTCTTTCTGGAAAGATGGAAAGAAAGGGTGCCTTGGGGAGGAGAGTGTGAGGCAGCCAGCTGGGCAGTGCACCCCCAGGGCCCTGGGGCACAGAGCGCCCTGTCTCAGCACCAAGCGCGTGCAGGGGCAGCCCGGGCAGAGCAGAGCGCGTCCAGCCATCTGGAGGGGCACTGGCGTTGGTGTAGGCCCGGGATCCAGTTGAGGCTGAGTGGGCACTCACCTTCCTTGCTGCTGCCTGCATGGGGCCCACCCAGGACATGGGCGATGGGAGGGTGGGCAGCTGGCTGTGATGAGCTCCTTTTCCTTCTTTCCTTCCTCCCGGGGCTTTCGTTCCTCAGAAATGAATTCAGAACATGGTGTTTTCGGCGTGAGCGGTAATTCCTGTTCATCTGAAGTCACACTGCGTCTAATCCATGACAAGCTGTTACCTCATTTCTCAGCCGTGGCGATCCCCTCTTGTCCGGGTGCCATGGGGCACAGAGACAAATGGCTCCGCTGCCGGGTCTTGTGGCTGTCTGGGTGAGGGACACAGGCTGGGGAGGGGCGGTCCTGGCAGTGGCCCCTTTGCAGTCTTTCTTGCGGGTAGGAGGAGGTCCACATTCCCAGGTGGTCCCCAGGGCCAGGGCCAGCGCCAGGTGGGGGGTGGCAGGACCAGGGGCGCAGGCCTGGTTCCCTCCCCTCTCCCCCACTGATGACTACCGTGAGCTGCTTCCGCCTCTGGACGGGGCCTGCTTTGTTCCCTCGTGTTGTTACCACACTTGAAAGCGTGAGGACCGTTCCCAGCCTGTGGCCGTGGTTGGTGCCTGGCTGTAGCAGAGTTGTTGGGTCAGTGGACAGCAACGTGAGCCCCGAAGGGAAAACGCAGGCTGTGCCACATGCGTGTGGCGTGTTGGCATGCTGCACTGAGGGGCGCAGTGTGGAGCCCTGTCCCCTGGCAGAACTGCCCCTTCCTGCTTGGGGACATCGTGGAGCTGCATTTCTGGTGGAGGCATGAGGGGCATTCGTGGTTTCTGTGCCACGTTCTGTAGCCGGTGGGAGCCAGATCCTGGACACATGGCCTCACCTACCAAGGCCTTGTGGAGTGAAACCAGCTCTGCCAGGTGTGTCTGGTGAGGCCAAGGCCATGAGATGGTAGAAAGTGCGGTGCCCACAAGAGGGACAGGGGTGTTGCAGCACTGTGGATGTGGGGGAGGCACACGAGCCTGGCTCACGGCAGGAGCCCACATGTCTGATATAGCAGCGTGTGAAACAGGACTGGGTGCTCGGAAGGGCATCATGGGCACAGGGGAGGAGTTGGACTGGGATAGGCCCCTGCAGAATAGAAACTACGACTGACAGGGCTGCCATGAGATTGGCAAAGGAGGAGCCAAAGGGACAGGCAGTCATGCTGGCCACGGTCCTGGGTGCAGCAAAGGCCCAAGTTAGAAGCAGAACCATGGGGCACGTGAGAGGAAGGAGTGACTGACAGACACAGACAACTCTGACCAGGATGTCGGCACGTTAGAAGATAGCACAAAAGAGTGAGAAGACCAGCCTCTTGCCAGGAGGAGCAGTGCTGCCCACGCCACTGACCAAGAGCACATGACCACCTGAGAGAGCTGGAGGGAGAGAAAATGCGAACACGGCGGTGGGAACGCAGCAAGGGCCTGGGTGTGGAGGCTCGCGCCTGTGATGCCAGCATTTGGGGAGGCTGAGGCAGGAGGATCGCTTGAGCCCAGGAGTTTGAGACCAGCCTGGGCAACATAGTGAGACCCCATCTTTATAAAAAAATTTTTTTATTTATTTTATTTATTTATTTATTTTTTTGAGACAGAGTCTCGCTCTGTCACCCAGGCTGGAGTGCAGTGGCCGGATCTCAGCTCACTGCAAGCTCCCCTTCCCGGGTTTACGCCATTCTCCTGCCTCAGCCTCCCGAGTAGCTGGGACTACAGGCGCCGCCACCTCGCCCGGCTAGTTTTTTGTATTTTTTAGTAGAGATGGGGTTTCATCGTGTTAGCCAGGATGATCTCAATCTCCTGACCTCGTGATCCGCCCGTCTCAGCCTCCCAAAGTGCTGGGATTACAGGCTTTGAGCCACCGCACCCGGCCTTATGAGGCCTGGGTGACATAGAGACCCCATCTGAAAAATAGAAATGACCTTGGGTGTTGGTGAGAGGACCTGGGTGGAGGCCTCGGCCCAGAGGGAGGTTGCAGGGCGGGAAGGGTTGAGTGGACAGCTGGATTTGGGGCTGAGGTCTTAGGGACTCCTGGCTTGAGAGAGGGGCCCAGGCACTGAGGGAGGCCACCAGGAGTGATGGGCACAGCGCTGGCAGGTGTTTCTCAGGGATCCAGGGAGGCTGACCATGCCTGAGCGGTGGGGCTGGCAGGCATCAGGAAAAGAGGTCGGGGCTGAGGGGACCACTGGTGATGCTCCATGTATCCGCAGGCTGGGACAGCACAGGGCGGACAGACTCTGAGGCCTGGGTCTCCTGGTGCCCAGCAGAGGAGGAAAGCCCAGACCTTGGTCCTAGTAGACTCAAGGCAGGGGCTGGGGTAAAACTGTACATCTGGAGAGAGGCTCCTCAGACCTGCCAGGTGGGTCCAGGGATCTGCAGGGGTGTCTTGGGCCCTGAAGCCCCTGACAGAAGCCCCAGCACTGAGGCCCTTGGCATGGTCCAGATTTGGAAGCCCAGTGGCCCTTGAGCAGAAGAGGGCTCACAACTGAGGGAGATCAGGGCTCACAGCCTCACTGTCTCACAGGGGCCCCACCTCACTTTGGTGAATGCTGCTCGTCCGGCCGCGTCCCCCATGCAGTTGTCCTGTGTCCTGCTGCTGTGGGGTCCCTTGGCCCCCTCAGTGTTGACCTTTGTGTACCACTCCCATCTCCCCTTGGCTTACAGACCTGGGTGTGGAGGGGCCATAGGCCAGCGCCCAACTCTCCCTGGGCCAGGCGGGAGGGCTGCCCCAGGAGACACTAGTTCACAGTGGATCTAGGTCAGGAAGGAGCAGGTCCCCGAGGGAAGGGCTGCCATCCAGAGATGGCCCAGGGGCCAGGCAGATAGAACAGGACTGCTTCCTCTGCAGTGCCCATGCCACAGGTGTCCGCAGCCGACCAGGGAATGTGCCACACAGCCTTGCTCCATCCCTGGGAGCCAAGCACTTGTACTTCCCATCTACCTGCTGAGGTCCAGTGAGGGCCTTGGACAGTCTGATTGGGCCAGGCTGACCCTGAGTGGGCTTGAGAGCTGTGTCCCAGGAGCTACCTCTGCTTTCAGGGAGGCTTTGGTGCAGACCCGGGAGGGGACACTCCTGGGAGCCTGGATCAGTCACCTCCATCTCAGTGACTCCAGCTCTCGGCAGTGGCCCATCCTCTTAGCCACTCTCCACAGACCTTGCCCCTCCATGGGCAGCCCTGGCCCAGGTCTCCCCACCGTTAGGCCTGTCATTCTCAACTGTATCCTGGTCTCAGGCCTCTGGGCCCCCATGACCACATCCCGGTGTCTCCCAGCCCCCAGCTTCTGTGGCCCCGACCAAGCTGCAGGCCGTCCCCACCCCAGGAGGACACTTTTCCCCTTGGAAGAAGTGACCCAAGTCCCCCACAGGCAGCTTGCTCTCACCCCAGCTGAACCGCAGCTGGGGAGAGGTTTCAGGCAGGGCATAGCAGCCTGAGGTGGCTGCACCTATCTGTTGCAGGACCGACCAGCTGGGCATGTTCACACACAAGGAGTTTGAGCAACTGGCCCCCGTGCTGGATGGTTTCAGCCTCATGACCTACGACTACTCCACAGCGCATCAGTGAGTGTGGGCTTGGGGGCTTCTAGGGTACAGCAGACTCCACAGCACAGCAGTCAGTGGGGACCTGGGGGGCTCCTGGGCACAGCTGACGCCCTCCTACCCATGGTTCTGTGCACAAGGCCACCTGCTGAACCTGGACGCCCACCTGGGGGAAGCCAGTGGCACTGCACCTGTCCCGTGGGTGGGGCCCTGCCTCTGGTGGAGCCGGGTCACGGGTGGGGCACAGGCACAGTCCTGCTGCTGCCCGATGCCACCCTGTCCTCCTTGGCCTGAGCCACGCTATTGTGGGTGGGCCATGTGACACGGCGCAGGCAGGGACACCGCAGGAAGGATGCTCAGAAGGCCTCATGTCTGCTGACCTTCCCACTGTGTCATGTGGACTCCTGCCTGTGGTTCTGCGGTGGGGGCCGCATATGAGTTCCTGGCCCTGGATGTTGCGTGCCTCCTGGGGCCGCTCAGCTGATAGCCCGTTATGATGGGTCACTTCTGTTCTTCACAACTTTCTAGAGGTGTTAGCCGCAGCGTGGGGAGAATGCACCCCTTGGTGGAGGGCCCCAGCAGTGGCTCAGGTGCGGCGCCCTCCCTGTTGCTGAAACTCGCTCACCCCTTGCCCTGCAGGCCTGGCCCTAATGCACCCCTGTCCTGGGTTCGAGCCTGCGTCCAGGTCCTGGACCCCAAGTCCAAGTGGCGAAGCAAAATCCTCCTGGGGCTCAACTTCTATGGTATGGACTACGCCACCTCCAAGGATGCCCGTGAGCCTGTTGTTGGGGCCAGGTGAGCCAAGGGCTCTCCCTGCCGTGCTGAAGGTGTCACTGGGTGTGGGTGGGTGTGGGTGCAAGGAGACGAGTGATGGGGAGGGTCCCGGTCCCCTGGGGCTCATGCCCCACAGAGTTAGAGATAGGGGCTGGGCCAGGAGTCAGTCCTGCTTGGTGCCCGCCCCACCGCAGCCCCCACTGTGGTCGCCACCCACGACACCGCCACGTCAGCTGTCCCCACATCTGGGCAAGGCTGGGACTGAGGCTTCCCCCACCTGTCAGCCTCGCCGACAGCACCCAGGCTGGCCGGGGCCTCCTGTGTTGAATTTGAATGCTCCTCTCCTCTGCCCAGGACTGATTTCCTGCTTTGTGTGTTCTTGGTGTGCTCTGCCAGTGTGGTTTCTTTTTGGCATTACTTTACTTCATTTCTGTAGGATATTTTCCTGGCTGTAGAATTCTGGCTGTCGGTTTTTTCACCGGCACCTTAAGCACGTTGCCGCCCTCTCATTCGGATGGACGGCGTTTCACCGCCACCTCGTTCCGCCTGTGTTGCCGTCCTCCCTGCTCTTAGGACTATCTTGTATTTATGGCTGGTTTTGGACAATTTGATTGACATGTCTTCGTTTTCCTTTTGCATAGTGTTCATGGAGCCTCTTGAATCTGTGCATTCGTACTCTTAGCAAATTTGGAAAGTTTGGGGCCAAATTATTCAAATATTTTTTGTTTCTTCTGTCCTCTCCTTTGGAGACCACAAACACTAGATCCATTGAATTTGTCCCACAGCTCACGAATACACCGTTTACCTTTTGGGAATCCCTTTTTTTTGTTGTTTTTTTTGAGATGGAGTTTCGCTCTGTCGCCCAGGCTGGAGTATAGTGGTGCCATCTCGGCTCACTGCAAGCCCTGCCTCCCGGGTTCACGCCACTCTCCTGCCTCAGCCTCCTGAGTAGCTGGGACTACAGGCGCCAGCCACCATGCCCTGCTAGTTTTTTGTATTTTTAGTAAAGATGGGATTTCACCATGTTAGTCAGGATGGTTTTGATCTCCTGACCTTGTGATCCTCCTGCCTCGGCCTCCAAAAGTGCTGGGATTACAGGTGTGAGCCACTGCACCCGGCCGGGATTCTTTTTTCTGTTTCCTTTTGTTTTTTTTTGAGACAGGGTCTCACTCTGTCATCCAGGCTGCAGTGCACTGGTGTGATCATAGCTCACTGCAGCCTCAACCTCCTGGGCTGAAGCCATCCTCCCACCTCAGCCTCCCAAATAGCTGGGACCACAGGTGCATGCCACCACGCCCTGCTAATTTTTGTACTTTTTTGTAGAGACAGGGTTTTGCCATGTTGTCCAGGCTGGTCTCAAATTCCTAGCTCAAGCGATCCTCCTGCCTCAGCTTCCCAAAGTGCTGGGATGACAGGTGTGAGCGCCACGCCTGGCCTGGCCATTTCTCTTCCTATGCCCAACCTGCCATTAATCCCATCCGCCCTGAGCCTGACGCAGTCATTTCTCTCACCACCCAACCTTCCATTAATCTCATCGAGTGCTTTTGTCACCTCATGTGTTGTAATTCAATCTTGTTTTATTTTTTATGAGATGGGGGGGTCTCACTATGTTGCCCAGGCTGGTCTCGAACTCCTGGGCTCAACCATCCTCCTGCCTCAGCCTCCCAAAGTGCTCCTGTGACAGGCGCGAGCCACCGAGCCTGGCCAACATGTTGCAATTCTCTAGAGGCTTGTTTGGGGTCCCTTTTCCCCCTTCCATGTCTCTACTAAACTTTTGCAGATTGGGATTCAATTGTAATAACTGCTGAGTGCTCGTGTCTGCTGGTTCTGATATTGGGGTCAGTTTCGGTAGACTGCTTTTCCTCCTTGTTTGGGGTCCTATTATGCTGCCTTTCTGTGGGCCTGGTACTCTTGGGTTGATGCCTCAGGCATTGCGAATTTTACCATGTTGAGTGCTGGGTGTTTTAGCTTTTTTTTTTTTTTTTTTTTTGAGACGGAGTCTCGCTCTGTCACCCAGGCTGGAGTGCAGTGGCGCGATCTCGGCTCACTGCAAGCTCCGCCTCCTGGGTTCACACCATTCTCCTGCCTCAGCCTCCCGAGTAGTTGGGACTACAGGCGCTGCCACCTCGCCTGGCTAATTTTTTTTGTATTTTTTTAGTAGAGACGGGGTTTCACCATGTTAACCAGGATGGTCTCGATCTCCTGACCTCGCGATCTACCAGTCTAGGCCTCCCAAAGTGCTGGGATTACAGGCGTAAGCTACCGCGCCCGGCCTAGCATTTTTATAAATCATCTTAATCTTTGTTCTGGGTGCAGTTGAGTTTCTTAGAAACAGTTTTAGCTGCTCGCTTTTCTGGAGAACGTGGTCCTTTCTGTGGAGGCCTCAGCTGTCGTCTTTGCGAGTCTCTGCAGGTCCCCCACAGGCCTGCCCTCTGTGAGGGGTGTGTGTATGTGTCAGCCCAGGCAGGTGAGCAGAGGCCAGACCATCACCCCTGCTTCTTCCTGGTCGGCCGTGGGGAGGGGCAGAGGTAACCTGCTGGATTCGCGGGTCCTGAGGGTGGCGGCAGTGGATAGAGGAGTATGTCGGGGCAGTGTTCCCTGCCTGGCTTCCAGGGGTGCCCTCCGTGAGCCCCTCCATGGCAGATGTCAGGTGGGCCATGTTGCAAGACCAGGGTTGTGTGTGGAGGCCTTCCCCCAACACTCTACGTGCACACTCCTCTCTGTCCACACAGCTGGTCCTGGGGTCCAGCACAGGCCTGGGCTCCCACTGTTCTCTGGCTCCTGGCCCTAGGTGGGCTCTGGGTCGCTGAGCAGGGCCTGACGCTGTTGCGGGGGCGGACGCGAGCGGGTGCTGGCTGAGGAGGGCCTGGGGCCAGCCTGGGCATCAGGCAGGGCGAGGAGCCTGGCGTCTTCTGTCCCGCGTCTCACCCAGTGAGTCAGCCACACGCTGAGTCACGCGGGGCTCCACACCGGTGAGGGCACTGCCCCAGGGCCCCTGGCTTGTTTGGGTCCCCTGCTCCTGCTGAGATGGGGCACGGGTCAGTCACTGGGTGCCAGCTCTCATGTTCCTACAATGCAGAGTGAGGGGCCCGGCCACCCTGTCTGCCCAACTGTTCTTTCAGTCGGGACTGGTCTGTGCTCCTGTGTGTGCTGCACCCTCCCCCACCACAGCCCTTCTTTGACGCTGGGAATCCCGGGAAGGCTCTAGAAGCACAGCTCCTATTCCCCACCTTACCACATCCCTGACATAGTGCCTGGTTCTGGGGCCTTTGGGTGGAGCCATGTACAGAGCTTGGACTCCCAGCCCAGGTCCCCTGTGCAAAGCAAGAGGCTTCCCCATGCACCCAGCCCTGACTCAGCTCCAGCTGTGGGCTCTGCTCACCAGGCCTTCAGGGAAGCCTCACTTCTGATTGGGCTTTTGGAAGGCAGATAGGTGTTGGCCTTGAGTCGCCACGGCACTATTCAAGGGTAACAAAGTACCACAGGTGGGGCAGCTGAAATAATAGCTTCGTCTCAGTCCTGGGGGCTGGAGGTGGGAGATGAGATTAAGGTGCCGTTAAGGTCAGGTCGGCTCCTCCCAGGGCCTCTCTCCTAGGCTTGTAGATAACTCCCTTCTCCATGTGTCCTCACGAGGTCCCGTGTGCACCTGTGTGTGTCCTTATCTCCTCCTCCTTTTTTTTTTGAGATGGGGTCTCGCTTGTCACCCAGGCTGGAGTGCAGTGGCGCCATCTCGGCTCACTGCAA
>NW_012122265.1:744594-749554 GCF_000951035.1 Colobus angolensis palliatus | reverse complement strand
GGCTCGGCTTCCCAAAGTGCTGGGATTACAGGTGTGAGCCACTGCACCCGGACAGGGATTTATTTCTTATAGAGCCGAGAAGTCCAAGGTCCGTGGTCACTTCTGTGAGAACCTTCTTGTTGGTGGGGACTCCGAAGAGTCCAGAGGCAGTGCAGGGCGTCCCTGGTACAGGCTCTGAGCGAGCTACCCAGCTCGCTTTCCTCTTCTTAGAAAGCCACAATCTCATGCCCATGGTCACCCACTGGTCCATTAACCCACTAGTCCATGAATGGATTAATCCATTCACCAGGGCAAAGCCCTCATGACCCAGTCACCTTCTAAGGGCTCCGCCTCCCCACAGTGCCACCGTGAATGGATTAATCCATTCACCAGGGCAGAGCCCTCATGACCCAGTCACCTTCTAAAGGCCCTGCCTCCTCACAGTGCCACAGTGGGGATTACATTTCAGTGTGAATTTTGCAGAGAACATTCAAGACATCACACACTTCACCCTGTGGATTTTAGGGGAACAGCTCAGCCATTTACACCATCTGAGGGTGAAGAGTTGGGGCTCACTCACTGCACAAGAGCCTGGGTCAGGTCACACAAGGCATCAGTGTGGCCTGGCACAGCTCATACCTGTAATCCCAGCACTTTGGGGGGCCAAGGCAGGAGGACTGCTTGAGCCCAGGGGTTCGAGACCTTCTGTGCAAAATAGACCCCGTCATTACAAATAGTTAAAAAAAAAAAAAAAGTAGCCGGGTATGGTGGTGCACACCTGTGGTCCCAGCTACCCAGGAATGCCTGAGCTGTGGAGGTGGCACTCCACCTGGGCTCCAGTCTGGGCTACAGAGCAAGACCCTGTCTCCAAAACAACCAAAGCCTTCAGCAGCCTCCCCTGGGCAGTTGCACCCACCTATGAATGTTCTGAGAATTGGCTAGTGGGTTTGGGGTCAAGGAATTCTGATTATAAAGGTGTGTACGTGAGTGTGTGGGGGTATATGCCCCTCAAGACCCCCCAGTTTTGCACAAGTTGGGGTCTGGGTGTACCCAGTCAGGAAAGAAAGGGACTGCTTCTGGGTCCTCACTCCCATCGGAGAAGTCCGCTCCTAATCTGCCCTCCTCGCCCACCCAGAGTGCCCTTGTTAATGACCCCTGGGCCTGAGTGGCACAGAGGAGGGGTGTGGGCACCTGGCAGTCTCCAGCCTGGACGCAGGACCACTTAAGGGGAGCAGGCCGTGGGGAGATCTGGGTCTCAGGGGCCCCTAGAGTGCCTGTCCCCACGTCCCATCCTGGGTGGCCAGTAGCTCTTGCCCTGTCTGACCCTGCCCAGAGACCTTGGCCAGGGCAGCAGCACAGATGCCAGCTCAGCAGGGCCACCTCCCACAAGGCTGGAATAAATAACCAGCTGCCAAGGCTTGCTCACACGTGCATCCTCACAGCTGCTGAGCCGGCCGAGAGAGCGCTGACGCTGCACAGCCATGGCTCCTGCCTCAAGGGTGTGGCAGGGAGGGCGCCCCCACTCTAGTCCAGGGGGGACACTGGCAAGGATCACAGGTGGAGGCATCCCTGCCGCTGGGAGTTTGATGCCTGACAGCCACCAGAGTCTTCTCTGGGTAGGTTCCTAGCTCCCAACTGTGACAGAGTCCCCTCTGCGAGTGGACAGCACTCCTGCCTCCGCCTGAATGTCCGCGCAGGGGAGGGGCCGTGTTCACAGCTCCTCAGAACATTCTTCCTGACCCTGGCTCTGCCCTGGTGGCGTCTGGCCCCTCCCCAAGCCCTGACCTCCCTCTCAGCTGCACTGTTCATCTGCACCCCGTCCGTGGTCCTGCCCTGGAAGGTGGCATCCACTCCGGACACCAAGTGCAGCCCAAGGGCTCACTGCCTGCGGCGCGCACAGGGTGAGACGGGCCACCCATTGTGGGTGTGCTGTGGGTCCTGCCTACTGTTCCAGAAGCTGAGGCTCCTCTCCCAGCCCTTTCTCGAGGCTTATCGGTCCTCGCACCTGTGCTGGCTCCTGCTGAGCTCTGGCGACATCAGCTCAGACGCCTCTCCTCACCCTCTGTTCTCGCCTTGTGTTGGCACCAAATGTCTGCTTTTCTAGCTGAAATCTCACTTATTAGCTGCAGCCACCCTAAAGAGCAGAAGACGCCCCCAGCCTCACATGCCCCCACACACCACGTGCACCACCAAGCAATGCGGCGCCTGCCACCCACACCAGCCAGTCATCCAGCCCCAGCCTCCTCGCTCCTCCAGCCCACTGTGTCCTCTGCAGAGTGGAGCCCATTGTCCCTTCATCCTGTCTGTCACCCCCCAGGGGATGTCTGGGAGGCTGGAAGCAGCAGGGATTGAATCTTAGGCACGTGGCCCTCATCACTGCCCTGGCGTTTTTTGCTGCCACGACTCGGTGGACCTAGGCATTTTCCTCCTGTCTTGTGAATCTTTTACTGTGAGAATCTTCAAGCATAAAAGTGCATAGAATGGTGTGGCAAGCCCCTCATGGCCACCCCAGGACTTGACTCCCTCGGCCTCATGCGGCGCCAAGGGTTTCAGCAGCCCCAGCCCCGATCCCCAGGCTCACGCTCACCATGTTCTCCCAACACCCCAGCGCTCTCTGCTAGCCAGTGACGAGGGGCCAGGTCTCCTCCATGCCCAGGGCCCTCCGTGTCTCCAGCCTGTGCCTCTGGGAGCCCTGGGCTCTGTCCAGCCTTGGCTGGCTAGCAGCAGCTCCTGTGCACGTCCCCAGCGGGGCTGGGTGCAGGGACTGGCTGGCATGTATCTGTGGACTAGCCACGCCCGCCTCCACGGGAGGGAGACGGCAAGCCTCGGGGCTTCTGGGCTCAGGACGTTGCTGGATCCCACATTTCAGACGGGACAGCCCTGGAAAAGGATGGCCACCCACCGAGGAGGGCTGTCTGGTTGAATTCAAGCTCTGAGAGGCGACTGAAACGTGTGAAGATAGGAGCACCTGACCTGGGGTTTCAGTGTCTGCAGGGTAGGCTTGGGGAGGGGCAGCTGTCAGCTATGTCCTCCCTCCAGGGGGAGGTCTGGGCCTGGGGTTGGGGGCCTCACCATTGCCCACAGCAGCCCTGGCCCTGGGCGGAGCCTGCAAGCCCCTCCTCCCACCAGCCAGAAGCAGCTCCACTCCCTTGGACCCCTTCCTTGGAGCTGGCTGCAGAGCCCTGTGGGGGCTCCTGAGGGGTCCTAGGAAGGGCTTCTCTCCACACATACTCCGAGACCAGAGCCGGGCCTCGTGTATTTTTCCCAGCAGGAAGCTGTGTGCCGCCAGGCTGTCTTCTGCCTGCTGCCTCCAGGACACAGAACCGCTTCCTCATGGCAGCTCAGGGCGGCTCACAGCATACCATGATTGTGTAATTGCACTGCTACACCTTTGAAGCCAGTACAGCCCTAGCAGCCGCTTGGTCAAATCCAAATCAGGGGTGCTGCGTGTGGTGACTCACGCCTGTAATCGTAACAGCTTGAGATGCCGAGGTGGGAGTATCACTTGAGGCCAGGAGTTTGAAACCAGCTTGGGCCACATAGCAAGACCCCCATCTCTACAAAAATGTTAAAAGTTAGCAGGGTGTGGTGTTGCACACCTGTATAGTCCTGGCCACTCAGGAGGCTGAGGCGGGAGGATCACTCGAGCCTTGGAGGTCCAGGCTGCAGTGCGCTATGATCACACCATTGCATGCCAGCCTTCGTGACAGAACAAGACACTATCTCTTTTTGTTTTGGAGATGGAGTTTCACTCTTGTCGCTCAGTCTGGAGTGCAGTGGCTTGATTTCAGCTCACTGTAGCCTCCACCTTCCAGGTTCAAGCGATTCTCCTGCCTCAGTCTCCTAAGTAGCTGGGACTATAGGTGTCTGTCACCATGCCTGGCTAATTTTTTGTATTTTTAGTAGACGGGGTTTCACCATGTTGGCCAGGCTGGTCTGGAACTCCTGACCTCAGGTGATTCACCTGCCTTGGCCTCCCAAAGTGCTGAGATTATAGACATGAGCCACTGCGCCTGGTGACCCTATCGCAAAAAAACAAAAAAAAATTTAGTCTAGGGAGAGGCAGCCACCCAATTTCGGTTCTGGGCGTGGCCAGGAAGGGTCTGGAGGCTCCGTCACCATATCTGGTAACTGCATCCTCGGGTGAGGCAGCCCCAGCTATAGCACAGGTACACACCTGGAGACAGGCAAGACACAGGTGCATAGCTCCCGGCCCCAGCTGTGGCACAGGTACACACAGGCACACACCTGGAGGCAGGTGAGATACAGGTGCATAGCTCCCACTCCTTGTCCTATCCCATGTCTCCCCATCCCAGCTGGCCCAGAGTTCTCATACCTTGCCTTGCTGAGATCCTGGGGCCACCTCCCCAGGCTCCTTCCTTGCTCAGCCCAGGCTGGCTCTGCACATGGAGTCAAGGTGTCCTGGAACATCTGGTCAGATGCTCTCGTCAGCCCTGTGTCTCAGGAGGCTGCCTGGGCAGACTCAAGGAGAGAGGCCCCCATCAGCCTCTGATGCTGGCCTCCCCTGAGGCCTCCCATGAGCTGGCTTCCACTTAGGGGCCAAAAGTGGGACGCCCTTCTTGGTGGATGACCAGGGCTCCCACCAGCCACTGGGCCAAGACTGTAGGGTTGGGCCCGGCACCACTCAGGGCAGTGGAGGAGCATGGCCCACTGCGCTCCTGGGAGTCACGAGCCTGGGCTCTCAGGCCAGCATGACAGCAGCAGTGTGTCCATGTCCTCCGTGGGCCTCTTTGGTTAGCAGGGTGGAGGGATTGCTCAGACTTGGCTGCTCTGGGGGGTCGGCACGCCCACTCCACCGGGGCCACAGCACAGAGTGGAGGCGAGGTATTGGGAGTTCCCTCCTCCGCCCACCAGTGCCGCCTCCCTCTCTCCCTCCCTCCAACAGGCTTTTTTTTTTTTTTTTTGAGACAGAATCTCACTCTGTCACCCAGGCTGGAGTGCAGTGGCACAGTCTCAACGC
>NW_012122265.1:731592-743664 GCF_000951035.1 Colobus angolensis palliatus | reverse complement strand
TAGCCAGGATGGTCTCGATCTCCTGACCTCGTGATCCGCCCGTCTCGGCCTCCCAAAGTGCTGGGATTACAGGTTTGAGCCACCGCGCCCGGCCTTATTTTGGTTTTCTGGAACCTTCTCCAAGAGAAGTTTCCAAGCTGGTCTCCGTGGGGTGACCCCCGCCCCCTACATCAGGAGGTCCAAGAACATCTTTCTCACACTTGATCTGCTTTCTCCCTAGAAACGCGTCAAACCTCTGTCCCCGGTCCTCCTGAATTCCTCTGGCGTGTCTCGGTGTGTTTTGTGTGTATATCCTGTGTGGCTTTCCTTGACCCTTTCCATTTGAGGCCTTGTAACTTGTTTTGAGGTTGGATAAAATTCACCTACCACAAAATGCACCATTTCAAAGTGGCATTTAGTATGCTCGCAGAATTGTGCAACCCTCAGTACTGCTCCCCAAAAGCCCTCTGCCTTTTAGCAGTTGTGCCCTCTTTCCCTGCCCTAGCCTGTGCCCATCTCCAGCCCACCGTCTCTGTAGGTTTGTCTGTTCTGGATGTTTCTGTGAGGCCGAGGCTGTCCGTGTTCATTGAGTCCTTATTCCTCCCCGTCCACGTGCTTGTCCCTCCCCTGGGCTCCTGCGGTGCTCCCCACACCCACCCTCGGACTTTCAACTTCCCCTGCCTTCTCTGTGACCCTTCCTTCCTCCCAGGCAGGCCCCTTGCCCGCTCCCCACTCACCGAGGCTGGTGCCTGCTCCCCGAAAGACCTGTGTGGCCCTTGTTCCTCCTGGGAGCCTGGCCCCCTGGTGTGCTTGTCCATCACACCAGCCATGCTCCTTGGGGACTTATAAGCCCTCATGGGGGTCCCAGTTACCAGCCTGGGTGACCACTCAGGCCCCCCCAAGGACCCACCCCCTCTGTGTGTCTGTGGCCTTCTGTAGACTGTCCTCCCTCTGCTATGGGCCTGGACTCCCTCCCTGTGCCTGCAGCCACCCCTCCTCACTCAGCCCCGCCCCTACACCCGGTGGCCTCACCCTCCCTCCCCAGGAGTGACTCTCGGACCCTCCCTGGGCTTTTGGGAGCTGGGCACACACTCCCACCCAGCACCTGGGCTCCAGCTTCTCCTCGTTCCCAGGGCCTGCTTGGGAGTAGCGATTCCCAGGGTTGGGGTTCCTGACAACACCCTGGTCGTAGCTGCCCCCACAGCGTGGTCACTACCCACTCACCAAACCACCAGGCTGGGGCTCCTGAGTGGGAGGCACTCGGTGCTCTCAGGAGTCCTGGCCACCCACAGCCTCACCTCCTCCTGGAGGCAGCAGATTATGAGCGGTGACCACAGAGGCCCCCCAGGAGGAGGAATGTGTGGCGTGGCCAGAGTTCCCCACAGCCCGAGGGCCATCCCTGCCCTGACGCATCTGCCCATGACCCTGCACGTCCCATTCTTCTCACAGAGCCACCCAGCAGATACTGGGGGGAAGCTGCAAATTACACCAACACCACCTTGAGCCGTGTTTCAGTTCAGGAGACGGCAGTCATTATAGAGCTGTCAATGGGGTTGTGGCTGTGCCGGCAGCCTCCGTGATGTTGCCTGGCCTGGAGGGGCTTCTGGAAAGACCATGTTTGCATACGGCTGTTGAGAGGCCTGGCCCAGCCTCAGGAGGGCAGGTCCAGCAGGGCTTTTCCAGGCCTGGGATGGCTGGAGCTGCTAGCTACGGCTGCGGTCCCATTCCCAGCATCTAGGGGGACCGGGTGTGGTGGCTCACACCTGTCATCCTAACACTTTGGGAGGCCAAGGCGGGCAGATCACTTGAAGTCAGGAGTTCAGGACCAGCCTGACCAACATGGAGAAACCGCATCTCTACTAAAAATACAAAAACCAGCTGGGCGTGGTGGCGGGTGGCTGTGATCCTAGCTATTTGGGAAGCAGAGGTGGGAGAATTGCTTGAACCCAGGAGGCGGCGGTTACAGTGAGCCAAGATCTTGCCACTGCACTTCAGCCTGAGTGACAGTGAGACTTTGTCTCAAAAAAACAGAAACAGGCGTCTAAGGGAAACTCTGTCTGGGTTGGGGAGGCCGCCTGAGTGCTAATTCCCACCCTCCCTGCATGTGTCTACCGGGGTCTGATGTCTGCAGAGCAGCCCTCATGCCCCAAAAGGCCAGAGCTACCCGATGGGGTCTGGTACTTTCTCGAGCACTACTGGGCGGGAGGCAGCTGCTCCCGCTCACAGCTCTGAAGTGATGTGCCCTAGTCTGGAAGAGGCTCCCAGTGTCAAGGGGACTCTGCCCCGCTCAGGACAACAGCAGCCTCTCCCGTTTGGGATCCTTAGACATCCCATTCCTCCTGGGCAGGAGCAGGAAGGTGGCTCGAGGTGTGGTCCTGTGGCTGCCATTTCTCACTTGGATAAACCCTGCAGTGTCCAGCCATGACCCCTTAGGGTCCTGCAGATGTCCATGCCACACAGCCCAGGTCCTTTTGCCCCTGCAGCTGCCCACTGCCTATCCTCCCCTCTGGCATGGTGTCCGGGCTGTAGGCCCCACTCCAGGCCTCCTCCCTGAGGCTGCAGCCCCAGGCACGTGGGGGGCACTTTCCTCACACAGCAGCCACTGGTCATGTTCTGTTGTCAGCTGCCTCCACCTGCACACACTCCTGTCTGCAGAGACCAGAAGCTTCCAGAACGATCTGTCACTGCGGCTGGTGGCTGTGGCCCATAGTGTTCTGGAACCACCTGCCCTGGTCCCAAATGTGCAGGGTGAGATGTGCCTACACTCAAGGTCCCCCATGACCTGGAAACCGCTGTTGTGTCCCAGCACCTTGGGAATGAACCTGTCCTCTGTGACGGAGGGAGTGGTTCCCAAACCACTGGCTCTTGGTGCTCAGGGGGGGCCTGCTGCAGTCCTGGGCATGGGGCGGTGGTTGTTCAAGACTGAGGCAGACTTAGCCTTTGAAAGGGTGCAGAGGCCGGGCGTGCTGGCTCACGCCTGTAATCCCAGCACTTTGGGAGGCCAAGGCGGACAGATCACGAGGTCAGGAGTTCCAGACCAGCCTGGCCAGTATGGTAAAACCCGTCTCTACTAAAAAATACAAAAATTAGTTGGATGTGGTGGTGCGCGCCTGTAGTCCCAGCTACTCAGGAGGCTAAGGCTGAAGAATCACTTGAATCTGGGAGGCAGAGGTTGCAGTGAACCAAGATCGCACCACTGTACACCAGCCTGGGTGACAAAGCGAGACTCCATCTCAAAAAAAAAAAAAAAAAAGAGGCATAAACCACTGCCCCAGGCAGCCATCCCCAGTATGAGGCACTGCCCATCAGTCCAGGGCCAGCAGCGGGGCCAGGGCAGCCTGAGGCCTGTCTGGTTAGCCTCTCACCTGGGGTCTAGACAGAGTGAGGAGCCCCGTCCAGCAGCCACTGTGTAGCCTGAGGGCCATCCCCAGGGTGAGGCAATTTCAGGCCTTGTGTCACTCTCCAGGCCATTGAGAGGACTTGGGGCGGCTTCTCCTGAGGAAGCTCCTGGAAGATGTGCTTCCTCAAATACAGGGTTCACAGGACCCGAGGCTCTGGCCACCCCACCAGCCATCGTCCCCCAGACCACTGGGGACAGTGGCTCCCTCTACCTGCTGCCCCGAGTGGCCCTGCCCCTGCTGATAGCCACAGCCTTTGGGGGAGCTGGGTGGGCCCCCAAACCCACACCCCGGTTTCCCCAGGTACATCCAGACACTGAAGGACCACAGGCCCCGGATGGTGTGGGACAGCCAGGCCTCGGAGCACTTCTTCGAGTACAAGAAGTGAGTGTTGGGAAGTGCGTGGCCCGCCTCGGCCTTGTGTGCAGGGAGGGAGCCTGGGGGTGGAGATGAGGGAGCCAGCAGGGCCCAGGGGGTCCCGGGGTCATGAGCCTACTTGCTGCTCCCAGCCCTGGAGCACAGCTGGACAGCAGGTGGCCACCTGGCGGGTGGGAATAGTCCAGGCCGTGGACCTTGGCTGTGAGGGGAGGAGGCCTGGAACCAGCAGAGGCGGCGGACGGGCCGACAGTCCCCTTGTCTTGCAGGAGCCGCAGTGGGAGGCACGTCGTCTTCTACCCAACCCTGAAGGTGCGTGTGCTGCCAGCCATGGGGCCAGGGGAGAGATGGGGCACGCGACAGCACAGCAGGCACTGGCCTGCGGTCCCTGGGGTCTAGGCAGTGCTGCTCCTCGGCCTGGAGGACACTCCTGGGTGTTGGGGGACAGGCCCCAGCAGGCGCTCACACCTCCATCTGTGCTCAGTCCCTGCAGGTGCGGCTGGAGCTGGCCCGGGAGCTGGGCGTTGGGGTCTCCATCTGGGAGCTGGGCCAGGGCCTGGACTACTTCTACGACCTGCTCTAGGCGGGCTTTGCGGCCTCCGCGGTGGACGTGTTCTTTTCTAAGCCATGGAGTGAGTGAGCAGGTGTGAAATACAGGCCTCCACTCCGTTTGCTGTGACGGGTCTGCTGCCGTCCTCATTCGGGGGTCCTGGGCACCGTGTGACTCCCCACCCTCTCATGAGGGGTCCCTGCCCTGGGATGAGTCCTGGCTGGGGGCCACCCCGAGAGCTCAAGCCCCTCCCACCCGGGCATCTGCTGGCTGTCTCCTGTCGGCTGGGCAGGCAGGACCCACAGTACCTGCCCCACCAGGACAGCCTGGCTCAGGCCTTTCTGGGCTGCTTCTCACATCCTGGGCCACATGTGGGTTTGGAAGCTCTGGAACCATCCCAGACTCGCCCACTCCCGGACTCGAGGGCCCTGGCAGGGACAGCTCTGCCCAGCATCACCCCAGGGCCTGGCAGTGACAGAGCTGAGAGCTGCACGCCCACGTCACCACCCACCTCGCCAGCCACAGCGTATGTGTGACATCTGCAGAGAGCCACCCAGATGTCCCCACCAAGTCCAGCGCGGCAAGGGCACAGGGGCTGCCCTGGAAATGGGCAGAGAGGAAACTGGCCCTGGACCTTGACTCAGCTCTGCCGCCTCAGGTAGCGTGACCCCCAGGCCAGCCTGGCCACATCAGGGAGCATGGTGAGGGGCAACGGCAGGACCCGTGGGCCACATCGGGAAGGGCGTTTGCAGTGAGGGGTGGGGCAGAGGACACGTGGCTGGCAGTCTGCACCCACCCCGCAGTGCAGCGGTGTCCAGGCTCTGGGGAGGCCCTGGGGAATTTGGAGGCATGATCCAAGGCCTGGCGGCCTTCATTCCCCTGCCCCTCATCGCTATCCTGTCCTTGGCTGGCCGTGAGAACTCCCCTCCTCACCATTGGGACCCACAAGGCTGAGGTGGGCAGCGGAGGGCATAGGTGGGTACACATCCCAGGCAGGGTCTCCTGGGGGGACAGAAGTGAGTCCAGGGAGTGGATGGGCCTGGGCGTGCCTGAGAATGCCGTGGGATGAGGATGGTGAGGCCAGGGCGGGCACTGTTTTCTGGTTCAGAGTCAGTAACATCAGGGTGTGGTGGGCAGGGGGGTCAGGACATCTCCAGCCGGTGGTAAGCAGCACGGTGGGGTCTCCTCCACAGGACATAAGCTGGGGAGGGGTTCCTGGGTCGGCCCCAAGGCACCCACGCTTGAGAAAGGCCTGGACGTCAGGGAGGCCTGCGAGCCACCACACTGCAGGTGCGGCCCTTCCCACCGCTTTGCTGCTGCTTGACATAGGTGTAGGAGATACAAGTGGTGTGTGCAGTGGCTCATGCCTGTAATCCCAGTACTTCGGAAAGCCATGGCGGGAGGAATGCTGGACATGGTGAAACCCCGTCTCTACCCCCTAAAAATACAAAAGTTAGCAAGACGTGGTGGCATGTGCCTGTACTCGTAGCTACTCAGGAGGCTGAGGTGGGAGGATGGCTTGATGAGGTTGAGGCTGCAGTGAGCTGTGATCAACTACACTCAAGGTTAACCTTGTCTAAAAAAAACAAAAGCTGCCAGTGGCTTTGGGGCACTGACCTTGTGTCCCCAGAGGCGCTGACGCTAACATTTGAGGTGGTTCTCAGGGATCCTGTGGCTTCTGTCAGAATGAGGGCAGGGGACACGCAGGTCTGGGAGGGTGGTGTGGGCCTGGAGCTAGGCATTGCCAGATCAGCATTGGGTGCAAGCAGGGGTGGGGATGCCACATAGGATAGGGTGCCTAGAGCGGGCTGTCTCTCCAGGGTGAGGGGCGGAGGGTGAGGCAGGAATTAGCTGGAAATTGAGATTGTGGGGTATAGTTCGGGGATCAGATGCCCCAACCTGAACTGACCGTCATCTCTGTGGTCAGTGTCCCCACACAACCCTCACCCTGGCTGTGAGAATCCTGTGGCAGGCACCTTGATGCATGTTTTTCTGTGCCCGGTGATAACTGCTTTGTGCTGCCAGCTCACTTAAAGGGCAGAGTTCTAGGAACAAAATAGACGAGGGAAAAGCGGAGCCCCGCCTCGACAGGAGGCCCCAGGGTGGGGGTGATGTGGAAGGAGCCCTGCTTCAGGAGGCGGCCCTGGGGTGGGGGTGAAGCAGAGGGAAGCCACGCCCAGCACAGGCCGGCAGTTCAGGGACACCCCCCCCTCCTCCGAGGGCCCTTGGCACTTTTTAAAAACATTTTTATTACTATTTTTTTTCTTTTGAGATGGAGTCTTCCTGTGTCATCCAGGCTGGAGTGCAGTGGGCGATCTCCACTCACCACTCTGTCTCCCAGAATCAAGCGATTCTCCTGCCACAGCCTCCCAAGTAGCTGGAATTACAGGTGCCGCCACCAAACCTGGCTAACTTTTGTATTTTTAGTAGAGACAGGGTTTCAACATGTTGGCCAGGCTGGTCTCAAACTCCTGACCTCAAGTGATCCACCCGCTTTGGCCTCCCAAAGGGATTACAGGTGTGAGCTACTGTGTCTGGCCTCATCACCACTTCTTAGAGCTAATGTCACGATTTCCTTAAAACCAGAAGTCTGGAGAGTCCTCTGCAGGCGGCTCCCGCAAACCTGTGCACCAGGTGACCCCACAGCCACAGGGCTCTGCCTAAGCCTCATGCCAGAGGCTGCCCTGCCCCAGGCCTGGGTGCCAGAAGGGAAGATGGGGTAGGGAAGGCAGACTAGCAGTAGACGCAGGGCTGCGGCTCACACTTTATTAGGATGCACCAGGAGCCCCACGGGCCCACTGTGGAATGTAGGTAAGGGGTCCATGGCCCTGCCTGGAGCACCAGGACCAGTGGGGCCACTTCCAGGATGCCAAGCCCCTGTTCTTGCAGCCCCAACCCGTTTTCCGGGAGGCTGGGGGCCACAGGTTGGCCCCTGTGTGGACACTGCTTTGGAGAATATGTAAATATAAAAAGTGCTGGAGACCCTCCCCCCCTGCCCTGGGTCCCACACCAGCACGTGGCCACCCCTCCCGGGGGGGTTTGGAGGCCCGGAAGCCACCTCAGCCAGGGCTTCCAGAAACACGGTTCCGGGGGCTCCGGGCACCTGTCCCTCCCTAGCATGGGGCAGAGCACCGAGGCTGGTGGTGGGAAAGGCAGCTGTGGGCACGGCCGTCTCCCTGTGGGCGTCCTTTTGGCAGAGAAGCAGGCAGCCTATGCGCAGTAGGTGTCTGCCTTGACCACCTGGCAGTACATGGTCATGGCGAAGGTCAGGCCTAGGATCTGTGGGGAGGGGAGGAGGGCTGGGCACGGCAGCTCCATGGCCTCCGGCCTCAAGCCCAGAGCGGTCCCTGTCCTCAGCAGGTGCCCTGGCCCTGACCCCGGGGCAGGGGACACAGCGGTAGAGCCCTTCAGCTTCCTGGTGGCTCACGCCCCCCACCCAACCCCTGCGGCGCAAGCCATAGCACCCTCCCCTGAGCCTTGCAAGCATGAGGACACCCAGGACTTCCTGGGGGCTGTGGAGTTTGGAGAGCAGGGGCCACAGGCACCAGGACCCCAGCTGCCACTCTCTGCGCACTGGCCAGTCCTGGGCCACCAACCAGCACGGACGGCCGCCGGCCTCCACCGCACACCAGCCTCTGCCTCTGTCCACTAGGAGGGAGCCCACCGTCCCCACAGGCCGTCCCTGCCCATCCCCCCGAACTCACCCTCCTGCTTTTGCCCCAGCCTCCCCTGATCATGGGTTCCTGGGGGCAAGGCCTTTGCTACTTTGTTCCCTGGGCTCAGAAGGCCCCAGCAAAGGGGTTAGCAGGGAGTCTGCAGTCCCCAGGCCATACCTGCACCAGTGCCGTGCACAGCCCAAAGACGCCCACAGCCAGCAGGTTCTCCTGGAGCCACACCTTCACCGTCTCGTAGCACGGCTGCAGGAGGCATGTCCTGCATGTCATGGAAGGGCCTGCCAGTCCCACCCGCTAGGTCCCCGCCAGCCCCCAGGGTGGGGGTCTCACCGCCTTCCACCAGGTGCCAGGTGCGTGCAGCCCGCAGCTCTCGCTGAACTCCAGGCAGCAGGAGTCAGGCACCCGCGTGGCATTGTACACCTCAAACCAGTCAGTGTAGTTGGAGACACCACAGCAGCGGAACTGGGGGACAAGCTCAGGTCGGGCTGAGGCAGGAGGGGAGGGGGCACCCGCTGACCCCGCCCACCTGCCCAGGCCTCACGTCAGTCTGGATGATGCTCCAGGCGTTGGTGAGGCCCACGTTGCCCTGCGTGCCGTACAGGTGCAAGCCTTTCTTCAGGTCTTGCTGGGCGTACCTGTCAATCTGGGGGTGTGGGGGGGTCAGCAGGGCCCCTCCCACTGTACCCCGCCTCCCTCATCCACACCCCCTCGCTGGCCCCTAAGCCTGCGTCTGGTCCTGAAGTGTCTCCTGCCCTTCCTGGCCCACCAAGCTGCAGACACACCGGCCCCGTGTCCTCCCAGCAGCCCTGAGGCCCAGGGTCCCCACCTCCGGGCTTCCTCCCCAGGCTGGGGGAGGACCATGGGTCCTGGAGGGACAGAAGACAGGGACACAGGTGACTCCACGTGTCAGGACACGTGCATCTGTGCTCTGTGAGCTGAAAGCCAGGAGCTATGAGCGCCGAGCCCACCAGCACCCTGGCCACGGTCCCCAATATCCAGCGAGGACCCAGAGCACCCTGGAGAAGGGTCTGATTCCTGGGCCAGGGCAGGGAATGCACGAGGAGCCTGGAGCGCCCTGCAGTGCCAGGAAGTCAGGACGTGCCCAGAATGAAAAGTCTGTTGATGGGGGCGCGTCAGGGGACCCCGCAGCCGACGGCAGGAGCTCCCCAGGGCCAAGGAGGGGCAGTGTGATTCGCAAAACAAAGCAGTGTGTGTTCTAGCTCAGAGTGCAGCCTCAATAGCCGTGACTTCATCCCAACATAAACAAATGGCTGAATATACAGATGAGTGACCAGAAAGAGGCCGTTCTACAGAGCAGAACCCCACGGTGAGCAGCCAGGACAAGGCGCTGGGAGCAGACGGCGCGGGACGTTGTGTTGGGGGACGACCTGGGGCGCGCCCTCCGGGTGGGGGAGCAGTGCCCTTGTGCCCCAGTCACCGCAGAGCCACAGCACAGCCTCCCAGGGTTGGGGGTGCTCCCCCTCCAGGCCTGGTAAATCCACACCTGCTGTCTTGGCCGCCAGGGAGGGCAGATGGGGGGCCACTGTGTCCACACCGGGCCCACGGTGCTCCCTGGGAGTCAGGATGGAGCCCCCAGCCCTGCAGCTGAGGCAGCCATACCTTGTCCGTGTAGGCGAAGAAGAGGATGGCAATGGTGGCCTCCAGCAGGAACACCAGCAGCAGCAGCAGGAAGAACTGTGGAGGGGGCAGGCTCAGGGACCTGGCAGGCCCCACGGCCTTCACCCCATAGCACGCCAGGGGCCAGGGCCACACACCTCATGGATACCTGGTGCTGCCAGGAAACCCCTGCCAGGCCCCCAATCCGAGACCCCAGAATGCCACCCCCAACTCAGAACCCTCAGCCTCGGCCCCAGGTCCAGGGACTGTGGCTGTCGTGTCCTGCTCGGCCCCTGAGTGTAGAGCCCTGGGCTGGCCTGGGCTCCCCTCCCCTGCCCCCATCCCTGGGGCAACCCAGACACCCCCAAGTGGGCACAAGTCCCTGTTCCCGAGGCCCTAGCCCCTGTCAGCTGGCTTCAGACACCTCCATCCAGGGGCCTGTGAGTGTCCGGCGGGTGCCTCGCGGGGTGCCTATCACACCTGGGCTGCAGAGGCCCCTTGTACTCCCACATCACAGCCCTCAGGGCAGCCAGGGTGGCTGATGCCCCCTCCAGCAAGACCACAGGCTGCAAGCCCCACCTCTGACCACGCAAGGTTCCGCCAGGAAGCTCAGCCTGACCCCAGCCTTGCTGCTCCTCCATGTGGAGGTCACTGACACCCACAAGAGGAGGGCAGGCATGGACAGGGTGTGTCCAGGAACTGGGGGACCCCGGCAGAGTGGGCGTGAGGCATGAGTGGGGCAGGCAGGGTGCTGGGCTAAGGACATAGGAGCCCCTCACCCCCAGGAGGTACCCAGGGTTCTGGTCCCAAGTCACCTGTGGGAAAGGGGGTAGGGCTTCTGTCCCTGCAGGCCTGGCGGGGCCCACACACAGCAGCTTCCTCAACTGTTGGAGGGGCTCCAAGCCCCAGCAGGGCTGCCACAGACCCCCACCGACTGCCTCCAGGGGGCTCTGGGCCCCAACGGATGCCGGGGAGACTGAGAGATGTGGGGCTCACCCCCAGGAAGGGGTATGGAGGGGAGTGGGCTGGCTGAGGCGATCTAAGGGAGGCCCCACCCCATCCAGGGCTTCTCAAAGAGGTGATCTGAAGCCTCATGATTTAGGACCTCAGCAGGCTGCAGACCCGCTTTGGGCCCACGGCCTCAGCCAGGCATGTTAATCGGTAGCAAGCCTGTGTTTCCATCTAGGAGCCCTTTTCCTTTTTAATTATCTGTGATGAACATTTCCAAGGAGGATAAACACATCCCTGCCTATAAGTCCATCCCTGAGGCAAGGTGGGGGCTGGGAGGGTCCCAGCAGACGGTCCCAGCGAGCTGAGAGACCAGGCCTTGGACAAGGAGCTGGGGAAGGGGCCACAGCAGGGGTGGGGTGGTCAGGAATGAGTCATGGAGACCACAAGCCCGTGAAAGGCTGTGCATGCCTGTGCACACGTGTATGGGGCTGTGCCTGTGCTCACCAGGGCCCATGTCCTGTCAAGGGAGGCTCCTGACAAGCTACAGCATGTTCTCGAGTGACCCCTGCCCCCGCCCCTACTCCACAAATCAGCCCCCAGCCCCAATGCAGCCTGGAAGACCCAACAGCGGCCACACTCCTGCCCTGGAGGTCAGGCCCCAGAGGTGGTGCCCACGCCTGGGGGTCACTGCAGCAGACAAGGCCTGGGGACCACCGGAGCCCCACCCTGCGTGGTCCCACCCGGAGCATCGCCTGGACCCCGGCACTCACAGCGAGCAGGAGGCACTTGTTCTCCTTGATGGCGCCCAGGCAGCCCAGGAAGCCGATGGCCATGACAAAGGCCCCGGTGATGATGAGCAGGTTGGCAGCCGACAGGGACGGGAAGGAGGAGGACAGCGTGGCGAAGCTCCCCTGGGTGGCGGCCAGCCAGATGCCGACGCCCAGCACGCCACAGCCCCCCAGCTGGGGTACAGCAACATGAGAGACACAGACAGGGTGAGGCCCCAACACAAGCTCTGGACCCCAGAGCAGAGCCCGGCCCGCAAGCCAAGGCCACACCGCCTGCCGGCCTGAGCCAGAACCACCCGGAGTCCTGCTAACTCCCACGGCAGCCCTGGGGGGTGTCCCGGGCAGGCCAGTCTTTTCCCGACACCCTGGGTTGGCACCCCATCCCCAAACCCACAATCCATGGCCACAGTGGTGGGGGCTCCCTTGTGCCCCTGAAACTCCCTCTAGGAGGGATCTGCCCACCCCCAGGTCTAGAGCCAAAGGGGCGGGACCTTAGGCCCCAGGACGCAGCCTGCACACCCCCAACCCCACTTCGCCCTCTGGTCTGCCCAGCACAGAAGCCCACTCCCCACCTGACAGGCCACTCCAGCCTTTCCAGACTGTGCTGTCAGGGAGACCCAGCCCTGCCCTCACTCCGGGATGGGGCTTCCTGGCAGGTGGTCTCAGGATTCCGGTGCCCACTTCCCAAGGTCTCTGTGATGTCCCCAGCTGTCCCCTGTCACTCATGGCAGGAGAAATGC
>NW_012122265.1:729076-731330 GCF_000951035.1 Colobus angolensis palliatus | reverse complement strand
CCTCCCAGGTTCAAGTGATTCTCCTGCCTCAGCCTCCCAAGTAGCTGGGACTACAGGCGTGCACCACCACACCTGGCTACCTTTTTGTATTTTTAGTAGAGACAGGGTTTCACCATGTTAGCCAGGATGGTCTTGATCTCAATCTCCTGACCTCATGATCCGCCCACCTTGGCCTCCCAAAGTGTGGAGATTAGAGGCGTGTGCCACTGTGCGCAGCCAAGTTATGATTTCTTACAGCCACACAGGCACTGGCGGGAACGGAGAAGGCAGGTCCCCCAGGAGCACCTCCCGCAGCCTCTCTAACTGCTGGAGCTCTTACTGTGTCTCCTAAGTGTTTGTTCTTATAAAAATCAATTAAAACAGGAAGAGGCGGGGGAGACAAGGGGGTCCTGTGCCCGGAGAGAGGGTGCTAGGCTGCCAGCCCAGCAAGGCCTCAAGGGAAGCAGGGGTCCTGTCGGACCCCCACCCTCAGACGCTGAGGCCTCGGGCTTGGGCCGTTTCAGGGGGAGACGGAAGATACGTTCCAGACCTGGGCACGGGGTAAGCAGTCACCGGAAAATGCTGACCAGCTCCTGGTCCGCAGTGTGGGCGCCCAGGCGGGTGGTGGGTAGACGTCCTGGGCTGCCGACGGTTGACTGGTTCTGGGGAAGGGCCACACAGCCCTGCGGGATCCCTGCCCCACCCGATTGGATGGGACTTGGGAGGAGGCTGGCAAAGCCACCCCTCTACCCGATGGAACCCCTCGGAGCACCCAGACCACAGGCTCTGGGGATTCCCTGGGGGCTACCAGAAGCCCCAAGTCACCCCATGAAAGCCTCCCAAGCAGACTCACACCCCACTTTCCAGACAGAAACCAAGGCTGGGAGATGAGCTGCTGGCCACCAGCTCAGTTCAAGACAGGCCTGGGGCCTCCACCCTGGCAGGGCTCCCGCAGGCCCCATGGGCCCCAAGACTCTTGCCTCAGGGGGCCTGGGAGTGGGAGATGCCCCCTCCTTGTGTGCACACTCCCCTGCCCCTCCCTGAGCAGGGCATCAGCCAGGCCAGGCTGCAGGTTGGAGGCCGCCACTCTTTCACTGGCAGGCAGGCAGGAGCCTGTGCTGGGGAGATAGGACGTGGCTCCCTGCCCAAGGCTGGCGTGGTCACTTGGTGGCCAGAGGTTCAGGCCAGGTGTCTTGGGTCCCTCTGGGCTCCACAGGGTGAAATCCCCTCAAAGCAGAATCCCCCCTGCTGGGGCCCACAAGTCCCACACATGCTCAGGCCGTCCTGGGGAGAATGCAGGCTCTGTCCTTCCCTGGCCTTCCGAAGGCAGCATCTCTGCTTAACGTTCACAACAGAACTCTGTCCGGAAGCTGCCGGCGCGGGGCCTGTCCTGGGAAGCTCTGCCAAGCCACTGACTCCTGGTGCCTGCTGAGCTCTGACACCCAAGCCCAGAGCCCCTCCCCAGCAGGCCAGGCACGGGGCGCAGGGGCGCAAGGGAGCTGGACAGACCGGGTGCAGGAAGACTGGTCACCCCTGTGCTCTGGGCCCCAGGATTCGGAGTACCAAGGCAGGGGCTAACTTGCTGGCTCTGACCACACAGCCCCTCATGGCTCCAGGGGTGCTGCTAAGGAGCCAATAGGAGACCTGGGCACAGCGCCCGGCCTGGGTGTTGCTTCTGAGCAAACACAGCCCCAGAAGCAGCTTAGGGGGATAGGGGAGGCTTCCCAGGAGACCAGGAAAAGGCTTGGGGGTGGGAGCCAGCACAGCCTGGCAGAGGGCGGCCCAGAGATGCACCAGGGGAGGGATGCATGAGCCTGAGGCATGTGTGAGCCGGGGTGCCTGTGAGAGGGGGTGTGTGTTAGCAGGGGTGCATGTGAGCTGGGGTGCGAGAGGGGGTGCGTGTGAGCCGAGGTGCATGGGGGCCAGGGAGCGTGTGAGCCAGGGGTGCGTGTGGGCCGGGGTGCGTGCGAGTCAGGATGGGTGTGGGCCGGGGTGCGTGTGACCCCAGAGATGTGTGTGAGCCAGGGGGGGTGTGTGAGCCGGAGTGCGTGGGAGCCAGGGTGCGTGTGAGCAGGGGTGCATGTGGGCCAGGATGCTTGTTGGCCAGGATGCGTAGGAGCCTGGGGTGCATGTAAGCAGGGGTGCATGTGAGCCAGGGTGCATGGGAGCCTGGGGTGTGTGGGAACCAGGGTGCGTGTGAGTGGGGGTGCATGGGAACCGGGGTGCATGTGAGCAGGGTGCATGGAAGCCTGGGGTGCATGGAAACTGGGGTGCA
>NW_012122265.1:725868-728012 GCF_000951035.1 Colobus angolensis palliatus | reverse complement strand
TACTAAAAGTACAAAAAATTAGCTTGGCGGCGCTGTGGCGGGCGCCTGTAGTTCCAGCTACTTGGGAGGCTGAGGCAGGAGAATGGCGTAAACCCAGGAGGCGGAGCTCGCAGTGAGCTGAGACAGTGCCACTGCACTCCAGCCCCGGCGACAGAGACTCGGTCGCAAAAAAAAAAAACCCAAACTGCCTGCACCGTCCGCCTCTGCCTTCCAAGGACGGCAGACCTCTCCTGTCAGCAGGAAAATGAGCGGTTCCAAGCTCCCCTCGCCCCAAGGGGATGCATCGAAGGGCACAGGGAGGACGTGTGCAGAGTGACTGGTGCCACGCCAGGTGTGGAACACGCCCGTTCCACGGGGGCTGGGCAGGAAGGGGCCCTACACCTCCGGCCCTGGACCCCTTCCACAATGGCCCCAGCCCTGGTGGGAACTGATTTCCCTAATTCACACTCCACGAAACATCCTCACCTCCACCCGAGACGGCAGGAAAGACCCACCCACTCGCTGTCACCAGACGGGTTCGGTCACACACTGTGGCAGACGACAGCCCACATTGCCACGGACGCCTCACACCATCACACGTGGCCACACTCGCGCAGTCTTGCCCTGCGACCCAGCATCCCCGAGGCCCCAGCGTGCTGCACCTGCACGCTGGTAGGCCCACACAGATAAAGCGTGTGCACGTGGTTAATAAAATTACCTGCAATTCTGAAAGTGTTCCTGTGTGTGCAACTTTTAAAACATTTTGGCAGGAAAATTATAGCCTCAAAGTGTAAGAGAAAATGCACCCCATTTGCTTGTAGACAGAACATCAAAGGCAGGATGAGCAGGGCTGAGGCCAGGAGGGCCCAGTCCCTCTGGTCAAATGCAGCCAGAGGGGAAGCAGCTGGGGGTGTGGCTGGCAGCCTGCGTACCCTACCAGGGTCCCACCCAGCATCTGGGCCTGGCCCGGAAACCAGAGAAGCTCCATCCCCATCCCCACGCACTCAATACAAATAGCAACAGGCTGAAAACCTCCCTCCCTCACTGCTGCCCCCACCAGGCCAGACACAAGCTCAGGTGGGAGGCTGACCCCGCCCCATGACAGATGGGAGAGGAACCCTGGATGGCAGCTGGGGGAACAGCCCAGGCGAGCGGCTCCATTCCAGACCTCTTCACCTCGAGTCAGCGGTGCCTGGGGCCCGTCCTTCTCCCAGGCATCAGCTCACACTGTCCGCTGCCCAGAACCTGTCCCCAGTACCTGCCTGAGACCATCTCTGGCCAATGTCCGTCTAGCACACCTGGCCCCAGGCTCAGTCCATCAGATGCTTGCTCATCCTGATCTTCAGCAGCAACTGATGGCTCAGCCCAAGACTAGGGGCCCAAGAGGCTCGGGGGGCCGTCCCCCAGCACTGAGCGTGTGCAGGTGCTGCTGAGGCCTGTGCATTCTCCGCTCTGCCCTTCTTTTCTGGTCTGGACAGCCCACCCGAGCCTCTTGGGCAGGTGCTGGGGGACGGCCCCCTTGGGCCTCCTGGAGGCCTCGGGCCAGGGTGCAGTCACTGGAGTCCAGGGAGTGTGCTCCCTCCAGGCCCGCGGGGGCTGCGCTGACCAGCTCTCCATCCTCAGCCCACTGCCCCTCCGGCCACGTGTCTTTGTGTGGCAGATGGCTGGGCTGCCAGCCACGTCCTTGGAATAGGATGGGGGGCTGAGTCCCCGCAGGAGCCAGGACTCTGTCCAGAGACAGGGATGCCGGCAGCCAGCACAGCCTCAGGACCCTCTGGGCTGGCGGGAACATCCCATCATGGCTGGGATGCTGGTTTCCAGATATTACAAATCTGTCCACTTACAATGTGTGGTTCGCTGTGATTTGTTTCCTTAAAGCTGTGGGTCCCGAGCAACATCCTGTTTCCACACCCCCATCTGTCTTCTGTTCCCTCACCCCTGAACCTAGGAGCTCTCCAAGGGCCCCCAGGGCCCAGAGATGAGGAGACCAGCCCCACCCAGTGACCAAGGCCCACCCTGAGGCCAGTGTCCAAGGCAGGGAAAGCAGAACAGCCCTCGTCGGGGGCACCTGCCCAGGGTGCCAATGCTGGGTCCTGCAGGGTGAGTAGGAGTTTTCTGGAGGGTGGGGAGGAATCCAGGAGGAGACTGTGACCCAGCGGGGCTGT
>NW_012122265.1:720111-724718 GCF_000951035.1 Colobus angolensis palliatus | reverse complement strand
CCTGTACTGCCCCACGTGGCGCAGATGAGAAAATGAGGCCCCAAGGAGGGCAGGACCTGCCCGGCGCCCCACAGTGGCAGACAGGACTCCGACCTCCACCCCGGCCCCCCAGACGGGCCCTAACCACACAGTGCAGAGAGGGCCCGGGCTTCCGCCGAGCTCCTGGTGCTGGGGCGGGGAGGGGAAGGGGAGCGGCACCTACCCTGAGGAGCAGCGTCGGGAAGGAGCCGAGGCCAGGCGGGCAGGAGGACAGCCCTTGGTGGTGGCACCTTGCTAAGGAGCTCAGCCGCCTCCACCCCAATGGGCAGGAGGAGCAGGCCCCGTCCTCTCCCCTCCACCCCTGGGACCTCCACTGCCATTAAGGGAAGAGCGTTGCTGGCAGAGGTTGAGCTGGCGAGGCAGCACAGAGGCCTGAAGGGGGTCCCGGGGCAGCAGAGCCCCCATGCCCCCACTACTGCTGACCCGTGTCTGTGTCGGCGCCTGCCTGGACCCAGGACACCTTGCTCAGGCTCACGGGCCCTGCACCCAGCTTCCCCCAGAATGGGGCTCCCAGGAGACACCCGGGCCCCATCACAGGCAGCGTGCTTCCCACTCCCCACCCTGTGCAGGGAGGGCTCAAAGGCAGGCTCAGTGGCTGTGCCCCAGTGGAGCTGCCGTCACCAGGTGGGGGCTCCTATTTGCTGCAGGCAGGCAGTGTGTCCCCAGATGTCCATGGGGCTAGGAGTTGGCACCACTGCTCTAAACTCTGAAGGCCCCACCGGGTGCCCCACCACCAAGCCAGGACACGTCCCCCCTCCCCACCCTGGCGGCCGCAGGAACCCTCCCCACTCCCCCCAAAGCTGGAGGCTCTGAGGACAGACCCTTGCGAGCAGCCCTACCCTCCCAGACCCCAGCAAAGATGCCTGCCCCGGAAATCCGAACCAACGCTGTAAAGAAATACGTCCATCAGTCTTCTGGAGCGAGCCCCTTCCTTCCCCGCCTCAAGTAGGCCCTGAGGCTGCCCCAGGCCCAGTTAGTAACTGTGGTCTCAGCCAGGGGTTCAGCCTGACCGTGGGTGTGGAGGGGGGCTCAGGCCTGGACCCAAAGAGACCTTGGAAGCCAGGAGTACTGGCAGGGCCTTGGAGCGTCTGCATTTGGAAGAAGGGGGGTTTTGAGAAGAGCATGAAGGCAAAGGCAGGAGAGAGAGGTGCCAGGTTGGGGTTGAGGGCACAGGAGAGCAACGCTAAGGGGCAGGCAGGCACAGTGGGGGCAGAGGGAAGCTGCAGAACCGTCACTGCACCCTGACCGCTGCACAGGAGCCAGGCACGGGTGCCCCACTCTCAGCCCCCCAACTCCTCCCAGTGCCACAGGACCCCTCATCCTGGCCACACCTGTACCACTTACAGGGCTCAGCCCCTGCCTCCACACCCACAGCCACACCCAGGACGGGCACAGCCCCCCAGTCACACACAACTTTCCTCACCCTGCCCCAGCTCCCACCACTGCCCATGGCTCTGGTCACTGGCTGCCCACTGGGGCTCCCCCATGCCCTCCCCACAGGCCCAGCCGGACTCCGGCAGCAGGGGCTCAGGACAGACACACACGGGCTCTTGAGGTCCCACCAGGGGGATGCCCCTCCCACCACCTTAACCCCTGAGCTTCACTCCTGAGACGGAGGAAATGATTCTGAGGAGGAAAGGGCCGGTTCTGTCCCCCGGCAGGACAGATGAGTAGGAAATGCAAAAGCCCTACTACAGGGAGCTGGCACCCCCAAAAGGAAGGAGGCCTGGGGAAGGGGCACTAGGCCTGACTCCCGAAATAGCCTCACGCCAGGAGGAGGGGGCTTAGCTCACAGTGACTCAGGGCACAGCAGGTGCGGACGTCAGCCCAGGACAGACTCTCCTGACAAAACCCCCACCCATTCTTATTTCCCCTGCCCCGCTCCCACCCTCAGACCCCCACTGGGCACCAGCCCAGGGTTGGGGGCGCCAAGGCTGGTGTATGAGGCCAGCGAGGCTCCAGTTTGCTGGACTGGGCAGCAGGTGGTGATTGAATAATAAAAATAATTGGGGCCGGTCACGGTGGCTCACGCCTGTAATCCCAGCACTTTGGGGGGCAGAGACGGTGGATCATGAGGGCAGGAGTTCAAGACCAGCCTGACCAACATAGTGAAATCCCGTCTCTACTAAAAATACAGAAATTAGCCGGGCGTGGTAATGTACATCTGTAATCCCAGTTACTTGGGAGGCTGAGGTGGGAGAATCGCTTGAACCCCAGAGGCGGAAGGTTGCAGTGAGCCGAGATCACGCTGCTTCACTCCAGGTGACAGAGCAAGACTCCATTTCAAAAAATAAACATAAAAAAGAGAGAACTGGCCGGGCGCGGTGGCTCAAGCCTGTAATCCCAGCACTTTGGGAGGCCGAGACGGGTGGATCACGAGGTCAGGAGATCGAGACCACCCTGAGCTACACGGTGAAACCCCGTCTCTACTAAAAAATACAAAAAACTATCCGGGCGAGATGGCGGGCGCCTGTAGTCCCAGCTACTCGGGAGGCTGAGGCAGGAGAATGGCGTGAACCCGGGAGGTGGAGCTTGCAGTGAGCCGAGATCGCGCCACTGCACTCCAGCCTGGGCGACAGAGCTAGACTCCGTCTCCAAAAAAAAAAAAAGAGAGAGAACTGGATTTTCCAACCCAGAACAGGGTCCCAGGAGGGTTCCTGGTGGGTTCCTTCCCAGGTTGAGGACGGTGGAGTGTGCCTGCCAGCGGCAGAAATGGAGGCCTCTTTGGGGTTCACAGAGCAAAGAGAGGATCCACCTGTGGTCTTCCATAAAGGTGGGCTGCTCTCAGGGCAGAGAGATCCCCCCCACCCCGGGGACCCTCTTCTTTCTCCCTGAAGGCAGGTGTCCAGGCCACGGAGGAGGGGAGGAGGGTGGACAGAGGAGAAGGCTTCCCCTCCCAGGACCTGCCGGCCTGCTGGGCCCCCACACCCACTGCCCTTCAGTCATTCGGCCCCGTCCCCCCATCACAGAAACACTCTGGTCACTCAGCCACCTGCAGCCCACCCCCCACACCCACCAGCTCCAGCCCACACCCATGTCTCCGACCACCCCTACCTCCAAGGCACCCCTCAGACCTGGGCCTCACCCCTTCAAGAGCCTCTTGCAGAAAACAAACTCTTGGGGTGACCCCTTCTGGAGGTGGATGTCTGGAGCAGGAGGCTCCTTGGGTCACACCCGGCAGGCAACCCAGGCTGGCTGTCCTTCCCACGAACCTCCCAGCCCCCACCCCAAGCCGGTGAGAGGAGCCAGGGCTCAGGAGGGGAGAGGTGGGAAGGCGGACCCAGGCTTCTGGGCACTCCGCCCCAGCTGGATCTCATGCAGAGGGACAGCCTCCTGAAGCCCAGAGCCCAGGAAGAAGCTGAGGCCACACCCCTGACTCCCAGCTGCAGGAGCTGGTTCAGGAATTAAGGATAGGGCACAGAATGACCTTGGCATCACTTCAGCTCCCCCAGCCCAGCCAGCAAAGCCCCAGGCCCGGCCCAGGTCATCCTTGGCCACCCCTAACTCCAGCTGCCCTCCACAGGGGCCAGGGACAGGACAGGGCCGCGGCTTCATGAGGCGTGCTCCAACCTGGCCAGGTGGGAGTCCTGCCCCACCTCCTAATGACTTGCGGCTGGGGTGGAACCTTATCCTCCCTCTACTTCAGCTCTGCTCCGCCCAGCACACAGGGCCCACCCCGACACCACTCCAGGTCTGAGCACACCTGACAGCACCTCGGCAGAAGTTAGGGAAGCCTCTGCTGCCAGAGGCGCGGGAAAGCCAGGGTCTGCCGCGAGCACTCACGGCCCACGGCCCTGCTCAGTGTCGGGGATTCCCTTCCGCAGCGCCTCCCGGCGACTGGGGAACCTTGGCGGCAGCCGGCTCAACCCCTCAGAAGTGAGTCCCTTGGCCGGGCAGGTCGCCTGCCTGGAGGGGCGGGGCCGAGGCAAGGATGCCAGCTGCACCGAGGAGGGGGCGGGCCCAGGGGAGGCACCGGGGCCCCGCGCAAAACTGGCCACGACCTGGACTCGAATCCCGACCCTAGGGGAGGCGCAGTGCCCGGGTGGCCCTGCAAGCGGCGCGCACGTGTGCAACCTGTCCCGTCCCATCAAGAGAGGAGAGGAGAGCGGGCCGGGGCGTGGGGCAGCCTCTCGGAGTGCAGGGGTCAGACCCAGTGATGGCGAAAACCTTCCCCACCCGCCCAGTCCAGCCCCCAGCCGGAGCAGCGGTCTTGGGTCCTCCTGGACCACCCCCCAACCGCACCCAACGCCCGGCCGGGGCAGCGACTCCGGCCTCCCAGACCCCGCGACCCGCCGCGGCAGGGACCCCGGGTCTTTCCCGGGCACCCACCCCGGCGCCCGGACTCACCCAGAAGAGCAGGTTGAAGGCGAACATGAGGTACTTGACGGCCTGGAGGCAGGCGCGCGCCATGCCGCAGCGCTTCAGCTCTAGGAGGAAGATGAAGGAGAGGTCCAGGTAGAAGACCACGTACTTGTTGCCCTTGGGCGACGTGTAGCGCGCCTGGGCCGCCTTGGGGCCGGGATTCGCGTGCAGGCCGAAGAAGGCGCCCCCGGCGTCCCCGCCTCCCG
>NW_012122265.1:714271-719176 GCF_000951035.1 Colobus angolensis palliatus | reverse complement strand
TCCCCACCTTGCGCGCGCGGCAGGAAGATGCTCGTGAAGGGCGCCTGAGGGGACTGGGGGCCGGGGCCTGGGGATGAGACCTGGGCAGCTCTTGGCCCGCGACCGACGCCCGCAGCCCTTCCCCCCACGGTACCTCGCCTGGACCCCAGCCCCGGGTCGGGCTTGGAGACCTCTGACCACGCGAACAACACGCAAAGCACTACGCAAATGGAGGGTGACCCCGCTGCTGTCTGGTGGCAACTTGGGGCGGCCCCGCCCCGGGCGCTTTGGGGAGCCCTGGGTGCCGGCGTGGGGGCGGGGGTTGGGTCAGCCTGCAGTGCACGGAGCGGGTGCCGCTGAGTCTTTGACTATACGAGAGGTTCCACAACACAGAAGAGCGCAGGTGTGATTGCTGAGACACCCCCCCCCCCGCACCAGGCAGCCCCAGGCCAGACCCAGAGCGTTCCAGGTGGGCACGGCTCGGCCTCCGCCCCGTGTAGTCCCCAAGGCGGGAGCGGGGCCGGCTTCAAGGGCAGTTGCTCGCACCCACCCCAGCTGGCTTGATGCTCTGCTGTTCCCTCTTGAAATTCTTGATAATTTTTAAACAAGAGGCCCAGAATTTCATTTTCTTCAAGCCCAGGTTGGAAGTCAGCCTGTAAGAGGCCCCACCCCGCCCCCGACAGGTACAGACACACTGGCCCCGTGCGCAGATGTGCCTGCACTCCTGGGGTGTCATCACGCCGGGTGCGCACACGCCTCCCACAGCCGGAGATGGGGACAGAGGCCCCCAGCTGTGCGCCGCAGCCTACCCCACGTCTCTGAAGCCCCAGCACCACTGCAGGGCACAAGGGCCCTACGGTGTTGGGAAGACACCAGCATGTGGCCCAGATCCTGGCAGGTGACATGAAGCCCAGAGGTCGGGAATGAGGAAGGGAAGGAGGAAGAGGAGGGCGAGACCGCTAAGGGAGGGAAAGGGGTGCTCCATGGCAGGGCTGGCCATCTCTGGAGGCCTGGGTCCTCCTGGAGTAACTGATGTGGGAGCTGGCAGGTCTGGGGAGGGCTGCCGTGGGAGACCTGGGTGCCCAGGAAGGTCCTGCACCTCTGCCCACCCCTGAGGACCTGCCCCAAGCCTCTGCTGCCCCCCAAGGGCTCTGTAGAGAACTGCAGCCCAAGCCCCGGGGCAGCACCTCATGCCCAGGTCCTCGCTGGGGGAAGGGGACAGGGGGCCCCCGGAACAGGAGGCTAGTCTGGAGGTCCCCTGAAGGCCCACACGGCCATCCGGGCACTTCCCATGGCCCCTACCCTGTCCTTCCCCTGAGGGTTCTTTGGTGGGTCTGGGCCCCAGGAATGGGTCAGAACGGAGGCCACGCATCGAGGCCCAGCAGAGACCCCAGGAACCCTGGGACCCCGACCGTGACAGAAACGCCCGCAGCTCTCCCCAGAGAGCAGATGGCGCCCGGCCCACTTCCCCCGGCCATGCAGGTACAACCCGAGGGCAGACACTCAGCCGTGGGCGGCGCCTCCAGGGAACTCGCATGTGACCTGGGCAGCGCTCAGAGCACCTAGTCGTGGACCAGGCAAGGGGAGGTGCCACGGGGACCTGGGAGGACCCCAGGCTGACTGGGAGAAGCCAGACCCCAGCTGCAGTCAAAAACACCACCTGAACCACCCCAAGGAGAACATCTGCTGCCAGGCTAGCCAGTGGCACCCCTGCCCCATCTCTCCCGCATCCCTCTGTGGCTGGGGCTGGAAGGAGAAGTGGCGGGCAAGGCTCGAGGGTCCCACGTGGGTGGGAGGGCAAAGGGAGAGCTGGTCCGGGTGCCTGCACTGAGCCCAGCACCCAGGATGCAGTCCCAGTGCCCCCCAAGACCCCTGCCACCCCCTTTCCCATCTACAAAGCCCTGCACACATCACCCAGGTAAGCAGATGAGGCCTATTCAAGAAGAAATCAAAAACCTCAAACAAGGCCACCAAGGGCCAGTAGGAGCAGAGCCTGGGCTTGCTCCTGTTGCCAAGTTCAGGATTCACACTGGGTTGCCCAGACACAGGCAGGGGCCCGGGCAAGGCCACAGGGTCAGAGCTCAGTCAGGGAGGGTCCTTCCTCAACACCCCAGCCAGGGTGTTCTGGGACCCTGTCTCCAAAGTCCAGCCCTCCCCACAGGAGCTCCGATTACACACTCAGGTGTGTTGTCAAAGTGTCCGGCTGGCAAGGCCCCTGGGCCGGCCAAGTGAGACCCAGAGGCAAGCCCACTGCTGCCCACAACCATCCAGCCCCGCCGGGCTGTGACATACCTGGGCTGGCCACAGGAAAGAGACCAGGCACTGCTCAGGGCCCCTGAAGGCTGACCAGTGGGCAGGCAGGCAGTGGGTGCGACCAAGGCAGCCCCAAGCTCTGCGGAAGGAAAGACGGGCAGAGTGGAGCCCTGGCTTCCACCCTCAGCACAGAAAGAGACCAGGCACTGCTCAGGGCCCCTGAAGGCTGACCAGTGGGCAGGCAGGCGGTGGGTGCGACCAAGGCAGCCCCAAGCTCTGCAGAAGGAAAGACGGGCAGAGTGGAGCCCTGGCTTCCACCCTCAGCACAGCCAGAGATGCTCCTAGACAAGGGCAGGGAACCCCCACCTGGGGCCAGGTCCCCACAGGGCAGAGGGGCAGTCAGGGGTGGGCAGGGGATACACCACCAGACTCGGGGGCGAAGACCATTGAGGAGAAGCCCCAACCAGGAGAGCTTTGAATCAATGACTGAGTCACCAAATTCTGCCCGTTCAGGCCTCTGAGACAGCCAGGCAGGGACACAGGCTCACTCACAGACACGGTGTGCAGAGAACACATGTTCAAAGACACATACAGCACAGGGACATGCAGAGACACAGGCCAAAGCACACGCTTGCACCCACACAGACACGCAGCAGCGCCTCCCCGCTGGGGTCCCAGACCCCGGACCAGCCTGCTGTCTGCTTCCTGCCAGGCACGAGCACTCCCACCCCACCCTGCCTTGGGCTCTGAGCAGACACCCCAGCTCAGGAAGGGGGCCTCGCGCCCTCCCCATGGAGCTGTCAGCAAGGCCCCTCAAGGCCCTCCTCCACCATGGGTTGGGGAGTCTGTCCTCCTCCGAGGCCCCAAACTCACCTGGGCAGCCAAACGCAGTGCCCACCACTCCCTGCCCCGCTGGCTCCACCCCGCAACACCTCGCCCCTCAGACCCGGCTCTCTGGAGTGAGGTAACTGTCCTTCCAGTAGCCCCAGGGCAGGAGGGAACCACAGAGGCTCCAACCCAACCCTGGCTGAGCGAGGGCCCCAAGACAGACACCCAGAGCTCTGCAGGTTGGAAAAGCCCGGGGGACTGAGCTGCAAGGAGACCTCGGACACCCACGAGGGGCCTGCCCACATGACAGAGCAGCCTGTCTGCAGTAGCCTGGGTGCCAGGCCAGTGGAGCGGCCTCTCTGAGCCCCAGCAGCAGGGCAGCAGCTCAGTCCTGGCCCGGCCCAGAGCCCGGGGTCTCCACACGGCCCAGCAGGGGCAGCTCAGGACAGATAGCAGAGCCAAGCCCACACACCCTGACTCCCCAGGCTCACAGGCTCTGAGGTAGCTTTGAGGAAGCAGGGAGGCCCGCCAACACAAACAGCTTACGCCGTGGGCTTCCTGGCTGCCTCAGCCCCTGCGGGGCCCCAGTGCCCGTCCCAGGCCCCCACCCTGGGCGGGGGGGTCCCAAGCAAGCTAGCACCTCCTCGTGCACACAAGGAGCAGGGACTGGGGGCTGCACACAGAGTCTGGGTGGGACCAGGCCTCTCCCACCCAAACCTGAGCCCTGGAGGCTGGAGACACCACTCTGATCCCCCCACCAGGCCCAGGAGAGGGACAGACAGTGCAGAGGTTCCCCAGTCTTTCCTCTGAGGACCACCGAGGCCAACCCCACACTCCAGGCCTTCCCTGTAACCCTCCCCTGCACTGTTGGGTATTTCTCTGCTGGGAGTTGGGGGTGAAGGCAACACACTTAGGATCCTGGGTGGGGGGCACCTTCCCACAACCCCCAGGCTCCAGGAGCAGCCACACCTCAGGTGCCATCCCACCACAGCCCTGGCCCTGACCCGTGCAACCTAGACCCCTACAGAACAGTCTGGGGGGCACATCAGGCCTGGGCAGCTGCGTGGCAGGCAGTGACATTCCCAAATGCCACCAGCCCAGGCACGTGAGTGGTTAGGCTGGGGCCAGTTCACCCTTGGCCCCATCTACAGACCCCACTGCTCAAAATGCCGGTCTCCCAGGACTGCAGGGAGGACACGGACGTGGCCGGTATGGTGGGCAGTGGCCTTGGCTGTGTGCACCGCTGAGGAGTCCGGCTCGTGTGCTCGTGACGCCGTGTGCACCCACCCCACAACACCCTCAGGGTGAGCACACATCTGTCCCAGGCATGGACAGGGCCAGAGGGCACAGGTGTGGGGGCGAGGCTGGGGACACACACCATGATCACCCTCTCCCAGCCAAAGGCCACGCCCGGTCTCAGCGGCAGGAGGGATGCAGCCCTCCCGGTGGGCAGTTTCTGGTCCCACCTGAGCTTCACAGATAGGGAAACACGGGCTACGATCCCAGACCAGAGTGCAAGTTCAGCTGAATCCCAGCCAGGGCGCAGCCCGTGCTCCCCGCCACCCACCCCCCCGCCCCCTCGGTCCCGTGGCTGGCCTGTTTCCACGGCAACACCCGGGGTGGGAGGGGCTCAGCAGCTAAAACGTCAATCACGGGTTTCCCCTGGGCACTTGCCCTGAAGTGACCCCTCCTCTCGCAGGAAGCGCTTGGGGGAGCCCACCCTCCGCTCCCTGTGCCCTGTCCCGACCACAGGAGGCTCCACAACGCCCCCTTCTATAAAACCGGCGCCTCGTCCTGCTGGCCCCATCCCAGGCCCTCCCCAGAAGCCAGGCCGAGTCTGTACCA
>NW_012122265.1:705392-706731 GCF_000951035.1 Colobus angolensis palliatus | reverse complement strand
CCACCAGGCTCCCTCCCACCCCCGCTAGCCTGAGGAGGGCCGGGCCCAGGCCCCAGGCTGTTCTGCCCCACATGCTCTCAGGGGGACGCACCAGCCAGGGCTGAGGCAGCCCCAGGCTCCGCAGGGGCCTCGGCACACATGTGGTGGGGACTCGGGGGAGGTGCACAGAGCCTGAGGCTGGGGCAGTCTCCAGGTCTCAGGGGCTCTGCTAGGAAATGGAGGGATAGGAAGCGTACACACTTGGAATTTCAAGAATGTCAGCTCGGCCCAAGCCAGGATTTGGAAGGCAGCTTATTCTCCCCGCCCCGTGCTCCGAGTAAACAACTCCTGCAGGCAGGAACAGGGGCAGGACAGGCCCTGGACCCTCCTCCAGGAAGCCTCCGGGCCCCCACCCACTCCCCAGGGCCCACCCTGCTAACATCCCGGACCCTCCGGCCTCCCTCACCTCCACAGCCACCAGCAGCCTCCGCAGCTGAGCCTGGCTCTGACCCCAGGCCACCGTTACTCACGGCCCCTGTCCTGCCCCTCTGCCCAGAGCAGGATGTGCGTCCACTCATCCTGGGGGGAGGGGGTCAGGGAAGGGAAGTGGCCTCCGCTCGTGGCTCTGCACGTGGCTGGGTGGGGTATGACAAATGCCACTGGGGAAGCTGCCCGGGGCCCTGGCCAGGGTGGGAGCAGAAATCCCAAGTGTGCAGTGGATCTGGCCAGCACCACTCTGGACCCAGAAAACCCTTCATCCTCCCCTGCAACTAAGACAGACCCAGCATTGCCCTGAGAAAGCGGCAGCTGATGCCTGGAACCCAGCACAAGTCCCACCCCAGCTGGAAGCCCCAGCCCAGAGCCCCTCCATGGGTGCCACTTTGCAGCCCACCCACCCCCCACAGCCCACCTGGTACCTCCAAGGAGTCTTCTTTGCCTCCTACTGCTACACCGACCCCCCATTTCCTCACCCCCACCCCAGGGGCACAGCAAGAAGGGTACTGGTGCCAGCCCCCCCGCACTCCCTCCGAGAGACACGGGCTCCCCGACCCTCGTCCTCCGTAGGCCCTGAGCTCCAGGGCAAAGCAGAGCTGCGGCCTTCAGCGGGTCCTGCCAGTGCAGCCTCCGGGAGTCTGCCCAGGGGTCCCCTGTGCCGGGGTCTTCAAGGTTCAGTTCAAAGAGCACCTCTTCCAGGACGCCCTCCTCGTCCTCCCTACCAGGCCCCCTCTCCCCGTGCTCAGAGGCGCGTCTCAGCGTCGGGACGGCGAGTAGCCCAGCAGAGCCGGGACCGGGGAGGGCGCACCCCGACCCCTTCCTGGGAAGGAGCGGAAAGAACGCGGACAGGAGCCCGGGGCGGGGA
>NW_012122265.1:700659-701297 GCF_000951035.1 Colobus angolensis palliatus | reverse complement strand
CACGAGACCCTGGCCGCACGCCCCCACGACCCCTGGGCGCTGTACCTGCGCCGCCGCCTCCCGCTCGCTTCGTCCGCTCCCGCCGCGCAGCTGTCAGTCAAGCGGACACGAGAAACGCGAACCGCCGCCGCGGCTTTCGGCCCTGCTCAGACGCCGTAGCTCCGGGACGCACCAAGATGGTGGGCGGGGGGGTGTCGTCTGTTGCTGCCGCGGCCGCGCAGGCCCAGGAGCCCCGGGCCGCATGGGGAATCCCCATGGCGGCGGAAACTGCGACCAACGGCGGCGGGGCCAGTGGATGAACGGCCGGGGCAGCGGAGAACGAGCGGAGCCGGTCCCCCCGCGACAGTGGACGCGCCCGGGGCGGGGCCTAGGGGAGTTCTTCCCGTGCGGCTGGACCGGGCCGGGCAGTCTGGGACGCGCCGCCGCCATGATCATTCCTGTGCGTTGTTTCACTTGCGGCAAGATCGTCGGCAACAAGTGGGAGGCCTACCTGGGGCTGCTGCAGGCCGAGTACACTGAGGGGTGAGGCGCGGGCTGGGGCCGGGGCTGGGGGCTGAGTCCGCCCTGGGGTGCGGGCCGGGGCAGGAGGCGCAGCGCTGCCTGGGGCCGGCGCTCCATGAGCAGCTTCATGCCCGGCC
>NW_012122265.1:692693-700429 GCF_000951035.1 Colobus angolensis palliatus | reverse complement strand
CCCTGATCTCCAGAAATTTTCTCTTTTTTTTTTTTTCTTTTTTGGGACGGAGTCTCGCTCTGCCCCCCAGACTGGAGTGCAGCGGCGCGATCTCGGCTCAGTGCAACCTCTGCTTCCTGGGCTCCAGCAATTCTCCTGCCTCACCCTCCCGAGTAGCCGGGACTACAGGCGTGTGCCACCATGCCCGGCTAATTTTTGTATTTTTAGTAGAGATAGGAGTTCGCCATGTTGGCCAGGCTGGTCTCGAACTCCTGACCTCAAGCGATCCACCTGCCTCGGCCTCCTCGAGTGCTGAGATTACAGGCGTGAGCCACCTCCCCTGGCCCTCTTATCTTTTTAATTTGCCGGACTTGGTGGTGCACACCTGTGGTCCCAGCGACTTGGGAGGCTGAGGTGAGAGAACCGCTTGAGCCTGGGAGGCAGGTGAAGATTTCAGTGAGCCGAGATCACGCCACTGCACTCCAGCCTGGATGAGAGAGTGAAACTCCGTGTCACGCACACACACAGAAAAAGAAATGCAGGGCAGACTTGCTGACCCCCCTCATCATCGGGCTTTGTAGGGGAGGCATCCTTCTGTGCTTGTCTGTCAGTGCTGCTGTCACCACCGTGCCTGAGTCTTGGTGCCCCTGCTGGAGTCTGACCCTTGCCTGCTGAGTCCTGGTCACATGTGAATCCCCAGGCTCGTGTGTGCCAGCCCGCCATAGGCTCTCAGTGCAGCTTGCTGGACGAATGAGGAAAGCGAGTGGGCTGCTAGAGTGAGTGGCTGGTGGCCTGTCCAGACCCTTTCCCAGGGATATGAACGGCAGGGGCCTCCCATGTGGCCTCCCCTTTCCCAAGCTTCTGTCTCTGCACGTTAGAGCCATCAGTGTGGGAGTTTTCTGGAGGTCTTGATGGTGACTGGACCTTGGTCCCAGGGAAATTAAAGCTTCTAATTGGCTTGGGAAATGGGAGAGGTGGCTCCCTGGAGAAGCAGTCTCTCCCTGATTGAAGGCAGCAGAGGTGAGGAAAGACCCCACAGCGGCAGAGGCGGCTTGCTCTGGCCGGGGTGGGGGATGAACCAGCTAAGGACAGGCCCCTGGAGAGCTACCCTGCTGTGGCTGGTGCGGGCTGAGGGCAGCTGCACATCAGGACCTTGGTGGCCTTGGTTTTCTATGCTCCTCCCAATTACTTCTAGTTTTCGTTTCATTTGTATTTCTTACATATGTTAGACACACATATGTACAGCCAGAGTAGGTGGGAGAGGAGGCTCCTCACGCTCCACCCAGGGATCTGGGCATTGCCAGGTTACTCCAGCCAGGATCGTACTGCTAGGTCTCAACTTCTGATCTGGGTGAATGTGTTCGCCTCGCCGGTAGCAGGGGGGTGAGGCCAGCAGGCAGTGAGAGGCAGCTTGGATGTGGGCTCCAGGCCTGTGTAGACCGTGGAGAACTCAGCTGGCCTCTCTGTTCCTCCCCTCGCTTGACACAGGGATGCGCTGGACGCCCTGGGCCTGAAGCGCTACTGCTGCCGCCGGATGCTGCTGGCCCACGTGGACCTGATCGAGAAGCTGCTCAATTATGCACCCCTGGAGAAGTGATCAGGCTGGAGTCCGCCTACCTGCCATGCTGACCATGGGCCATGAGCATCCTGCCCCAAGTTCACGAGGCTGAGGCATCCAGGAGCTAGCGCAATGCCTTGCCACAGCGTGTGTGTGTCCCATCCCCCACTCTGGAAGGAACCAGCCAGTAAAGGTCTTTCAGAACTACCAAGGTCCCAGCCCTCACTAGGATGTCAGGGGCCAGGACTAGGCCCAGCTCTCACACTGCGGCAGCCCAGGGAAGCCGACTGGGCCATGAACTCTCCCAGCCCTGGGGCCCACAGGCACCCCCGCAGGAGGTGCTGCCAGGAGAGCCTTCCATCTCGGGGCTCTTTGAGATTCCCTCCTTCTGGGTGCTCTTCAGGCTGAGCACAGAGGCTCCTGCACCCTCTCTGATGGAATCTGAAGAGCCAGATTTAGGCCAGGCGCACTGGTTCACCGCTATAATCCCAGCACTTTGGGAGGCCAAGGCGGGCGGATCACGAGGTCAGGAGATCGAGGCCATGCTGGCTAACACGGTGAAACCCCATCTCTACTAAAAATACAAAAACAAAAAAAAAATAGCTGGGCGTGGTGCCGGGCGCCTGTAGTCCCAGCTACTCGGGAGGCTGAGGCAGGAGACTGGCATGAACCCGGGATGGGGGAGCTTGCAGTGAGCTGAGATTGCGCCACTGCACTCCAGCCTGGGTGACAGTGAGACTCCATCTCCAAAAAAAAGGAAAAGAACCAGATCTTCTGGGGCCCAGTCTTTGCTACGGTCACGGCTGCCAGCACTTGCTGGCCCCTGCCCACTGCTGCCTGTCCCTGAGGGTCCCGCCCGAGCCTAGCAGGGAGGGCAGGCCTTAAGACGCCCCTAGCTGGCTTCGGAGGCGGCCCTAAGGAGGCCCTGCTGTCCAGGCAGTGCTACCAGCAAGCACCGCAGGTCAGATGGCCCTGCTGCTGAGATACCTGGCGTGGTGTCCTCTGGTGGGGGAGGATGGGTCTGCCTCAGGGTCTTCAGTTCTGAGCCTTAGGGACAGGAGCCTGGGCAGCAGGGGGTACAGTGACTGAGCCCTGGCTCCTGTCTCCAGGGTACCTCTGCCAGACACCAGGCTCTGGTACCTCCCACCCTTGCCCCCAGCAGGGCCTGTAGGCTTCACCATGTAAACCCCCTCACCCTACTGCCCCCACCCATCTGCCTGACGCCTCTCTTACCTGGACACAGTCCCCAGTCTGCACCGTTCTCATGTCTGCTCCCCACCATGACCAGAAGGGTCTTTGGAAACCCATTTTTCCTCTCCCCCAGGGGCTCTGAACACACCACCATCTCACCCTTTAGGAACATGCTCAGTTCTTTCTGCTGTGAGACCTGTGCTTGGCTGTCCCTGGCATCAGACCTCCCTTCCCTGGAGCCCCATGGGGGCTGTGTCCTGGCTCTGCCCTTCTTTGTCCTGACGCTGGGGGGGGGGTCTGTCTACCCTGCTGGACGTGAGGGGCCCTGAGAACAGACCACCATCTGTCACCAGCACAGCGAGCTCGTCCATCTGCCCCACAAGTGTTTATTGAGCACCTGTATGTGGCAGGGATGGTTGTGGGCATCTGGGTACAGCAGTGAACAAAACCAGGAGGCCCCTGCCCCGCACAGGCACATGGATGGGGCAGGGCACAGTGACCATGTTGCATTTCGGGTGGTGGTGACCGCGGTGGGGAAGACAGCAGGGGCTCTGACGGAGACGAGGCCTGGGTGGGGAGGGGCAGAGGCCCAGGCCCAAGGGTCAGAGCTTACTCGGCTTCTCCGACTGGGATGGGGCCGTGTGGCTGCAAGGCAAAGCCCCAGTCCCTGAAGGGCCTGGGGTGTGAAGGGCTTCTCGCCCTGCTGGGAACACTCGGCCTTGCCCCACTCAGCAAGGCCCCTTCCAGCCTGCATATGACCACCAGGCAGAGTGTGTTCAGGGAACCCCATAAAACGCCCCTGATACTGTCGTCCCACCAGCCCCCCTCACTTCCCTGCTGGGCTTTGGTGTGCAGCGAAAGGCACTTGAAGCTGCCTCTGGGATTGGGGTCCCCAGAGGTTATGGTGATGGCACAGGGTGGGTGTCATCAGGGAGCCCAGCCCCTGGCACTTAGTAGTCTCAGCTCAGTAGTTGGGTGCAGCAGCAGCAAGGCACAGAGAGCCACGGCCAAGCCCAGCTTGGGTCAGTAGTGCTCCAGCTTGAGGCTCCTGTACAGGCAGCACGTGAAGATCATGCCAAAGACCTGTGTGCAGAGCCAAGCGGGCATAAGGAGACGCCGCGGGGCCAGCAGCCACCGCCCTGCCCCGTGTCCCCAACAAGATGCCCGTCACCCCGTGTGCCCTCACCTGCACACAAGCAATGCCGGTCCCCACAGCCCCAATGACCCTGAGGTGCTCCTGGATGAAGGTCTCCAACTTGGTGATGCAGCCGCCCTGCGGGACACAGATGGGTGCTGAAGGTGGGCCCAGGGGGCACTTCCCACTGGCCCCCACCACCTCCAGGGTGTGGCCATGCCCACCCCTAGCACCTAGGCAGCCAGGCCACTAACAGCTCAGTCAGCCACTGGGCTGCCCACCCACCTCCTCCTAAGATATTGGAGGCGTGGTCTCACTGCCCACATCCGGCCACGGGGGTGACCCCACACCACCTCATAGATACTGGAGGTGCGGTTCCGCTGCCCACCCACCTCCACCTTGTAGATGTTGGAGGCATGGTCCCGCTGCCCACAACCGGCCACCACCGTCTTGCAGCAGCTGTCGGGGACCACGCGGCCACCGGCCTCCCCTGAGCGGATCCACTCGCTGTCCCGCCAGTCCTGTGAGTTGTTGCTGCCACAGCAGTGGAACTGCATCAAGAACAAGGGCTGGGGGTGAGACCTGGGACCAGAGGCTCCTGCAGAGGTCCAGGGAGGCCCTGGGGATGCATGCGCCCTCCCAGCACCACCCACCCACCTCCTGCTGCAGCTGGTCCACAGCGCTGGTCACAGCCTCGTGGCCCGGCTGGTGGTAGCGTTTGGCCATGGTGTCCTTCAGGTTCTCCTTGAGCTCTGTGTTCAGCTGGGGTTGGGGTGCAAGAAACTTCAGTCTCAGTCTAAGACCTTCCAAGGTGGGGCTGGCAGAGCCCCAGGATGGCCTGCAGGGAGGCCCAGGTCCCGGCTCAGAGCCAGAGGGAAGGGCTGAGGTCAGACCTCGGCGTGAGGGGAGGTTGGGGGGTGCCAGGACCGTCACCAGGGTGACGAGTGCGGCAGAGGCAGAGACGGCTTCCGGATCCCCTGGACACCTGCCTGACCCCATGTGCCCCTGCAGAGACCTTAGACCCCACCTCCAGGGCCCAGTGGCCCATTGGTCAGCTCTGGGACGGTGGGCATAGGGGCTGGGGCTAGCCATGCGTGTGCATCTGTGTCTGTCCACCCCACCTGTGCATGTCTGTGTCTCTGAATGGCCTGCCCAGGCCCCTCACCTGCTGGTAGTAGACATAGGCGAGGACACCAGCGATGATCTCCAGCAGAAAGATGAGGAGGAGCAGGATGAAGTACTGGGTGGGCGGGGAGAGGTGCACAAGGAGGCCTAGTTCTGAGGCCTAGTGCCTGGGCACTTCAGAGCAGAGTCCCCACCGCGGCTCCCCAGGCTCCAGGTGGGGGCTGAGGGGCGGCCACCCTCCCTGAAGGTTTCTTGTGGAGCTAGTGTCTTCCCTCAGCTGGTCCAGCGGGAATGTGGGGACCCACAGGACTAGGCAGGGGTGGAGGGACCGTGACCCCCCCAGGTGAGCACAGCAAGGCACAGGTTCAAAGCCTGCAGCCACAACCCCCTTGGGCCCCATCCAAACCACCCCGCCCCGTGGTCCTGCACCCTGCTGACCAGGCGCAACAGGTTCCGACGCTCCTTGAAGGTGGCACAGCAGCCCAAAACCCCGGTCACCATGACGACGGCGCCCGCCACCACCAGGATGTAGGCTGTGGCCAGGTAGGTGCCCGAGGCCAGGAGGCTGATGTAGTCACTCTTGAGGGCCAGCGTCCAGATGCCCACTGCCATGACAGCCAGGCCGGCCAGCTACAAGCAGTACACACCAGTCACCGCGTCTGCGCAGGTCTGATGGTGGCCCAGGAGGGGCGGGGGTGGGGGTGGGGGCAAGGCGACCCCTGCTCACCCAGAAGCAGCAGTTGTAGGTAAACAGCAGGTACTTGAGGCAAACGGTGCCACATGTTGTCTTCTTCTCGTTGAACTCACCCATCCTGGGGCTGGGGAGGCAGGGGAGGCGTCAGCGGGGCCTGATGGGGACAGACAGGAGGAGAGAACACAGATGCCCAAGCCAGCCCAGGAGTCGGGTGGAGCCAGCCACTGTCCTGGGAGACCTGCGAAGGAGCCCCTGTGGGAACAGGACGTGTCACCTCCTGGCGAATCAGGAGCCCTGACCAGGTGCAGCCACGAGAGACCCCTGGTGCCCACAGATAGGATGGGGGTCATGGAGGACCTCCCATCATCACTGCTGACTCATCCCTGCTGGCGGCCCGGGGAGGAAGCCCTAGCGGGTACCTCCGGTGAGCTCATGCCAGCCTGCCCGCCCCCCACGGCATTCCCAGGGCCCCACATCACAGGCTGACAGGAGCCTACGGGCCTGCAGTGAGGGCGGAGGCGGCCACTCAGAGACAGCAGAGGGGCAAGGGCTCAGACAGGCCCCAGCGCAGCCCCTTCCTAAGGCTCTCCAGGCCTGTTTACGGTCTGTTAAAGGGCAGCCCTTCCTTCCTCCTGGCCCGAGTGGGGAGAACGGAGCATGGAGGCAGGTGGAGCCTGGCAGACTGCGAGGGTTTTTCCTGGACAGGGGGCCACACCTGGGGGCAGCGCGGACAGGCTGTGCCCCTCCCCAGAGACCCCGTGCCCTGCCCAACATGCAGCAGTGGGTAAACTGTGAGCACAGGGAAGGCAGGGAGGGCGTGGGATGCAGACAGCAGGTGAGCGCCCCGGGCCACATTTCCAGACAGCACAGCCAGGCCTGGACTTTCACCGCCCCGCTTGCTCTGCCCCACCCTGCCCAGCACACACCAACCGGGCTGGGAATGACTCCTCTGCAGGACAGGTGGACAGAAGCTCCCCAGGACTCTAGGCTAGAAAAGCAAGGACATGTCAGGTCACAGGTTACAGGTCTGGCCCAAGGGCCAGAGTGGGCTGGGTTCATTCTGGAGGCAGAGAGAGGAGTGGCCAAGCCTGGTATTTTAGTTTGGGCTAGGGTGGGGCAAGGCAGAGGACATGTCTTTTCTTTTTTTCCTTTTTTTGAGACAGAGTTTCGCTCTGTCACCCAGGCTGGAGTGCAATGGTAGGATCTCGATCTCGGCTCACTGCAACCTCCACCTCCTGAGTTCTAGCAATTCTCCTGCCTCATTCTCCTGAGTCACTGGGATTACAGGCGCCCACCACCACGCCCAGCTAATGTTTGTATTTTTAGTAGAGACAGGGTTTCACCATGTTGACCAGGCTGGTCTTGAACTCCTGACCTTAGGTGTTCCACCCGCCTTGGCCTCCCAAGGCAGAGGGCATTCCCGGACAGTGCTGATCCTGGGAGGGACCTCATGCCTTCCCCAGGTGCCCCACTCTTGGCCTTCGCTCCAGGCCCATCACTGGCCCATCCCCCCCCCCAAACAGCAGCAGCAGCTACAGCCTGGGAAAGAGGCATCATGAAGCTGGCGGGGCCAGACCTGACCACTGAGCTGAGAGGGGACATTCACCCTCCATGAAGCCCGGGGCCTAAATACACGCACGAGGGGTGGCACGAGCAGGCCCTGCCACCAGCGGGGCGGTGTGCCGATGCGGGGGATGTGTGAGCCCCTCACCGATCTGCCCCTGGCCTGGCTGTGAGGTCCCAGGCTTTCTGGAGAGGCTGGTTCAGGGCACAGATGCGGCCTCCACCGCGAGGACACAGGCGACCCGCTGAGGAGTGGCCCCTCTTCCCAGGAATGCCTCGTCGTCCCTCTGAACCCCCTGGGAAAAGGCCATCCAAAAATAGCTCTCCGGCCCTCCCGGAGTCCCCGGGACCCGCACCAGGCCCCTGGGCGACCCGCGCCCTATCGGGGGAGCCCCAGTCGGGGGGACCTGGGACTCCGCGCCTGCCAAGCGTCCCCGGGGCACTGCAGTGAGGTCACCGCCGCCGACCCCGCCCGGCGCGGCCAATGGCGC
>NW_012122265.1:686680-692103 GCF_000951035.1 Colobus angolensis palliatus | reverse complement strand
CGGGTCTGAACCCGCGTGGCAGGCGGGAGCCGGTGGGTGTAGGCGCTGGGGGTCGACCCGACACAGCGGAGACCGGGCGAGCTGCAGCCCTGGGGGTGCCAACAGCCCAGCAGGGGCTCATCCGGTCCAGGGACGGAGGAGCTGGGCGGGAGGCGGGCCCGGAGGTAAGACGGCGACCAGCCCAGCCAGAGGCCCTGGGCTGTGGCGACCGGGCCCTCCTCCATGCCCAACCCCCATCTCTTTCTCAGCACCCAGGAACCGCCCAGAGGCTGCAGGGGTCGGCAGAACGGATGCCGGCCTGGGGGAGGGGAGGGCCTAGCGCTGTGGGTAGATGCAGGAGAGGGGCTACTTTGCGTGCAGTGTGGACAACCTGGAGACCCGGGCAGGCCTGGGGTCCCAGCGAGAGATACCCATGGGGTTCTGGGGGGCCCATGCCCTCCAGACTGGAAGGGGCCACTGGGAGCGGTGGGAGGAGGTGAGGGAGGAACGGCAGGGCCGGCCTAGGGCTGCACCAAGAGGCGGAGAGTGGGAGTGAGGAAGGAGGGGGCTCCCCACCCACCAAGCTCATTCATCACTGCCACAGGTGAGGACCAGCATGGGAGGGGGTGGCCGACTGAGGCTAGGAACTGCCTGGGCTCCCTGGTGAGACAGTGGGGAACCCTGATCCACACACTGGCGAGGGCCTTGTGGAGGCTCCAGCCTTGATGGGTAGTGTGAGTTTGGGGCATGACCAGGGACACAAGAGGACACGCAGGACCTCAGCCCCATCGCCGCAGGCCGGCGCTCCCTGTGTTCACCCACACAGCACGTGTGCACAGTGCCCACCTCATGCATGTGGCACACACAGGCTGTGGCTCCCAGACGCACGGAAGGCCCAGGAGGATGCAGTGCAGTCAGTAGGTTTTATTTGACGAGGGGGGTTTTTTGCTGAACTGAGTTGGGGTTGATTGCAGACAGAGCGAAGACTGGCAGAGGGCACACGGGACCCTGACCACTCCCTGGACCCTGACCACTCCCAGGCTAGGTCCTTCATGTCTTCAGTTCTTCAGTCAGGCGAGCCTGGGGCCCCCTGGGGAGAGCCCGCATCCTGAGTGGGCAACCCCTACCCATGACAAGCCTCCCAGAAGAGCAGCTTCTAGCTGATGCTCTGTGAGTCACTCGGAGCTGGTCACCGGGCACTGGGAAGGTGGCCAGAGCCGCGTCTGTGGGGCCGAGTCCAGCAGCAGCAGCAGCAGCAGGTGGGCCCAGGCGGGTGGGCAGTCGTCAGAGCCTTCCTGCGGCTGCCACCCGCCCGCCTGGCCTCACAGGCGTCCCTGTCATCCCGCAGCCGTGTGTTCAGTTCCCTAGGGAAGGAGGAGTCGGACATTGAGAGGGTCTGAGGGGGCTCAAGGTTGGGGGGAGGCGGGCTCTGACTCCCCTCAGACCGAAGAGAGGTGTCTGGCTGGGACTGCAACGTGAGGGATGAAAGGCAGACATAAGAAAAGACTTCCATTGGAGTAGAGCGGTAGCCAAGAATGTTGGGGAGCTTGGAGCCCCCAAGCTCTGCTGAGCCCCTTCCTTCTCGGGTCTGAGCCTGACTGTACCTGAGCAGCTCCAGTTGCCGTAGCAGGCTGTCTTTCTCTTTCTGCATGTTCCTGGAGACGGCGACCACCTCTCTGTGGGTGGGAGGTGGTGATCCGGCTGCAGGAAGGCTCTTTGGGGAGACCCAGGACCCCCTGGAAGACCCTCCCTCCCACTGGGCGGGCCTGGGACTTGAGATGGGGATGAAAGTGGCCCAGAGCAGAACACCTGTCGGCCCCGCCCCGACACAGACCGGGGCCCGCCCCAGCCCCGTCCCCCGGCACCGTTGGGTTTGCTCCTGGCGGCCTCGCGCTTCGCTCTCCAGCCTGCGGATCTGCTCCTGCGCCCCCTCCAGCTGCGTTCGCAGCGCCTCGTGCGCCCGCCACAGCTGGGAGTTCTGGGCCTGCGCCTCCAGGTGCTCCGCAGCCCGGGCCTGCAGCTGCTGTTCTAACTGGAGGGTGGAAAGGTGGAAGGATGGAGACCGGCAAGGAACGCCCCCTCTTCCCCGGGGTGCTGCGCGGGCCCCAGGCTCCAAACAACCCGGGGACTGGGGACGCTGAGGCACAGGGGGAGAGTGCACGGGTGACCCTGGGGACGGGGCAGGGGCCAGGTGCTCACCTCCCGCTGCCGCAAGCCCGCGCGTTCCAGGTCCTGCTCGCGGCTCTGCAGCTCCAGCTCCAGGCGGCTTCTCCGCTCCCCGCGGGCGAAGTTCTGGGGCGCAGGGAGGACCACTGAGCCTCCGCTGGCCGCCCGGCCATGCAAAAGAGGTACACAGAGGCTCCAGGGGCTGGGAGTGGGCCAGGGCGGAGCGGGGGTCGGGTGGAGAAAACCGGGCGGGGGTGATGGGTGAGGCCCAGCGGGTTCTCCTGGGGCTGAGGGCAGCCCGGGCCCGCGGAGGTGGGGCGGTCGGGGAGGGATTAATTCGGAGAAGGCGGAGCCAGGGAGGCCAGCGCGGTGGGATTGGGCCTGGCGGGAGGGGCGGGGCCCGAGACCCACCTGACTCGGCTGACGCCGGCTTTGCTCGCGAAGCTGCTCCGTCTCCTCGTACAGAGCGCGCACCTCCCTCTCGTGCTCGCTCTCGCGCCTTCGGGGAACCAGGCGACCCCGGATGAGAACTTGCCAGTGCTACAGCCCCCCGGCACCACCTCTGCAGCTACCCTGAGGCCCTCCACTGGCTCCCAGACCCCACCCCGGCCCTCACCTCCGCAGAGCCTGCTCCAGGCCGTCGCGCTCCCGGGCCGCCTCCTCCAGGCAGGCTGACGCGCGTATCAGAACATCCTCGAAAGAGCTCAGCAACTCGGGGCGCTCGCGCTGCAGCCGGGCCCAGAGCGTCCTCACAGCCCGCTGCCTGGAGGGCGGGCGGGAACTGAGGCTGGAGCTGGCAGAGGCGGGGAGTAGGCTCCCCTCCGCCAACGGCAAACCCTTAAGAGACTCCTTCGTCCCTGGGCAGGACAGGAGCACTTGCAGGGTGCAGGGCATCCGTCCCGTGAGCGCTTTCGCCCCTGCCCGGCGTGCGTGGTCCGTGTGCGTATCCCGGGCAGTGCCAGTATGTGGCCCCGCGCCCGGCGCTGCCCCGCTGCCCCTCCTCCCTGCAGCCCTGGCTGCTGCCTCATGAAATGCAAATTCTGCGGGAAATCACGCCGGGTCCCTCCCAAGGAGTCGCAGCTGACGCTAGGCTAGGCCTGACCCGCCCTAGAGACCCTGTGCAGGAACAGCACTCGGGTGACAAGGGCAGACAGCATGCAGGCAGAGAAACAGCAGAGGGGGCAGTGGGAGCGGGGCCAGCGCCGACTCACTCGCCCAGGACCGGGGCCACCCCCAGTTGCTCCAACACAGTGTGGAATCGCTCCTCCTCTTCCTCCTCCTCCTCATCCAGAGAGGCCCCCGTGTCCTGCACGTCGAGCCAGCCCCAGCCCGACTCAAAGGTCTCCTCCGGAGTCCTGCGGGGGGTCGCTCCCTGGGCCGACTCCACCCCCACAAACATCCCTGCGGGCGTGGAGCGAGCGATTACCACCGCTGTGGGTCGCCACCCTGGCTCTGTCCCTGTTCACTCTCCCAACAAGTATCCTGCCCTCTCTCAGGGCCCAGTTTCCTGTTTTTCTTCCTTATTCTGGTCCTATTGGCCTGGGAACAAGAGGCCGGCTCCCAGCCCCACCGGAGCTTAGCACGGGAGAGGAGGTGGGGGACAGGAAGGTCAGCTCCACACACTGGACAGCAGCTGGGAGCCCCCAAGCGCCAGTGCGTGCAGACAGCAGCACGGGCCCTGGAGGGAGGAGGAGGAGAGGCACAGGCAGCCCTCGGGGCGCCACAGGTGCCAGGCCTCCCGATCAGGCCTCCAGCTCTGGGCAGTGGGAGAGAGGCAGACCTCAGGCTCACCCAGGCCCAGGCAGAACTCCCGGGCAGTGAGAAAGCCAGTGTGAGCCTGGTCCAGACTTTCAAACACGGCCTCCAGCTGCTCTGGTGTGAGGGGCAGGTCGCTCTGGAGACCCTGGTCAGGGAAGGAGAGCAGAGATGAGCTGCTGTGGTCAACCAGGGCCGAAGCAGTCTCTTGGGGCAGGGGACTCACCTGCAGGTCGTGCCTGGTGATGAAACCCTTGGCCTCCTTGTCACACAGCAGAAACAGCTCCTGGGCCTGCTCCAGCATTGCAGCCCATGGCCCTGCAGTGCCCCCCTCGAGTTCCCCCTCCTCCTCCTGGGCCTCATCAGCCCCAGGCTTTCCAGGGCTGGCCATGGGAGCAGGGGGCCTCAGTTGGCCTTCAGGTGCTGTGAAGCCAAGGGAGGGTCAGAAGAAATCCAGGAGGGGAGAAGATGGGGTGCAAATATGTCTGACGGCTCAGCTGAGAGCCCTCCCTGCAGCCGGTGGGAAGGTGGGCGGAAGGCAAGCTGGGGCCAAGGGGGTGGGGGAGGAAAATGCTGCAGGGTTGGGGTGTCACTGGGGTGGGTGATGCAGGCTCAGGACCTGTGAGTACTGCCCCAATGGGTCTGGCATCTCAGGAGGTTGGAACCCAGGGAGAGGCTACAGCTCTAGGAGGGGCTGCTGACCTTGGGAGAAGGGGAGCTGGAGGTGAGGGCAATCTCAGGGGCCAGTGGAGAAAACCTGGTGATAAGGAAGGTGGGATCCTGAAAGCTGAGAGGAGCTGGCTTCAGGTCAGTGAGGGAGGAGCCCGTCATGCTCTGCAACTGGAGATCCGATCCCAAGTGAGGGCTCAACCAGTCCTGACCAAGTCCTTAGCCCCTGGTCTGGGCCTGTGTGGCCCAGCCTCATGACAGCTGGCAGGCAAGGCAAACTTCTCCTCCCTTCTGCTCACTGGCCCCTCCCTCCCCACAACTAAGCCGACAGACTGCAGGGGCAAGGTCCCAGCCTGCGGAGCCTTGAGCCTCTGAGGCTACACTCAGAAACACTCAGATTCGAGACCTAACACCCCTACCCCCCAACACTAAGGCCCTTCCCTGTCCCAGAACTCCCTAGGGCCTCCCTTCCCACCTCCTTGCAGGGACACCCCTCCCGCTAACCAGAGCCACCTGTCCTTCACACAGTGTCCTAATCCCGGATTTCCCAAAGCTGCTCCCCAGCAAAACCCGCCTTCCCCAACCAGGGAGCTGTGATCCTCTCCCCTCACTCCCCGCCCAGGGTCCTTCCAGGTTCCTTAGCCCAGGCGACCTTCAAAGAGGGCAAGTCTGGGCAGGTGAGAGAAGGGGACACAAGAGGCCAGGGCCATTGCCTCCAAGCCACGTTGTCACCTCTCCCTCGGGCTTGCCGGCTAGACCGGAGGTCCACCCAGGCCGGAAGCCGCGTGGCGGCAGGGCCCCAGGGAGCTGGGAGGATGGGCTGGCTGGGTGGGGCGGCCAGCCGCCTGCGCGCC
>NW_012122265.1:679391-686330 GCF_000951035.1 Colobus angolensis palliatus | reverse complement strand
ACCGAGACCCCTGCTTGGGCCGGCCCGGGGAGGAGCCGCTGTCGCCTGTCCCCGCCTCTCTGCGCTGCCCCGGCTGCCCGACCCGTGGAGGCTCGAGCGAGCAGTGGAACAGCGATGTGCCCCGGAGACCCAGGGACCCCCCGGAGCAGGGACAAGGCTGCGGGGGGCGGGCGCAGACACCAGCGTCTGGGAGGGGCCGCTCCTGTCCGTGGGGAGCCTGACTTAAGGCGCCAAAAAGTGTGTGTAGGAAAAAGCCGGGCAGGAAACAGACCAAATACTTTCAGCGGTTATCTCTAGGGGTGGGGAGCCTTTACTTTCTTCTCAATACTTTCCCAGTTTTTAAACAATAAACATGTAGGCCAGGCGCCTGTAATCCCAGTCCTTTGGGAAGCCGAGGCAGGGGTGGATCACCTGAGGTCGGGAGTTCCAGACCAGCCTGTCCAACACGGCGAAACCCCATCTCTACTAAAAATACAAAAAATTAGCCAGGTGTGGTGGCGAGCACCTGTAATCCCAGCTACTGGGGAGGCTGAGCCAGGAGAAACACTTGAACTCAGGAGGCAGAGGTTGCAGTGAGCAGAGACTGTGCCATTGTACTCCAGCCTGGGCGACAAGAACGAAACTCCATCTCAAAACAAAACAATGAACATGTCATGCTAGAAAATGTTTAACTTAGCAGTATTCAGTGTACACGTACAGGTGAACGAGCTGGGGACACAGGGAGGTCCCACCTCCACAGCCCCTCCTGGTTCTCCTTCTGGGGCCCAGCCCTGACTGGGGCTCCCCTTGGGGGAGGACTGGAAGGAGGAGCTGCCTGAGGCTGGAATGAAACCCTGCCGTGTGGGGAGAAAATTCCACCCAAGACCGAGGAGCCCTCCCCAGCCCGTCTGGCCCCTGCACCCACCTGAAGGGCTGGAATCACTCTCCTGCCCAGCAACCCTGGAGGGGTGCAAGGTCTCTGCTTCTCAAGGAAGGGGCCTGGGATCCAGCCTGCGACCCAGCTGAACCACAAAAGGCTGGGCTTATAGGACGGGACCTTGAAATCAAGTGGGGGGGGTGGCCTCTGGCACAGGCGCACCAGGGACCTGCCTGGCCGGCTCGCCCAGTCCCAGATCCCAGAACCAACCGTTATTGTTGGCAGGGGGCTGCCACCACAGCCACCCCACGCCTTCTGGGAGGAGCAGGTGGGGACTGACTCTGACAGGGCTAAGAGCTCTGGACAGTCAGGCCTAGGGCTCCACTCCAGCACCCTCAGGCCATGGGGCCCTTTTGGTTACCAAGGAGGATTGGCCTTCTACCCTCATGGCCTCCCTGTCATGCAGAGGATGCTGTCAGGAAACCACTCCCTCAGCACAAGGCTGAGTCCCCTTCAGCTAGGACCTCACCTGCCTCCACATCCCAGCCCCAACCTGTGTACTGGCTGGGCACAGGAACAAGGTATGTGCACCAGGCCAGAGACACTTGTGAGGGTGGGGGGACAGAGAACTTTGGGCCAAACGCCCAAGTGGAGCAAGCGCCCAGGCTTCCCAGGTCCCCCGTGCTCAGTTTCAGGAACTTCAGCCCCCACAGCTGTCCAAGCCTGAAAGCAGCCACACCCCCGCTGTGTGTGGGGAGGGGCAGGTGACACCTTTTGTAAACATTTTGGTTTTTATTTACCAAGGATCTTGGTCCCAAATATTTCCATTGGCCCTCAGAAGGCTGTGGCCAAGGGTCAGCCAGGAGGCAGAGGGCAAGTTGGGGGGCATGTGGATGGGTCCTAGACAGGGGGGTGGGCAGGAATGCAGCAGGCTCACATGTGCCTGTAGCGGGGGGTTCCCAGGCCAACCTGGCAGGTTCCAAATGCCAGGTCCAGGAGTGCGATGCTGGGAGACCCGGCCTGCAGCTGTGGAGACGCTAGTCAGCCGAGGCAGGGCCAGACCCTGGCCACCAGGCTCTGCAAGCAAGCGGGCAGTCACATACACGCGAAGTGGGCAGAGGCTGGGCTGCAGCATTTATTACATGTGCTTTCGCGAAAATAAATAATTCTTCACACACATTTTTCAGCAGGACATGAAAAATGGGGCGGGAAGGGAAGCTGCAAAGTTCTTGGGGGTAAGGGGGCGGGGGAGGTGCTCAGGCAGCACAGGGGAAGGAAGATTAAGGCACAGGTGCGCGGGGCCTCAGCGGCCCAGGGGAGAGGTGTGGAAACCTCCCCACTCAGTGCAGCTGGTGAGTGGCTGGGGAGGGGCCCACGGTAAAGGCCCCTCTTGGCAGCTGTGACTCCTCCCATCTCCTCACTCGGCAGTGGTAAAGGAGGCATCTCAGGCACGATCCCTGGAGAGGGTTGGGGTCTCAGGCAGCCCCAGGGACCCGATCACAGGCCGGGCCGCGAGAGCAGGGGCGCTCAGCAAGGGGGCAGGCCCGATGGGTGCTGCGGGGGCGGGAGGTCGGGTGGGTCTGCGGGGGCGGGGCCGGCGGACGCGCGCATGCGCAGGGCTTCGGGCGGGAAGGCCACGTTGGTGCAGAAAAGGCCGAGCAGCAGCTGGCGCTGGCACTCCTCCCACTTGGCCAGCGCGTCTCCCAACGACAGGTTGTTGCGCATCCAGCGGGGCAGTGCCTCGCTGTAGGCGGCGCAGGACAGCGGCACGGAGGGCAACGACTGGACGCGGCGCAGCTCCACCTGCTCCGGCAGCCTGCGGGGCAGGGACGTGGCAGGGAGGGCTTCAGCTCCCGGCACTAGCACCGCGGGCCCCGGGTGGACACGCGGTCGGCGGCTCACCTGGAGGACAGGTGCCTGCCCAGCTTCCTCTTGGCACGCATCACCAGGTACTGGCAGATGCTGCCCGTCTGCTCCTTCATCCACCGGATGTCCTCGGGAACGTCGGGCAGCCACTCCAGCAAGCTGGGGACAGGGCAAGCAGCACGTTCAGGGGCTCGCATGCCCACCCGCCGGGCCCTGTCTGTGCCCTGACTCGGTACTGCCCACCCCACCCCACCTTCCCTGGTGACCATCACTCGCGGATGATCCCAAAGTCCGTCCCCAGAGCCCCTCTCCCGACCCCCCGGCCCCCACACCGGATGGTGAAGGACAGAGCGCTCTCCAGCGGCAGCGTGTAGGGCACCATCATTGCAGTGGCCAGACGCACGGGCAGCATGTTGGAGAGGGTGCTCAGCAGGTCCGTGGGCTCCATGCAGGCCTCCAGCAGGGCTGCGGGTAGGCGGGAGGTCAGCAGCCAGTGGAGGCAGAGGAGCCCAGGACCCCCTAGATTTCCCTCCCCGGCTCACCGTCCTCACTCTATCTTCCCCTCCTGCCTCCCCTCCTCCCCTCCAGTCCCCGAGGTGTGCACCCTCATTGAGTCGGACGGGCAGATGCTCCAGGATGTGATCTTCCCCGGGCAGCTGTGAGTGGTCCTCCGCTTGGGCACTCTCCATGGCCTCGTCCTGGTCCTCTGGGCCGTGGGGGCGGGCGGGGGGCAACGCCAGCAAGGGGTTGGGCCGGTTTAGGAGGCCTGGGGTGGGGGCCAGAAGGGATTCCCAGTTCATCAGACCCACAGGGTGCAGCAGAGCTGAGCCCACCCCGCCCTGTCCCGCCTGGGTCCACGCACCGTTCCGCTGCAGGAAGCGCAGGCCGTCCCGGTAGCCCTGCTTGCACATCTCTCGCAGCACCTGCGGTGAAGAGGGTTAAACGGAGTAGAGAGAGCCAGGGATGCGTGTTCTGCCCCTTGGAGTCCCTGGTGCCCCTGAGAACCACCTCCCTTCACCACCCGTAGCCCCCACCCCCAAAACCTATCCTAGACCCGTCTCTACTAAAAATACAAAAAATTAGCTGGGCATGGTGGCAGGTGCCTGTAGTCTCAGGTACTCGGGAGGCTGAGGCAGGAGAATGGCGTGAACCTGAGAGGCCGAGCTTGCAGTGAGCCGAGATCGCACGACTGCACTCCAGCCTGGATGACAATGCGAGACTCTGTCTCAAAAAAAAAAAAAAGTTTGAGGCCAGCCAGGCATGGTGGCAGGCACCTGTAATCCCAGCTACTTGGGAGGTTGAGGCAGGAGAATAGCTTGAACCCAGGAGACAGAAGTTGTAGTGAGCTGAGATCGCATTACTGCACTCCAGCCTTGGCAACAGAGCGAGACTCCATCTCAAAAAAAAAAAAAAAAAAAAAAAAAAAGAGAGAGAGAGGCTGGACGGGGAGCCTGGACAGAGGTTGGATGGGCCATCTGCCCCTAGAGAGGCTGCGCACTTTCCCCCAGCCCTCAGAAGAGGCTGTACAGACCCCACCCTACCCTGGGCACTCAGAAGTCAAAGGAGCAGTGTTCTCCCTTGGTGCTCAGTGAGGAGTGGCTGGGAAGGCCACAGTCCCCGGAGCAGAGCTCACCAGGGGCTCGGGTGGGAAGAGGGCCTTGGAGAGGCGGTAGAGGTTGCGAAGGTTGAACTGGATGCTGGTGTTGGTGACCCGCAGCTCGTGGATGTTGGTAGAGCTGTCCTGTGGACAGATGTCACTCTCGCCCGAGAAGGGGGACACCGTGATGGTGTTCTTAAGCTCATAAAGTGGCAGGTTGTCCGAAATGCCACCATCCACATAGCGCTTCCATGGGACACACAGACAGGACTGTACGTGAGGGCCTGCGGCTGCACTGGCCAGCTCCACCCCCCCACCGCCACCCCACCCGGCCACCAAGGGCCCCCATTCAGTGGCTATTTCATTTGGGCATTTTACCCACTGGGCATTGACTGTGGGCCAGCTTGGGCACTGAGCAGATGGCAGACGGGGGAGGGCAGGGACAGAGGAAGGGATGGCGGGGGGCGGGGCAGGAAGCGTGCGTCGCCATGGCTGCTTCTTGAGTAACACAGGGGAAGTGGGGTAACAGGCGGTGGCAGGGCAAGGGCCTGAAGGATGGCTCTCGGCGGTCTCCCCCTCGTCCGTCATCCCACGGCCCACCCCATGGAAGGTGCCCAGGGCTAGGGATACTCACCACCCCCTGGAGGGAGGGAGGGATGAGCCCGCAGTACACGGGGATGAAACCGCTGCAGACATTGGCCTTCAGGACAGGGACAGAGTGGGAGAGAGTGAGCAGGGTCCTTGAGGTTCACAGGGCGCCCGCCCCCAAGCGTGGTTCCACCAGGCCCCACCTGGATGAGCTCGTCCTTGGAGTTGAAGTGGGATATAATGATATTCTCGCCGTCCGACACGCGGGTCAGGGAGATGCCTAGGCGCCCACTGGCATGCTCATGGCTATCAGCAGGCAGAACCTTCAGCAGGAAACTGCGGATGATCTTTACCAGGTTGAAGGAGGGGTGCAGGGGGCCCAGGAACCGCTTCCGGGCCTCTTTAGATACCTCAATGAACTTGGCACCAGCCTCACCTGGGGCACAAGGCCAAGGTTAGGGGCCCGTGCTCCTGAGCTTTGCAACCCACCTTCCTTCATAGCCCCATGTCCAGGGTTCCATGGCATACAGACCCTGGAGGAGGCCTAGTGCATGTGGGGCCTGGCTCATAGTTGGGACTTTGGCCACCTTCCCTGAGATGGCAGACAGCTGAGGCTGACCAGCTGAGACCAGGACCTGCCCTCTGCCTGGTATTTCCCAACTGTCCGTCCCCATGAGTCACTGGGCCTGGTGTGGCATCTAGCCCAGGAGTGGGGACAAGGCAGAGACTCAACTCTGACCAGCCTTAGCCTTCACCCACTTGGCCAGATTCAGCAGTGGGGGGATGGGGCAGACCCATAAAGCCCAGCCCGGCCCGGCCCACAGGTCACAGTTCACAGGCCCGGGCGTGTTGGGCTGGAGTAGTCAGGACCCAGTTCCTAAGAAGGCACACCTGTGTCCCACTGCAGCCAAGAGGAAGCACCCCAAACACTCCTTTTGGGCCCAAGGGTGCTGGCCAGCTTGGGGCTAGTCCCTGGAAGTGGTCGGGAGCGTTGTGGGAAGAGCTGAGGTCCAAGCCCCTCCTCCAGTGCATCCCTCTTGTCAGGAGTGGGGCAGTGTGGAGCCAGGAGCTCCTCAGACAGCACCTGCTGCACTATGGGCTCCAGCTGTGCAAGGCCACCTTGCTGGGAGCAGGGCGGGGAAGCTATGGGAGAAGCGTCCTTGGCTCGGGCGGCAGGGACCTTGATGTGTCCTGAAGCCGGGGGGCCGACTGAGGCGCTTGTCTGAGGGCCTCCAACAACAGCTCTAGTTATTGGGACCTGGGGGGTTCACTTCTGTGGTCCAGCCCCCTCCCTCCCAGGACAAAGTTCAGAGGAAGAGGGCAGGGGTGAAACCCGGACAAGCTCCTGCTGAGCAGGGTGCCCGTCATTTCGGGTGTCCTCACAGGCTAGGAGCTGGGCAGCAGTTCCCAGGACTCCTGAAGTCGTGTGCTGTAAATGCTGCTCCTTCATGGCAGCCGAGGCCAGCCTAGCACCCAGAGACCCATCCACTCCTGACCACAGGCACCAGAGCCCAGAAGCACCCTCACCATGAAGTGTGCAAACGCGGTGGGCCTCAGCGGGGAGCCAGGCCACAGGGCACCGTGTGCAAGGAGAGGGCAGAAGAGCCCCTTCGCGTCCAGCCCTGACCTCAGCGGGGCTCCTCCTCCGGGCCCTTGGGAAGGACCAGGTCACGGTTCCCAGACGCCTCTCAGAGGCCACCCCCATGCCAGGCCCTCTGATAGTAGCCTGGAATTGCAGAGGCCCAGGACACTGTGACCGACCGCTGGCACCGGGTATAATATCCAGGGCCACGGGGTGACTTAGGTCCCTCCTTGGATTCTCGCGGTCCCGCCCACGAGTTACTTTCTCTGTCCAATTAAGCAGCTTCTGCTGCACCTGCCCGTCCCCCAACCTTTGCGCCCGAGAGGCGGGCCCCGGGCACCCTCGGAGGAAAACAAACCAGGCCCCGCCCCCGGGCCAGCCACCCGGATTGGATCCTCGCCGGGTTCCCCAGGCGCGGACAGGAGCCCTCCCCACGGTACCCACCGGCTC
>NW_012122265.1:676388-678739 GCF_000951035.1 Colobus angolensis palliatus | reverse complement strand
CGCCTACGGGAGCGGGGTGGGCCGGGCGCAGGCCCCCAAGCCTAGGGGCTGCAAGCCTCACACAGACCTGGGTACCCGCGAGAGGGGGCTCTGATTTCAGGGCAGCCGCCGCCCCTCCCCACCGGGTCCGCCTCCCACAGCCACCCAGGACAGAGAAGCTGGTGACCGGTAGTCACCGGCAGAGACTCACCGGCAGCACCCCAGACCTGAAAGCCGCACAGGCCTCGGGAGCCCCGGGACCCACTGGCTCACCCACAGACGGACCCATAAACATCCAAGGCCGGATGCCAGTCCCACAAACCCTTCGTGGGGGACCCCAGCTCCGCAGACCCACGCGCCCTGACGTGGGGCCTCAGCCTTGCCCCGCGCCCGCGACCCCTCCTGACCTTGGCCTCTTACCTGGGTCCGTACCTGGGTCCCGCCCTGCCTGTTCAGGCTTTGGGGCTGTCTGCGTCTGACTGGGGCCGCCCCGCCCCCCGATAATTGCCCCTAAGGTGGAGCAATCCTGGGTGATGTCAACCTTCCGTCCCTTTTCCGCATTTTTCTCCTTGTCAGTGGAGCAAACGGGGCTTGGTGTGGATCCAGGATCCGTCCCTGAACCTCACCCCACCCCCAAACGAGAGGTTCTCTTAGGTTGGGGTGGGAGGCAATGAGATCCTGTCTCCCCAGGAACACTGGCTCTCCAGGCTGAGGTCATCTCTGGCCCTAGCTGTTGTCAGGGCTGCAGAGGGTCTGCCACGGAGCTTGGGGCTGCCCCCAACCCAAGCTGAGTTAGAGAAGCCAGAGCAGGGCCTTCCCAGAATGGGGCGATCTAGGGGGATGCTGCCCAGTCCTCAGCCTCCATGCTCCCAGCCATCCCAGAGAGCAGTGGAAAGTCAACCCTGCCCCAGCCCTACTGGGGGCCGGTAGGCATCTACATAGGCTGAAAATGAGAGGAGGCCAGGCATGGAGGCTCACACCTGTAATCCCAGAACTTGGGGAGGCCGCGACGGGCGGATTACGGAAAGTCGGGAGTTTGAGACCGCCCTGGCTGGTGAAACCCTGTCTCTACTAAAAATACAAAAATTAGCCGGTCAGGGTGGCATACACCTGTAATCCAAGCCACTTGGGAGCTGAGGTGGGAGAATCACTTGAACCCGGGAGGTGGAGGTTGCAGTGAGCTGAGATAGCACCACTGCACTCCAGCCTGGGCTACAGAGCCAGGTTCTGTCCCAAAGAAAAAAAAAGAAAAAAAAGAGGCTGGGCGCGGCAGTGGCCCACGCATGTAATCCCAACACTTTGGAAGGCCAAGGCGGGCAGATCACCTGAGGTCAGGAGTTCAAGACCAGCCAGGCCAACATGGTGAAACCCCCTCTGTACTGAAAATACAAAAATTAGCCGGTCGCGGTAGCACACGCCTGTAGTCCTAGCTACTCAGGAGGCTAAGGCAGGAGAATCGCTTGAACCTGGGAGGCAGAGGTTGTAGTGAGCTGAGATGGTGCCACTGCACTCCAGCCTGGCCAGATAACAGAACATGACTTCTCAAAACAAAAAACAAAAAACAAAAAAACGCTGGGCATGGTGGCTTACGCCTGTAATCCCAGCACTTTGGGAGGCCGAGCTGGGCAGATTATGAGGTCAGGAGATGGAGACCATCCCGGCTAACATGGTGAAACCCCATTTCTACTAAAAAAATACAAAAAATTAGTTGGACATGGTGGCAGACACCTGTAGTCCCAGCTACTCGGGAGGCTGAGGCAGGAGAATGGCGTGAACCCAGGAGGCAGAGCTTACAGTGAGCCCAGATCGTGCCACTGCACTCCAACCAGCTCCATCTCAGGAAAAAAAAAAAAAAAAAAATTGAAAAATGAGTGAGAGGAGGTCTCGTGGGGCACCTCAGGGGTTCTGGAGTGCTCCCCTGTGGGAAGCGAGGATAAGTTGGACTTTGAAGGGTAAATGAGCAGACAGGGCTGTAGGCCCTCCAGGCAGCCGACCAGGACAGGCGAAGATTGTGGGGGAGTGAGGGGGAGAGAGTGACTGAGCCCCAGCGGTGGGAGAGGGTCAAGCAGGGAGGACGTGATCATACTTGACTTGAAGAGACTCCTAGGCTGGGCGCAGTGGCTCACATCTATAATCCCAGCACTCTGGGAGGCTGAGGTGGGGGGATTGCTTGAGTCCAGGAGTTTGAGACCAACCTAGGCAACATAGCTTGATTCCATCCCTACAAAAAAAAATTAAAAAATAGGCCGGGGACAGTGGCTCACGCCTGTAATCCCAGCACTTTGGGAGGCTGAGGTGAGTGGCTCACGAGGTCAGGAGATCAAGACCATCCTGGCTAACACGGTAAAACCCCGTCCCTACTAAAAATACAA
>NW_012122265.1:671977-675758 GCF_000951035.1 Colobus angolensis palliatus | reverse complement strand
CGAGGTCAGGAGATCGAGACCATCCTGGCTAACACAGTGAAACCCCATCTCTACCAAAAATACAAAAAATTAGCCAGGCGCGGGGGCGGGCGCCTGTAGTCCCAGCTACTCGGGAAGCTGAGGCAGGAGAATGGCGTGAATCCGGGAGACGGAGCTTGCAGTGAGCCGAGATCACACCACTGCACTCCAGCCTGGGCGACAGAGACTCCATCTCAAAAAATATATATATATATATATGTAAAATAATAAAATTAAAAATAAATAAATAATAAATAAACAAAAACTAAGCCAGGTGTAGTGTGCTCACCTATAGTCTCAGTGACTCAGGAGACTGAGGTTGGAGGATCGACTGAGTCCGGCCTGGCTGGGGGTGAACCATGATTGCGCCACTGCATGTCAGCCTGAGTGAGAGTGAGACCCTGTCTCAAAAACCAAACAAGACTCTCCGGCACACGTGGGGCCTCTTCCAAATCTTCCGATGGAGGTACACTGCGGCAAATGCACTGTGGGACTGGGGAGGGAGGACCAGGGTATGGAGGGCGGAGCCAGGTGTCAGGAGCCCCCTGTGACTGGATTCTGGCGATGCTGCTGGAGCCAGCAGGGTTCAGGGTGTGGTGAAGTAGGGATGGAAGTCCAGGGGCTCGTCAGGACAACCACTGACAGGGAAGCCAGGGAGTTAGGGTCCTTCCTTCTCCAAGGAGAGGCCGGGAAAGGCCAGGGTTCAGCCTTAGTCCCATTTGAGGGACTGTTGCCTTGATGGGTGGTACTGCCCCAGTGCAGGGAGACCTCTGCTCCCATTTCCACAACTGGGTCAGGCTGTTTTGGGTACATAATCTCCAGGCCCCTGGGAGGCTCAGGAGCCAGGAACTGGGCAGTCCTTCCCAGAATCCTGGCAGGGTCTGGGAGCACCCCGCCATTAGGACAAGCTCCAAGGGGCAGCTCAATGAGAAACCCCAGGCAGTGTGACGTACCCCGCTCATGGTGACCTCCGGGCGAAATAGGGCCCCTGCCTTCAGGGTCCAAGGCTAGAATTGCCAGGTCTGCACTCTGAAGCCTAGGTCCACTCCTGCTGCGGGCCCCTTCCCTGAGCCTGGGCCATCCCCAGCACCAGCCTCACCCTTGCCCCATTGTAGGGAGCACTGCTCCCTGCACTCCTTAGCTGTACCTTGCTAGGGTCATTTCTCGTTGCTTCCTCCTCCATCTGCTGCCCCACCCCTACTACCCAGGTTCCAGCCTCCTCCACTGCTCACCTGGATTTACTCCCACCCTAGGCTCTGCTTTTACGGGCATCCAAAAAGGCCTTTTTAAAAATATTATTGAGGCCGGGCACGGTGGCTCACACCTGTAATCCCAGCACTTTGGAGGCCGAAGCGGGTGGGTTGCCTGAGCTGAGAGTTTGAGACCAGCCTGCCCAACGTAGTGAAACCCCATCTCTACAAAAAGATACAAAAAATTAGCCGGGACTGGTGGCAGGCACCTGTAATCACAACTACTCAGGAGGCTGAGGCAGGAGAATCACTTGAACCAGAGGCGGAGGTTGCAGTGAGCCAAGATGCACTCCGGTCTGGGTAACAAGAGCAAAAGTCCATCTCAAAAAGAAGAAAAAAAACAAAATAAATAAAAATCACCTTGGATCCCTCTCCATCTCAGTACCTTCTGTGGCTCCCTGGCTCCCCTGACAACCCACATTGCTTCCCCTCCAGGGACTCTGCCTTACTGCAGGTCTTGGCTCCCCATCTGAGGGAGGCCTCCCCCAGTCACCCCAACTGTCTTCTGTGCTATACCCTCCTGTTTATCCTCCCAAAACTAAGGTGGTCACAGAGCAGGTGCTCCCCACAGCAAAGCCAGTTGGTGGGTTGCTGACCCCAAGCCCAGGGTGGGAGCGGCAGACCATCTTCTGGGTACCTACATTGGCAGGCAAAGACCATGAGGCCCGGGAGACAGCGTACGGAGTAGGGCCAGGAGAGCAGAGAGGCTGGGAGGGGTGGGTGATGGCCTGTCCTTAGCCCCACATTCCAGGCCAGAGCCTGTCAGGGGAGGGCAGGCCCACCCCCAAAGGACCTAGTTCAGTGAACACATGGCCTTGTGGTCACTGCCCACAAACCCTGAGCACATCTGCCCAGTAAGGCAGGGGTTGGCTGTGAACGGCAGAAAAACAAGCCTGAGGAGTGATTGCCCAAGTTGCTCAAGGCATCATGGCGATGGCGGAGCCATGACCCCTGCAGGGAAACCCAGGGGCGTACACCACCCCCAAGCTGGACTCACTTCCTGCATCCACTTGTAAAGCCCAGGGGCTACCAATCCTGTCCTTGCAAGATCAGGCACCATGCCACCCCAAAGACAGAGCCCCGATTACGCAAACTCCATTTCAAATCAGCTTCTCTGCTGTTCTTTTTAAAGCCCAGGGGCTACCAATCCTGTCCTTGCAAGACCAGGCACCATGCCACCCCAAAGACAGAGCCCCGATTACGCAAACTCCATTTCAAATCAGCTTCTCTGCTGTTCTTTTTAGAGGCAGGATTTCTGCCGCTCAGGCTGGAGCACAGTGGCACTATCATGGCCCACTGTTAACTTCAGCGTCCTGGGCAAGTCATCTTTCCATCTCAGTTTCTCATAGCTGGGACTACAGGTACACACCACGCCTGGATAGTTTGTTTTTTAGAGATGGGATCTTGCTATCTGCCCAGGCTGGTCTCAAACTCCTGGCCTCAAGTGATCCTCCCTCCTCGGAAGCAGGGATCACGGGCACGAACTACTGTGCCCAGCCCGTTCACATTTTGCTGGGGTGTACTCAGGAGCTAGGATACCGCTTAACGCCCACAGGAAGGGGCCCCAGGCAGCTGTGATGCTGACTCCCCTCCTCATGCTCATATGGCACCAGAAACCCTTCCCCAACACCATGTTGTCCACACTTCAGCCCCAAATCTGCCCTCTTTGATGCGAACCTGGGCAGAGGCTACCGTCTGACCAAGTGCTCATGGAATACTTGAGATGTGTGTAAAAAGGCTTTATTTGCAGGGGAGCAGGAATTTAATCAAAGAGGCCAAATCCCATGTCATCGTCTGACTCTTCAGACTCCTCCTTCTTCTCATCTTTCTTCTCCTCTGCTGTGGAAAAAAGGAGAGGCATGGTGAGCAATGCCCAAGTGCCAGGCCAGTCACCCCATGGAGACCCCACTGCAGCAACAGTCTGAGCCCCAGCCCCTTGCCCACTCACCAGGCCACCACTTACCTGCAGCAGGTGCGGAACCAGCAGCAGGCGCTGCAGAGCCTGGGGCAGCGGAGACGGCCACAGCCCCACCGGCAGGTACGCTGGCAAGCTTGCCAACACCTACAGAAAGCAGCGAGGTGAGACCAGAGCAGCTGCCCAGTCTGAGAGGCTGTTCCACAGGGAGGTCAGATGGCACCAGGGATAGCACAGGGCACCCAACATATATGGACCCACCATATGCCAGTGTCTCCCGTTCTTCCGGAACACTCCCTCCCCCAGCCACTCAACAGGGACTTTTCCTCTCCAGAAACTTGCCTTCTAGCAATTAGGCCCACACTGCCTGCCTGCCCACTTTCCCCACCTCCACCCTCAGATATCCGTTGGACAAACATGGTTTTTTGTTTTTTGGTTTTTTTTGAGACGGAGTCTTGCTCTGTTGCCCAGGCTGGAGTTCAGTGGCGCAATCTCGGCTCACTGCAAGCTCCACCTCCCAGGTTCACGCCATTCTCCTGCCTCAGCCTGCCAAGTGGCTGGGACTACAGGCACCCACCACCACGCCCAGCTAATTTTT